>NC_088367.1:10653149-10805649 GCF_034508935.2 Berghia stephanieae | reverse complement strand
ATGGGGCTTAAAGGCAATCGTTCAACATTTTCCTACCTTTTCACTTTTTGTCACCATCAGCACTGAATGAGACTCTCCACTTCAGTTCTCGCTGTCAGGTCCTCATTTGAGATTGTGTTTGGCCTGAATATCTTGAAGATTCGTCGCAAACATTTGTTTTGGAATAACTTCAAGTTTCTGGTTCTCTGTGATTTTCCAACATTCTAATCCATAGAGCAAAATGCTCAAGGCATTACTTTTAAAAATCTTTTTTTTTTAGTGCTGGAATATAATTTTATAGACCCAATGAATATTCATATGGCCTTGCCCGAGAGAAAGCGTCCCTGCACATGCGCAATCACTTAAAAAGTGAACCTTGCAAAGCAATCATCGTGTTTTTAATTCTCTTGGATTTAAAATTAATGGTGGCGACGGCGAACTTTCAGAAATTAAACAAACAACTGAATAAACTCATGGCGATCATTCCGGTTGTCACGGAGTTAAAAAATGCATACGATAAGGAGGTGACAGAATGTGACACGCTGAATGACTACCAAATAATTAACAATGTTCATGATGGACAAGAAGACGAAGTGTCAGAAGCACAAACGTCTTCATCGATCTCCTATTTTAAAGACGTATCAGGTACAAAGGAAATTGAAGGGCCTCTAATTAACGAGGACCTAGCAAAGGGAATTAATAATATCCTGTGCAACGGAATGCAAATATCGGATAGGGACCAACTATTTCAAAAATATATAAAACCTAAAAATTGTGGCAGAATGGAGACTCTTACTTGTAATCCAGAAATTTTTAAGATGGTTCAAAAAGAGACGAGACAAACTGACTCGAGTATTCAAAAAATACAAACAACACTCATGAAAAGCTTATGCGCCATGACGATGTGTTTCGAAAAACTGACCAAAATAAATATAGAGTCAGTTTGTCAACAGGATATAGACTCCATCACTAATTCCTGTGCAGATTCCGTGGCGTTGTTAGCAGACGGGTCACACAGCCTGGATTTACATAGACGACAGAATTTTAAATCTGAAGTAAAATTGGAATTCTCGTCATTGTGTTCTGAGCAGTATCCGTGCGAGGACTCTCTTTTTGGAAAACAATTGACAGAGAAAGTCAAAGATGTCTCGGAAACCCTGAAGGTTTCTCAAAGAGTCAATCGTGTCAAACCATACCAAAGACATCAAAACAAGCCGTTCTTTTTAAAGAAAAGGTTATCTTTTTTAGACGGGAAAAACCCTGTGTACAACAACAGGGGAAAACATTACAAAAACAACAACAACAACAACAACAACAAATACCAGAACTTCAGCAACAAAACTCGACAACAGGGTCGTCGCAACAAACCATATTAAATGTAAGTGAAGGAAACGATTTAGCTTTAGGTGGTCGAACAAGGCATTTTATTCATAATTGGGAAAAAAAAAAATCACAGAAGACAAAATAATTTTACAATGTGTCAAAGGCTGTAAAATCCAATTCATTTCTCCACCAATTCAAAATAAAATTCCCCATCAATTGAAATTTAATGCACAGGAAACCATAGCATTAAGGGCTATAATTGGAGAATTATTGAAACAAGAAGTAATTGAGGAAAGCACTGTTGAAGAGGGAGATTACATGAATAATATTTTCTTAAGAGAGAAAAGATCGAATAACAACAAATACAGACCCATTCTTAATCTCAAATGCTTGAATAAAAATTTTGTTAAATTTACTCACTTCAAGATGGAGGGACTAACTACGTGCCTTAATCTCATGCAACAAAATTGCTACATGGCATGTATTGATATATCCAATGCTTTTCATAGCATTCCAATGCACCCCGATTTTACAAAATACTTAAAATTTATGTTTGAGGGTCAAGTTTATAAATATATGGTTTTGCCTCAGGGGTTTCGAGATAGCCCAAGACTGTTTACCAAAATTTTAAAACCAGTGTTAGGTTTTTTGAGACAAAGAGGTTTTTTGTGTCTAGTGTGTACATTGATGATTTCTATCTACAAGGCTCTAATCATAAAGCATGTCAGGAAAACGTTATAATTACGAAGCAACTTCTGACGTCGTTAGGTTTTGAACTCTCTGATAAATCTATATATGAACCTACGCAAAAGCTATTACATTTAGGTTTCATTCTAGATTCGACACTGATGAAAATAAGTTTAGGTGAGGATAAAAGAAATCATATCATCCAGATGTCAAAGAATGTGATGAGTCATACCTCCCTTACAGTAAGGGAATTAGCAAGATTAATTGGAGTCTTTGTGGCTAGTTTCCCAGCGGTTGAATATGGCCCGCTATACTATAGAGAACTGGAAATGCTTAAAATCAAATCATTAGAGACAAATTATAATTTTAATAACTATACCACTCTTAATGAAGAATGTGTACAAGAAATACAATGGTGGATTAAAGAGGGAGTTTATAGTGGGAAAATGATTTCTCATGGTAATGCAGATTTCACTATTCAAACAGACGCATCTAGTTATGCATGGGGGGCAGTTTTCAATGATAGAAATACACACGGCATGTGGACAGAAGAGGAGTCTAAACTCCACATAAATGTTCTCGAAATCAAAGCAGGGTTGTTGGGTATTCAGTCCCTATGTGATTTTAAGAATTGTCATATACAGATCCAAATGGATAATCAGACTGCCGTTTCATACATTAATAATCTTGGGGGTACACATTCTAGACTTGTTAACTATTATACTAAACAAATCATCTTGTGGTGTAAAGAAAGAGGAATCTGGTTGTCTGCTTGTCATATAGCTGGAAAATCAAATATAGCTGATTCACACAGTAGGAAAGTTAGAATTCATACAGAATGGAAATTACACCCAGAAGTTTTTGATAGGTTATGTGAGAAATTTGGATGCCCTGAAATAGATCTGTTTGCTTCTCGTGCAAACAGACAATTACCTATATATATGTCCTTTTATCCCGATCCTGAAGCCTGCGCCATTAACTCATTTCAACATAAATGGGATACTTACGGATATATCTTCCCACCATTTAATCTTATCTCCAGGATTCTCAGGAAAATCCAAGAAGACCAAAGTACAAAGATATTAATGGTCGTGCCACATTGGACAATAGCCCCTTGGTATCTAAAACTTATGGAAATGATGTGCCTTCCTCCTCTTTTTCTGAAGAAAGCCAAAAATGTGTTAATTTTACCATCAAACCACTCAGCAGTACATCCATTATACCCAAAACTCCAACTGATGGCATGTGTCTTATCAGGAACAATTTCAAAAGACAAGGGTTGTCCCGACGAGTTGTCAAGACTCTAATGAAAGGCTGGAGACCAAATACTGTTAAACAATACAATGTTTACCTTAAGAAATGGATTGAATTTTGTTCTGATAAACAGTGGGATGTCGAGGAATATAGTGTTTCCCACTGTCTAGAGTTTTTATTACACCTTTCTAAAAAAGGACTTTGTTATAGTGCAGTTAATACTGCTCGTTCTGCATTATCTTGCATTTTCGACCAACCTTCCATCGGAGATGATAACAAAATAAAACGTTTGATGAGAAGTATTTTCTTGGCTCACCCAAGCAAACCAAGATACACCAAAATTTGGGACGTTTCAATATTGTTAAATTTTTTGGAAAAATGCTCACCTTGTAAGGAATTAACTTTACAAATGCTCACTTTCAAATTAGTCACATTATGTGCCTTAGTCACTGGACAAAGATGCCAAACCATTCACTCGTTAAATTTAGAAGAGTGTCATATTACACAAACTCGGGCCATCTTTCATGTTTCTAAATTATTGAAACATAATACCCCAAAAAATAATGAAAATTCCATAGTATTACCGGGATACCCATCTAATAAACGATTATGTGTTGTAACATATTTGCGAGAATATATAAAACGAACTAAACCGTTTAGAAATTCATCTCAACTGTTTTTGAGTTATGCATGTCCACATAAACCGGTAACTAAGGAAACAATCGGTCGATGGATTAAATTGACTCTTATGAAGTCGGGAATAAATACAAACATATTCAAAGCACACAGCACCAGGGCTGCGAGCACGTCGGCTATTACTAAAGATGTAGATATTTCTGTCATACTTAAGGCAGCAGCATGGTCTGGTCAGAAGACGTTTGCTAAATTCTACAATAAACCAATTGTAAAAGATGATGGGACTGCATTTGGGAAAGCAGTGTTACGGAAAGCACGTTGATGTGAGTAATTTATCCTTATTATGAACATAATTATCAGTGTCTGGATTTAACAACAGGCTGATAATGAAAACACCAACGACGACCAATTACAGTAATTTTTACTGAAATCATAATATGGCACCTTGTTACTCAGTGTCTGGTGGAATCACAGACTGAGTTATATTTAATACCTCATTGACAATCTATGCAGTGTCTGGCTTAGGACACAGGCTGCAAATAGATTAAACATGATTAACCTGTGTCTGAATTTAGTCACAGAGTTATGAATGTATATCATAACTATCTATGCAGTGTCTGGCTTAGGACACAGGCTGCAATAGTTTTGAAAAACTTTTTACATACTGAATGAAAGTAGATATGGAACCTCATGGCTTAGGACATCGTTCCTTTTATCATAGGTTTTAACGTTTTAATATAGCATAATGAAAGAAAATGCTGATAATTGTGTATGTCCGTTTATTCCGTTTATATATTGGATCGCTACAATAGCTGTTACGGCTTTAAAGTCTCGGGTAAGGCCATATGAATATTCATTGGGTCTATAAAATTAGAAAATTAAACGAGACTTACCTGTAAGTTGAAGTTTGATTGGGATTTTATAGACCCAAGAATATTCTTAGGCCTTGACCGCCCTTCCCAATTTTATCCCACCCCATGAATGTATACATCGTTTTGCAAAATTGCAAATCAATTTGAGGTCTTTTAATTAGATAATTGATGGTAACAGCTATTGTAGCCTATTAGCTTTAAATAGTGATTGCGCATGTGCAGGGACGCTTTCTCTCGGTCAAGGCCTAAGAATATTCTTGGGTCTATAAAATCCCAATCAAACTTCAACTTACAGGTAAGTCTCGTTTAATTTTATAATTAATCCTGTTGCTCTCCAAATTTGTTTGAGGGAAGCAAATATCTGGTTTGACTTACTGATTCTGGTTATGTTATAAACCCTAAGTATATTTTCCAATTGCCTGCTAAACTGAAAAAAGTAAGGACATAACGTCTTTTTACCGGAGTTCAGCACTTAGAAAGGAGTCAGTCTATGTTTTTGCGTAAAAGTTCAGTCAATTTTTGCGTCCTGAATTGGCAATCCTGTATTTGTTCTTATCATTCTTGTTTTATCAATGCTGATGGTTTTCCTCGGATCCGCGGAAATCCGCGATTTTTGAGTCAGAGGAGGAATTTCCTATTTTTTAAAAAGTTATATATTCCCTCAATCAAATGTACTGGCAGTGAGAGATTTGATGTGTGGTCGAACAAATAGGTGCAGTTTCCCACTCTCTAGAAGTTAGCTAGAGTATCAATGATAGTTTATCATCTCAATTGCTCTAAAAACGTGTGTGTGTGTGTGTGGGGGGGGGGGGTGAATGTTGTAAAAATAATGGAGCTTAAAGGCAATCATTCAAAATATTCCTCCCTTTTCAGTTTTTGGCACCATCAGCACTGTTTTATACTATTGTGCAGCTATATGGTCTTGTGGTATGACCCTCGCTTTCGGATTGGAAGGTCCTGCGTTTGAGCCTCATTCACTCGGCGCATAGTTGAGTCCTTGGAAAAGACTATTTACTCACATTCTCTGACCATACTCAGGAGTAAAATGAGTTCCTGGCCGTCAATAGCGTTGTTCTGTCGGAAAAAAATTGTAATTACGCCATACAGGCGTAATGTCTCGTTCTACATGTTGGGTGTTTCTGTTGGTCAGGGATCCTTTGTAAAGCACTTTTTGAGCACATTTAGTGGATATTGTGCTATATAAAAGCTAGTTTTTAAAAAATTCTTCTCGTGTTTTTGTTTGTGACCCACAGAGACAGCGGCAACATGGATTACATGCAAGAAGATCCTTACAGTAGTCACCATCGACTACCACCTCACCACGACCCTTACTACAGTGGTGGCAACAACTATGGGGCTAACACCTCCTTTGAGCCGCCGCATAGCGAACACTCTTTCCACAGCGACTACAATAGACAGGTAAAGATAAAATAAGATAAGATAAGATATACTTCTTTGGTCCTTTTACGGAAGTTATAGTTTTGTTGTTAAGATTGAGGTAAATTTGACTGAACATACTTTGAGATAGGGTTGAAGTGGTAGTCGGGAAGAGAAGACTCTAGTTAAACAAAGCTTTGAAGCGACTTTTTTTATGGGTCTTGGATAGCTCATACATGTGTATCATTTTAGCTCGCTGCATTGATCTCATATTTGTATGGTACCACTTTACAGTAGACCTCTTGTCTATTCATCCATGACAAAAATATGAAAATTAATTATGTGTAATAGATGTTAGAAAAAGCAGATAGGGAAATACAAGAGAAATTTAAAAGAAATTTAGCATGTCTGCTTCTACACATGAATTTTACGAACTTTAAAAAAAATAAATATCTCCAGCAACTTTACCCCAATTTTTCACTGTCGTTCATGATGTGTATCATTAGTATTAAAAAAAAAAAGTTACGCCCTTTCGCAACAGTGCAAGATCCTGTCGCCTAGGCATTCCATGAAGGAATAAAGATAATCCATCAAACATTATGAATGATGTCAACAGGAATCACCCATGTTGTCCAAGTGAGCAAATTGGGGGTTAATGATCTTGCCCAAGGAAAAAAACCAAAGTGCTTGAAGCGGGGCTCGAACCCAGGACCCTCCTAATCACAGTCCAATGCTTTAACCACTCTGCCACTTCGCCCCCATCATTAGTATTATAAAAACATAATTTCATTATTGATTCCACTTTTCTGTCTTTTATCTATCTCGACGACTGCAGCCTCCCACAAGCTCTTATTCAGACTTACCGAATGGCAGAGGTCCACACAGCGGATATCATCCATCGGATCACAACAGCTCCCTTCATCACCACCAACCGTCCAGGTCTCTGTCACCCTCCACCACCCATCATCAGCATGGCAGAGATGATGGCGATGGCAATTATTATGATGATGATGATGGTGATGATGGATACAGGGATGAACGAACAGCAGGAAGTGGTGAATGTGTTGGTAGTGGTGGTGGATTTGCTCATCCTTACAGTCACGACAATATGCCTCCATCGTACAACGATTACGAGGACTATGGCAATGAAAATATTGGAAATCAGTTGTCGGACAACGGTGATAATAATTATAACGACAAAAATCAGTCCTCTCCGTATTATCGAGATCAAAACTCGCCAGGAAATTTCTACGACGAGAACCCACCTCCTCCGAAACCCCCTCTTTCGGGACGTCCTTCGTTAGAAGACGACGATGGTTATAGAGATTCTCACGGCTATGACCAACCTAACCAGCACCACCACCAACACCACTACGACCCTCGTTCAGACATCCCTCCTTCGTCTCACCATCACCCTGAAGATTTGCATGATTTGCATGGGGAAAGGTAGCTAGATGTTAGACGCTTTGATATTTAACACGCTTTCTGTGTTTGTGCTTTGTATTTGTTGTCGTGTGTGTGTGTGTCAGTGCATTGCAAGAGGTAATAGCAGGCTTGCCCGCCAACCAGTGTGATTTCTCATATTTTAATACATGTTGAGGTCCAAAATATGATATGGGAATGTTGACTAAAATATGCTGAATACAAAAAGTTAGAGTTTGTACACAAAAAAAAAGGATTGAGGGGGGGGGGGGGGGGGATGATAAATGATGAGAATCTGAGTAGCCAGACAGGTGATTGTCATCGGAATAGGCTTCAACAGTTGTGATGTCACTTCCCTCGTAATGACGCATGGTAACTTAGTAACTGGTTCTAAACTATCGGAACAATGGCGGATGCCCTTATGAAATATTTCTCCGATGAGCATAAAAGTGTATCCCGATGAGAATACCATTATAAATCTAATCATGTTTTGACTTTTATACATTCTGATCATGTGACATGTGAAAAAGTTCTAGCCAGCAAGAATAATCAAAAGTTCAGATTTTCTTTGTTTAGAACCAGGCTGCTCGTTGCTGGGCGGACGTGACATCAGACTATTGAATCTAATTGCAGAATTTTCGACGCTTCTACTAGCTTGATAAGTCTTCATAAATTCAGTAAATGTTCAATTTGAAATTTTATATGTTTGGACATGTTGAAAATATGATTTTTTTTTTTTTTGGAAATAAATATAAGAAAATTACTATAGTTATATTTGATAAAATATGATATGGTTGAGGTTGGTTGGCATGTCTGTAACAGCAAAGGTTGAATTCAATGTTGTGTTATCCACTGCCTCAAAACGGTTTTATTCAGAGCTGCCAACTTGAAAATTTTAACATTCATAATAATTTTAGAAGATAAAACTTGTACTCACCATATACAGTTAACTTTAAAAATCAACAACTTACCCTCACAGGAATTATAATAACACTTCAAAAACCTTAAACGGATGTAGTCTGGCATCAACTCTCATTTTGTGTCAGATTTAATGGATTTAGAGATGCTCATGAAGTTCAGAATTTGAAGCCAAAGTTTCGTAATTTTTACAAATTTTTCGTACTAGTTGGCAGGTCTGTATTATGTCAGGTTATTTATTTATGCTAAAAATTGAATTTATAATAGTAAAAAAATGTGACTTTTGGAGTGATTATTTATTTATATTTTGTTGAAGAGAATAGACGTTAATTTCTGAAAAGAACAAAAACCAAAATGTAGAATTTCAGGCCATTTCCACGTTAAAATCCGTTTTGGAAGCCTGGTTCACCCTAATATTCATAACACCGTTTTGACGCAACAGGTCACATATGTGGACAGTTTTAAAGGCAAGTGAGCTATCCCATAAAATTTCATCATTCACTTAATTACACTTTCTCTTACTTAAGTCTTGTTCAGAGCCCAGTGTTGATGTTACACGTTAATTCTGATAATCATAAAGAGCAAATGATCTCCAGATAATAGGGATTTATTTATAATGTGAAAAAAGAGCATCTCAATAAATTTTTTTTTTCGAATTCTGTTATAAATTGCCAGATACCGTAACTTTTTGGAAATCTATTATTTATTGCCTGATAGCCCACTTGTTATTTTAATCAACTTTTTAATTAAAATTAAAGAGTCTTGAATTGCTCAATTTTGTAAAGCATAAAACTTTTACTAGCTTTAATTTTTATTTTTTAGTTTAATTAATTAATTTTATCTTCTTTTTTTCTTTTTTTTTTCTTTTTTTTTTTTACTTGAGCTGAATACTTTAATTTCTCCTCCTTCCCTCCTCCTCCTCCCCCCACCTTGGAGATTCTCCAAGTTTTTAAAGTTCTTGATTATATTCCATGATGATGTTAACTCAAGCGATACAACTAAGCTGTAAAATTTTATATATGGAGTTACGGACATTTTTCTATTGATCTTTCAATTACAAAGTCCTTTTTTTTTTCCCTTTATTTTCATGCAGGAAGATTGATGTATTAGTTACTTTGAGTACTGATATTCTTCTTCTTTTTTCTTTTTTTTTTTAAAATGTAGAAAACAAATTAATCTGAATTTTAAATAAAAATGATGTCAACTTTTGTAGCTGTGGATAGCTCATACGGTAGAGTCACGATCTTCCCCGCCAGGCGGAGTTGTCGTACCAGTAAGGTCGTGGTTTTGAGCCCTCGTCGCTGCTGCAAAGTTTTTATTCTCTGTTGTCTTCCGGCACTTTTCTACTCCCTTCATTTCTCGTTTTTATCAACATAAGTGCCTGCTCCACTCACTTTTCTGAGTCAATTATAATTAAGATAACTTTTCCAGGAAATAAAGATATCACCAAACACTTTGCTGTTACCTGCTTGACATTGCTTATGTTCCGAGCTCACCACTCGCTTTAATCATACTATTGTCCTTTATTTACCAACATTTATGTTAAGACTATAGAACTTTCTAGCCAGTAATGTCGTCATAATTTTAAATTCTTAATTCGGATCAAATACAGTCGCGTCATCGTCTCTCTAATCCGGAACTCCACAATCCGGATGTTTTTATTTTATCCAGACATGTTTACCTTGGGATGGATTTTTTTCTTCTTCTATATATATTTGTACTGATTCCACTATTCGGATATCTCTGTAATCCGGACAAAAAGCTTGGGAACAGGTGTTTGGATTGGAGAGATGGGACTGTAGTAGATGGTTTTAAAAACACTTAGGATATTCCATGTTTAACTCACTCAATCCTAGAGATTTTTGGCTACTTTTCAAAATTGGAAGAAATGCATTGAAAATGAGCATGTACATAGATAGTTTTATTTAACTATCATTAACAGGAAAAAAACTAGAAACATTAGCTTTGATACTACGCCTATAATTTGTCTCAGAAAAAAAATGAAATTAATCGCCATGTGGTAAAAGTAACCCAGGTAAACTACGGATATAGTCGGTGCTATGGATGAGTGAGATAAACTTATTTTTTTTAACCTTTTAAGGAATTCTCTATTTAAGCATTTCCTTTTATTGTGTAATAATATTTCATGTGATCTTATCTAGTCTTTTTACACATTTTAATATTTTGTGTGACAGGTTTTTTTTGTAAACGGTATAGTACTTTGCATGTAAGCAAAAGGGGGTATAACATTTTTAAAATATTATTATTATTATTATTATTATTATTATTATTATTATTATTATTATTATTATTATTATTATTATTATTATTATTAACGGACATTCAATTTCGGATCTTTTGAACACAGTACTAAGTGCAACTATTTCATTGTTCAATGTTCCAATCAAACTTACATCCGTTGGTCTATAATATTTTGCTTTAAAGGTAAATAATGTCAATTTTTAAATTTATTTTTTGTATTTTTGAAAATAATTTGAATTAATCACTAAGTTCAAATTAGATTTTAGGCTGGCTTGGTTTATTTAAAATAGTTTTTGTCTATTCGTTGTCTTGTTGCGTGTGTTGTTTGTTTGTTTCTAATTGATGCATAGTAACTATTTGGCATCTCCAGTGCTGTGCTGAATCCAAACAAAGGTTGCCTTGACTGGTTGGGAATTTTAATAGAATTTTTAAAACTTTAAAAAGAAGAAGAAAAAACAACAAAAAAACCCTTTAATGAAATTCGTGGTATAAATAGAATGAAGTTGACGTCACTTGGGTCTTTGTCATTGTTTTTTTTTTTTTTCATCCACATTTATGAGTAATTCCCACTAAACTGTATTAAGCAGACTATAAAAGTTCAAGGTTGCACATAGTTTTCTGTGTTGGTCCGTTATACTTCCGGATGGCAATGTTGTGAGTTGCTTAGACAAGCGCATACTATCTATAAAATAAAACTAAAGTTTCATTGACATTGGATATTATGAAGGAGAACTTTTTTTTTTTTTTTTACTAATTTAGTCATTTGAAAATATGAAAATTTTTTCTTTTAAATTGTTGTTAAAACAAGCTCTGATAATGTACAATACATTAAGGTTGTCTCCTATTGTACAAATTAGGCGTAGTTTTGTTTTTTACTTCAGCAAAAAAAAATAAGAGACTGGTGAGATCCTTTCATGAATAGAACTAAAAAAATGTCCAGAAAAAAAAGGAGATGGATCTCTTCCCTTCAGGGCAACTGGAATCAGTTTTTATCCTCGTTTTATTCATCCTCATACAACTTTTGAGCTTTACAGCTTTCCAGCTTTTCAGCTTCCTGTATCGTGGGTTATCATTTTTGGTTACGATTGTTATTATTATTTTATTTTATTTTCAGAATATAAAGGTAATTGATTGAATAGCTCTGCCTTTTTTTTATTTGCTTGCTTTATTTATTTATTTATTTATTTATTTATTTATTTATTTATTTATTTATTTATTTATTTATTTATTTATTTAATTTATTGCTTCGGGGTGGTTTTAGGAATAGGTATTTCAAGCAGGGTTGCCAGAAGGTGAGTTTTCCTCGTGGCCAATTTCGACTTCAAAAAGTGGCCAAATAAACTTCACGCGGCCAAAACACTGCTAACATTCTGACCCCTTTGAAAAACTCATGGCCACACGTGTGGATTGGATGGCCATCTGGCAACCCTGATTATTTGGTGCTTTATTGATATTTTTTCTTTTAGTTATTATTAATGAATATTGAAATTAAACCTTTGTCAATGTTGATTGAAGTGTTGGACGATGCGTATCATTCTCTGACACTAAAAATGTGATTAGGTTTGTTGCTTACAAATTGGATAAGATTCTTTAGTTTAAGCAATGGTGACAAAAGTGATCTTTTATCCCTCTCAGTATAGATTGTTTTTATTTTTATTAAAAAAATATTTTTTTTTATTTTGATTTAATTTATATTTTTTTGTGGTATAAAAATAACTGACTCATTGGAGTCTTATAAAAATCAAAAACTAATTTAGTCATTTGGAAAATAATAATAAAAAATAATGGTATAGATTTATAGTGCGCCAAACATCCCTTCATCAGGAGGGCTCTGGGCGCATAACAAAGATTAACTTAATAATGAAGCCCTAACACAGTACACGAACAACGCTAATTATACACATAATCAAAAGAAAGCCTGTCGGAATAAGAATGTCTTCAATCGACGCTTGAATTCCTCTAGTGAAGACGAAGAACGTATCTCTAGTGGTAGTAAATTCCACAACCTTGGACCAGAATGCTGAAAGGCGCGTTCACCAGCCTTCACTCGACAGCGGGGTGTTTTCAATTTGAGGTCGTTCGTTGATCGAAGCGATCGCTGTGGGTTATACCGTTCAACGAGGTTTGAGAGATATGCTGGTGACGAGCCCTCCAGGCATTTGAAAACGATAGTTGAAGATTTATATTTAATCCGCTGGTCCACTGGCAGCCAATGCAGCTGCTGTAGTAATTCGGGAGCTGCAGTTTTTCTGTCTTTCTGTAGTACAACGCGGGCTGCCATGTTCTGTATTTTCTGGAGTTTGTTTATTTTGTCCTTTGTTAGACCAACAAACAGTGCATTGCAGTAGTCCATTTTCGGGAATATCAAAGATGTTACCAATTTGTTGCAAGTTTCCCTATTAATAAATGGTCTGATTGTTCTGATATTTCTTAGAATGCAGATAGATAAAAATGTTTATTAAAGCAAGTTTACGAAATGTTATTTGTTAAATATAAAAAATGGAATTTCTTTTCTTTTCTGTTTTAAAAAAATATGTATTAAGAAAAAAATAATTCTTATACAATTTTATTACGTTTCCAAATATATCAATATCATTTTGTTTTTTATCGGTGGCTCAGCAAGTAATAATAATTATAATAGTAATTTTAATAATGGTAATGATGATGATGATAATGATGATAATAATTAATAATAATAATTTTTTTAAAAAAGATAGTAATAATAATGATAATAATAATAATAATAATAATAATAATAATAATAATAATAATAATAATAATAATAATAATAATAATAATAATAATAATAATAGTGATGATGATGATGATGATGATGATGATGCTGATGATGATGATAATAATAATAATAATTATAATAATACACAAAACCAAAATGACAATAATAACTAAAATCGCACCCAATAGTTTCAATTTATATTGATTACTTACTTCCATGTCTTGAAATGTTGGGTCTTAGGAAATGCCATGCCATTGATCTAGTTGATGAACACAGCGTGTCTCGTGATTTTCATAACTTTTAGGAATGTAAATGTAATCACCAGTTAACAAATTTAAAACTGTTTCTTACTGCTGTCAGAAATATTATTTTCTACCCTATTCCCCCCCCCCTCCATATAATTATTAGTTTTGAATGTATTGTAGTTTGTAAGCATTTGGGGTCGTGGTTAGTTCATACGGTAGAGTCACGATCTGCCTGCTAGGCGGAGTTGTCATACTTGTAAGGTCGCGGGTTCGAGCCCCCATCGCTGCCGCAAAGTTTTTATTCTCTGTTGTCTTCTGGCACTTTCTTACTCACTTCATTTCTTGTTGTTATCAACATAAGTGCCTGCTCCACTCACTTTTCTGAATTAAACATTTGAGTGTATCCTTCACACTCAAATCCTTTACTTGAGCCTGGATGTGACCTTTAGGTCATGTCAAAGTAGACACATTGATGGATTGCTCGTGGAATCTTTTGTTCCCTATTTGAACCAATCCCCCTTTATCTTACTTTTTTCTTTGGTGCTTTTAATTACAGATTTGCAACTTTTTCTCTCTCATTTTCCTTTTTACTGGTGCTGAAATGACCTTAAAGTGTTGCAAGCAAGCGACTTAAAACCCTTATATTAAACAAACATAGTGTGGACAAATATAAAACTTTAATAAATGAAGTACAAAAAGGAGGTTGCTGGTTTGATAAGAAAAAAGACAAATGAGTTCATTAGAAATAAATTTTCCAGAAATCCTCTCACATGGAAGTGACTTTGTACTTTAACCTACCTTAAACCACTGGGTGGGATCCTGACCTCCCATAGTGGGCAGGGAGGTACATACTGTGTCTTCTATCTCCCTTGGAATGAGATTACTTGGTTTTGTCCTGGCACTGGCCGGAAACCCTGGCTGGGAGGGAAACAGTCAAATGCATAGTTATTGTTTTGGGAGATGATATTTTTTTCCTTGTAAATCATCTCTCTGTTATGTATTATTATTTTTATTTTGATTGTATAATGTAAGCATTTGAGTGTGTTCCTCTTTGTTAGATTTTGTGCTTGTGTCTGGATGAGACTTATAGGTGATCTCAAACTAATTACATTGGTGGTATGCTCTTGGAATCTACATCTGATCCCTATTTGTTGTCAGTTCCCCTTTGTCTTACTTTTTCTTGGGTGCTTTAATTGTAATTCTAGAACTTTTTACTATCCCATTTTCTTCCTTTTTACTGGCGCTGATATAACCTAAATGTGTTGCAAGCGCCGTAAAACCCTTAAAAAACAAAAAACAACAAAAAAAAAAAACAAACCTTAAACCGTGCTCCAATCACATGCACTCTGCAATGTGTTAAAATAAATAATTTAAAAAATGGAACTAACCAAGCATCCAAATTGCGGTAGCCCATATTGTCTTAGGCATAATAAAGTAACAAGAATTTTTTTATCTTTTGTTTGCCAGGGATGACTCTTACGCTGGCAGCTACCAGGGTGAACCGCCACCCCACGGCTCTGGAAACTACATGGACCCTTACCCTACGTCAGTATCCGACCATCAAGGTTACCCCGATGGAATCTACAGTCATGGCAGAGGGCACCCGTCCAGCAACTACAGCTTTCACGGCGACCCGCAACACGTTGCTTCGGATAACCCCATTTACAACGACGGCGGCGGCGGCGGCGGACACAACGACGATCAATTTCCACGGCCTGAGGATTATCGGGAAATCCACAACCAATCATCTGGGGCCGTGGACGTTCCGTACCTACAGGACGACTACAACCAATATCCGCAGCAACAAAACAACTCGTTTAATGAATCCTACAACCAACCCCCACCACCACACTCACAGCAACAACAACAACAACAGGGTTATGACCCTTACCCCGAGGATGATCGCTACTCTGGCCACCACAGTTTGGATCACAGTAGGGGAAATTACTCTCACCAAGACCTGTCATCGTCCCACCACCATCACCCCAATGAATCGTTCCACAACGACAACCTCGAAGACCCCCGAAATCAAAGACAGTACGACGGGCTGCTTCCCGTTCACCATGACCCGTTTGCAAACGACCCGTTCCACAACCAGCAGCCTCAACAAGGCGGCGGCGGCGGACTGCAGCCAGATGGGAGCATCAATGGAGGAGGGCCGTACGACTACAGGGGGCCGTCACCCGATGTAGGAGGTAGTCTAGACTTTTACCATTACAACATATCTTACGGTAATACAACTCTTCTTCTTTTTTCTTTCTACCCACTGTTTGTCGAAGCATCTGACTTGTTTCATGTGTGCATCGTCGTGTGCTTGCCAAATCCATCAGTCAGTCAGTCAGTCAGTCAGTCTGTCTGACTGACTGCGTGATTTGAGATCTACCAGCATGGAGTATTGAACCACTGATTGGTATATTTATTAACCAGTCAAGCATGGCATGGGACCCTGAGTGAAATTAGGATCTCTTCTGTTGCTTTTTATTTTGACCACACCAGCTACGCTAACTAAGCCTTGCATTTTGGTTTCATCTTGTGTAGAATTTTTCTTTTGTTTTCAATACAAACCTCTCCCAAGTTGACTCTTATCATTTAATATCCGTTTATTTCCTAGAGGGGAGTTTCAGAGCTGCCATCTCTCATTTTTCCCTGGGATTTTTTCCATTTCTTAACTCTCTCCTTACCAGCCATTTTCAGGATTTTCCCCCAAAACTTCACACCCAACTAACACTAAAATATATTTTTTACCACTCAAACAAAATAGCAGTAACATTATTTCTGTAGCAAAAATACTACACAACACACTATTCATTTTCTTTAAATTTTATGATACACAAAAGAAATTTGAATAAGAAAAATGTTGATTATATTGTAATAAATGTGACGATTTTCCTATAGTTGGCAAGGATAGGGTTAAATGGCTTCAATTTCAAATATTTTTTCCGTGATTTTTCTTTTTTTCTTGATGATGTGGTGATTTTATAATTGTTAATGTGACAAATTGGGTTTTTTAAAAAAAGTGTTTATGGCATATTTCTAGTGGACTTCATGATCAAGATTTGCAGTTCTTTGTGTGTCCTAATACTTTGTGGAAAAGGCCTGATTTGTTTCGAATCAAAATTCTGATTTTACAAAAGTCCTATCCTGTTTTACTGGCAATATTGCTTGGCAGCTCTGGTATTTGGACTAGGGGAAGTTACTCGTGCTGTCTCTTCGGTTTTACCTCTTTACCTTTTGTTTGTTCCCCTTCCTGTTCTTGCCCTGGAATCAACTAGAATCAGCCATTTGGTTTTACATCATTTTTCCCCTCATAGATAAGATAAGGACAAAAACCGTTGGATACTATGAAAGGGTATTATAATATAATCATTAAATATGAAAAAAAAACCACAAAAAAACAACAACAAAACAACCACAAAAGGAAACAAATCCTAGTTGATGAACTAAGTAAGATTTCCCCAACCCTTTAACAAAGCTGATCTTTTTCTTAATTTCAACAAAGTCTATTGTCCTAAGTCCTGTGGTTGTGGATCACCAACACGATGCCGTGCTCCCCTTTTTTTTTCTTCTTTTTGCCCCCCTTTTTTTTCTTCGACCAGTCTTATGAGTCAAAACATTCCCCAATCTTGTGTGCTTTTTCTTTTTATTCTGTCACTGCTCTAACAATCTACGGCCATTATTATTGAACTGTTGATCTGGGGTGGCGGCTTGCAATCTTTTAATTTGCGTTGCGCTAGAGTGTATTTATTTATTTGTACTAAAACATTTTTCAGCTATTGAAAAAAAAAGATTGTCTGGTCTGTCATCTCTTCTCTTCTGATTCTATTTTTAGAAAATATGAATTTGATTGAATTTTATTTGTAATTTTAATTATCCATCCATGTCTTAACAATTAGTTGTTTTCAATCTGATTTTATTTTTGTTTTGTTTTTCACTCGTCTCGAATTATTTAGCTTTTTTAAAATTTTCATTGTGGCTGCTTTTGCAAAACGTTATTTTTTATTTAATATTTAAACTTTCTTTGTTGTTTGTAAAGCGCTTTGAGCACATTTAGTGGATATTGCTCTCTATAAAAGTTTTTTTTGTTTTTAAAAAAAATTTATTTTTTAATATTTTTGATTTAACTTTCATAAATGCGAATGTTTGAAATAAGTATGATTGCAAAAGTTGTTTTTTGTTTTTAAAAAAAAATATAAATAATGATGGATTGTTTTTTTTTTTTTAATATTTTTTTTTTAGATTGCAGTACTCTTTAACATAGCAATAATATGGCATTTGAATTTTTTGAACCCCTCACTCGATTAAAAAAAAACCCCAAAAAACCATTAAAATATAAATTAAAAAAAACAAAACAAACAAACAGACAAAAAAAAAACAACTAACCTAAAAAAAACTATTATCTTCCAGGTTTTTTCTTGTAAATGAGGTTTTATTTTCCTATTGAAAAAAAATTTTTGTAAAAGATTAAAAAGTGCGGGGAGGAGTAGGGAGTTGGAAGGGTTTGATTCTGTATGCAATACTTCAATTATAATTCTGTCTTAAACTTACGAGAGTTGTATTCATATTTTCATTCAAAGCAAATTTTGAATGCAGTCCAAAATGTAATGGAAATTGATTTTTACATTATCGAAGTAAGTTGATGTACAGAGCTGCCACCTGTGTGCCAAAAAAGGCATATTTTTGTACGCTTTTAAAATTAAATTACACTTTTATCCTTTTTTTTTTGTTCCACATTACACCATTTTGTTGTTATCAAGGTTGTGCAGGTGATTTAACTCACTCAATCCTATTGATTTTTGCTACTTTTCAAAATTGGAAAAAATGTATTGAAAATGAGCCTGTACATAGATAGTTTTATTCAACTACCATTAACATGTAAAAACTATAAAACATTAGTTTTGATACTTCGCCAATAATTTGTCTCAGAAAAAATGTAATAAATAGGCATGGGGTAAAAGTAACCCCGCGTAAACTACGGATATAGTCCGTGTTAGGGTTGAGTGAGTTAAGCAATTTTGTCTTGTATGGAATCTCATCTCATTGAAAATGGAAAAAAGCTACATTTTCATCATCCACTTAAAAAAAAATATATAAATAAATAAAATTGAGCTTTATATAGCGCATTATCCACTAAATGTGCTCAATGCGCTTTACAAGGGGTCCCTGACCAATAGCAACATGTAACATGTAGAACGGAACATAACACCTGTTGGGCGATGTTACAATTTTTTTTCTGACAAAGACAACGCTGTTGATGGCCAGGTTATCATTTTACACCTGAGTACGGTGAGAGAATGTGAGTAAAGAACCTTTTCCAAGGACTCAACTATGCGCAGAGCGAGGCTCGAACCCAGGACCTTCCGATCCGAAAGCGAGTGTCATACCATAAGACCACATAGCCGCACATCCACTTCCAGGTTATCTTGTTTTCTGAAGCCTAAACCAGAAGCTTTATTATTGGACAGAAGTGGCCTTTACCTAATTTTATTGTGGAGAGGAATCTTTCAATAGCGATTGACGATGATTGTAGTGATTCAGTATATGTTTATTAATAATGCCTTTTGTTATGAACAATTACACCTTTTCCTTCAAAATTTGACCTTTTCTTCAGTTGGGTTTGGCAGCTCTGAATGCAAATACAATGTTTTAAGATACTGTAATATTTTTTTTTTAAATGGAAAAAACCCCCAAACTAATAACCCAACTTATTATTTGTCTTTTCCCCAAACAGTCCCGCCTAAAATTACACCTTTTTCTTCAGTTGGGGTTGGCATTTCTGAAGGTATCATGAATACAATTTTTAAAGATATAGTAATATTTAAAAAAAAAAACGAAAAAAAAACAAACCAAACTAACAACCCTCATTATTTGTCTTTTCCCCTTACTGTCCCGCCCCGCCCCGCCTACTATCCAAAACAAAACAAAAAAAAACAACCCACCAATGATCCGTGTCCTTGTAAAAAGGAGGTCCACCTTACAACGATCAAGGCAGTCAACAGCCGTACGACGATAGAGGACCACCGTACGATGACCGAGGCCCACCCTACGACGATAGTAGAGGACCGCCTTACGACGACAGGGGATACGACGATCGAGGCGGGGGCTCCCCTTACAACTACCACCCGGGAGACATGCCCGACTCGTACGGAGGCCACCCACAAAATCAGGGGTATCCCGAAGGTATGTTTAGTTTGTAGTCCTTCAGAGCCTTTTTTAGGCCCATAGAGCCAGAGTTTATTCCAGAGTTTCTTTTGGTGTGAAACGGACAATAGCAATTGACTGCTACTCTTTGGATAGGGGGGGGGGGAGGGTGAAGTGCTGAGTTTATCCCAATTTCTTTTGTGTGAAACGGACAATAGCACTTGCCTGCTACCCTTTGGATAGAGAGGGGGTGAAGGTGCTGAGTGTTAGGACATTGCACTGTCTGTGACCTTGAAGGTCCTGGGTTTGAGCCTCAGGTTTTCAGGCATTTTCATTTTTTTTAATCCTCGGGCAAGGTTATTAAAAACCCCAATTCGATCACTTTAGACAACATGGGTGATTCCTATTGACATCAGACATCTTATTTGATGGATTATCTTTATTCCTTCATGGAATGCCAAGGCGACTGTCTCCAATAGACAGAGGGGCGTAATTTTAAAAAATAAAAAAATATATATATATTATTTCTATACAACTTTTTAAACCAAATAAATGAAACAAAGTCAACTATTTTGACATTGTTTATATTAAAAATTTCCAATTGTTAAAATATTTATTTTTTTTAAATTAAAAAAAAAGAATATCTGAGCCATTAAAACAAGCTAATTCATATTTTAAAAGTTTTCTCATTGTTTTTATTTTTCTTCCCTCAATCATCCCTAGACTACCCCGACAACGGCAGCAACTATGGCAGTAACCAGCCTCGTGGAGAGAACCCTTACTATCCTTCAGCCGAACAGGAAGTGATGCAACGCATGGACCAGATGAATCTGAATGCCCCGCCCCCTCCAATGGAGGGTCGCATGACGCCTGCTGATGACGGAGGTCTCCCTGGTTGTTAGTATTATCTATCTACCTGTTTGTTTGTGTCTCTTTCGTGTGTGTGTGTGTTTGTGTCTGTCTTTTGTGTTAGTGCGTGTTTGTGTCTTTCTCGCGTGTTTGTGTTTCATGTGTTTGTGTCGTTCATATCTGTCTCATGTGTGTTTTTGGGCATGTACATAACAAGTGTCTGCTGTATGTCTGTGTTTTTATGTGTGTGTGTGTGTGTGTTTTGCACGAGTTTGTGTATAAGGTATGAATTATAGGTTATGCGTGTATGGATGCGTTTGTGTCTTTATGTGTGTGTTAGAGAGAGGTAATAAATAGGCATGGGGGTAAAAGTAACCCGGGTAAATTACGGACATAGTCGGTGTTAGGGTTCAGGGAGTTAATTCATTGTTTTATGTTTGGTTACGATTGTTATTATTATTTTATATTATTTTTTCCTCTCTTTTTTTTCTTCCCCTCCAGTCTTTGATTCCCGAGGTCCAGACCTTCAGCAAGTGATAGACCTGATGTCGTCACCCGATGACAACGTCGTCAGCAGTGCAGTGGCTTATCTACAGCATCTCTCTTACATGGACGATCCCGTCAAAGCCAAAACAAGGTAGGAAGACTCGATTACTCGATTTTTTCTGAGCCATCACTTTATGTAGATCTATTCGGCATACTGAATGGGGTCCCAATATCTCAGATGATAGAGTAAACACTTCTCACTCAAAGGCAGGGAGATTTTTTATTTTTTTAACCTCTGAGTACTAACTTAAGTACTTTGATAGTGTGTTCTTGGAATCTACACCTGTTTCCTATTTCAACCAATTCCTCTTTGTCTTACCTTTTCTTGTGTGCTTTAAATTGTAATTCTAGATGTTATCACTATCCCATTTTTTCTCCTTTTTACTGGCGCTGATATGACCTTAATGTGTTGCAAGCGCCGTAACACCCTTAAAAACAAAAACATAAAAACAAGGATTTTGATGTGTTATTTAGTCATTGTGGGGGCAAATGTGTAAAAGGTAACCATAACTACCAGGCAGGGACAATTTTTATTTTTTTAAAACTACGAAATTAAAAATTTTCTTGTCGGCAAGTCTGAGTGACTGAATCAAACAACAATCTAAATGAAACGATTAAACAAAATAATCATCTAGAATACCAGAATTAATTAAATGTGTCAGTGCATGACATAATCAGTCGGTAGGTGAAAATTTTGTATTTACATTTTCTGAAAGAATATGCTCCAGAGTGCATTTTAGTCTTTATTTGAAGTAAATCGGGTGATTTGTCATGAAGTTATGGTCAGATGTATGCGAAAGGTATCCAGCAACTTTTCTCAATTTCATATTTTATCAACTCGGGACTAACTGTAAAAAATATTTAAAAGTGAAATTAAGCTTTTATATTTCCCGAAGATGTACAAAAAAGGGTTGATTTAATCATTTATGACTAGAACTCATTTTTGATTAAAATTGACCTTCTAACTAAACTTGGCCATATCTCAGTTCAAATCTTTTCACTGTCCGACTGGTTATGCCATTCACTGTAACAACTACATCTCCTTTACTATTTCTTCCTACACCAGGGGTCTGGGAGGTATTCCTCTCCTCATCAGCCTGTTGTCACATGACAAAGTCTCCATCCATAAAAATGCCTGTGGTGCTTTACAGAATCTTTCCTATGGCCGCAACAACAACGACAACAAGGTATGTATTACTCTGACATGACGAACCCTCTCCGGCTATGTGGTCTTGTGGTATGACACTCACTTTTAGACTTGGAGGTCCAGGGTTTGAGTCCTACACTTGAGTCCTTGGAAAAGGCTCTTTAAACTCTCATTCTCTCACTGTACTCAGGTGTAAAATGAGTACCTGGTCGTTAAGTGTTTCTCTGCCGGAAAAAAAAAATTGTAATATCGCCTAGAAGAGGTCACATCTCGTCCTACGAAGTGGCCAAGTGGTTAAGGCATTGCACTGTGACCTGGAAGGTCCCGGGTTTGAGCCTTGCTTCAGACACTTTCTTTTTTTTCTCCTTAAGCAAGATTATTAACCCCCAATTTGCTCACTTGGACAACATGTGTGAATCCTGTTGACATCAGACATCTTGATGAATAATCTATATTCCTTCATGGAATGCCTCTACTAGGCGACGATATCTTACGATGTCGTGGCGGAAGGGCATAATTATTTATTTTATTATTTCTTTATATAATATTTTGAATTTTTAAAATTTACCAAACTAAAATTAAATCCTGTATTATAATAAGTTATTTTATTATTTCTTTATATAATATTTTGAATTTTTAGAATTTACCAAACTAAAATTAAATCCTTTTTTTTTTAAATATTTTTTTTCCACCAGAGGGCCATCAAAAATGAAAACGGCATCCCAGAGTTGATTCGCCTGTTACGTAAAACGACCCATGAAGACGTCATTGAGTCTGTGACAGGGGTTCTATGGAACTTGTCATCTTGTGAGGTGAGGATAATAATAATAATAATAATGATATTAATAATAATGATAATAATAATATAATATAATAATAATAATAATAATAATAAATAATAATAATAATAATAATAATAATAATAATAATAATGATAATAATGATAATAATAATAATAATGATAATAATAATAATAATGATAATAATAATGATGATAATAATAATAATGATATAATTAATAATAATAAGATAATAATAATAATAATGATAATAATAATAATGATGATAATAATAATAATAATGATGATGATGATGATGATAATAATAATAATGATAATAATAATAATAATAATAATAATAATAATAATAATAATAATAATAATAATAATAATAATAATAATAATAATAATAATAATAATAATAATAATATATTTCCATCCCCAACCCCACACTCTGATAAACACGCATACACACACACACACACACACAAACACACACACAATCTACACACAATAGCGGGTTAATTCACTATATTAAAGGTATTGGAAATGGGCTTTTAAAGAAAGACGATGCGGATATGTGTATGAGCATCAACCATTGATGGCATAATAATAATAATGATAAGAAGAAGAAAACGAATAATAAGAATTGTAATGTAATTTATTTATATAGCGCCTGTCCTTTACGATATAGCTCAAGGTGCCCAATATACATGGCATGCAATACATATAATATGTGATCAACAACAATTAAAAGGTTCAAAGTTCAAAGTTTATTCAATCTTAGGCTTTCGCCAATAAATCACACAATTTGATGACAACATACACGAAAGTGGAAAGAAATGGTAAATGGAACGAAAAAATAAACTGATACCACTAATAACCATAATAAATACAACAATCGTAATACCACAAATATGTACAATAATAATAATAATAACAAGTGCTTCATTTTCTTTTCTTAATTTTTTTTTTTCTTTTCTCCTTTTTTGACAGGATCTGAAGCATTCAATCATAGAAGACGGTTTATCCGTGTTGATGAATGTGGTCATTTCAAAATACGGTGGGTTTGTTTTGGGAGCGGATGCTGTCATTTGGTCTCCGGCCTGTAGAAATTCAACAGGTATAATCAGGTACGTACATTACCTAGTAGCTGAATACCTAGGGTTGGTGAAGAATTGTTAATTAGATATGATGGTACGTTACCTGGTGGCTGAATACTTTGGGATTGGTGAAGAATTGTCAACTAAATATGACGGTACGTTACCTACTGGCTGAATACTTTGGGATTGGTGAAGAATTGTCAAGTAAATATGACGATACGTTACTACTGGCTGAATACTTTGGGATTGGTGAAGAATTGTTAATTAGATATGACAGTACGTTACCTAGTGGCTGAATGAATACTTTCGGGTTGGTGAAGAATTGTCAATTAAATATGATGGTACGTTACCTAGTGGCTGAATGAATACTTTAGGGTTGGTGAAAAATTGTTAATTAGATATGATGGTACGTTACCTAGTGGCTGAATGAATACATTAGGATTGGTGAAAAATTGTTAATTAGATATGATGGTACGTTACCTAGTGGCTGAATGAATACATTAGGATTGGTGAAAAATTGTTAATTAGATATGATGGTACGTTACCTAGTGGCTGAATGAATACATTAGGATTGGTGAAAAATTGTTAATTAGATACGATGGTACGTTACCTAGTGGCTGAATGAATACATTAGGGTTGGTGAAGAATTGTTAATTAGATATGATGGTACGTTACCTAGTGGCTGAATGAATACATTAGGGTTGGTGAAGAATTGTTAATTAGATATGATGGTACGTTACCTAGTGGCTGAATGAATACATTAGGGTTGGTGAAAAATTGTTAATTAGATACGATGGTACGTTACCTAGTGGCTGAATGAATACATTAGGGTTGGTGAAGAATTGTCAATTAAATATGATGGTACGTTACCTAGTGGCTGAATACTTAGGGTTGGTGAAGAATTGTCAATTAAATATGATGGTACGTTACCTAGTGGCTGAATACTTAGGGTTGGTGAAGAATTGTCAATTAAATATGATGGTACGTTACCTAGTGGCTGAATACTTAGGGTTGGTGAAGAATTGTCAATTAAATATGATGGTACGTTACCTAGTGGCTGAATGAATACATTAGGGTTGGTGAAGAATTGTTAATTAGATATGATGGTACGTTACCTAGTGGCTGAATACTTAGGGTTGGTGAAGAATTGTCAATTAAATATGTTGGTACGTTACCTAGTGCTGAATACTTAGGGTTGGTGAAGAATTGTCAATTAAATATGATGGTACGTTACCTAGTGGCTGAATACTTAGGGTTGGTGAAGAATTATCAATTAAATATGTTGGTACGTTACCTAGTGGCTGAATACTTAGGGTTGGTGAAGAATTGTCAATTAAATATGATGGTACGTTACCTAGTGGCTGAATACTTAGGGTTGGTGAAGAATTGTCAATTAAATATGATGGTACGTTACCTAGTGGCTGAATACTTAGGGTTGGTGAAGAATTGTCAATTAAATATGATGGTACGTTACCTAGTGGCTGAATACTTAGGGTTGGTGAAGAATTATCAATTAAATATGATGGTACGTTACCTAGTGGCTGAATACTTAGGGTTGGTGAAGAATTGTCAATTAAATATGATGGTACGTTACCTACTGGCTGAATACTTAGGGTTGGTGAAGAATTGTCAATTAAATATGATGGTACGTTACCTAGTGGCTGAATACTTAGGGTTGGTGAAGAATTATCAATTAAATATGATGGTACGTTACCTAGTGGCTGAATACTTAGGGTTGGTGAAGAATTATCAATTAAATATGATGGTACGTTACCTAGTGGCTGAATGAATACATTAGGGTTGGTGAAGAATTGTCAATTAAATATGATGGTACGTTACCTAGTGGCTGAATACTTAGGGTTGGTGAAGAATTATCAATTAAATATGATGGTACGTTACCTACTGGCTGAATACTTAGGGTTGGTGAAGAATTATCAATTAAATATGATGGTACGTTACCTACTGGCTGAATACTTTAGGGTTGGTGAAGAATTGTCAACTAAATTAAATATGTCAGTATGTTACCTACTGGCTGAATACTTTAGGATTGGTGAAGAATTGTCAACTAAATTAAATATGTCGGTACGTTACCTACTGGCTGAATACTTATGGTTGGTGAAGAATTGTCAATTGAATATGTTGGCTTGTTGTCTTGAAAGAGGGGCTAGGAGTGAATTCAATAGTTTGATTAAGGATTCGGATACCCTACAAGAATATACCTCTTTTCCTCCTCCTCCTCTTCTTCTTCTTCTTCTTCTTCTTCTTCTTCTTCTTCTTCTTCTTCTTCTTCTTCTTCTTCTTCTTCTTCTTCTTCTTCTTCTTCTTCTTCTTCTTCTTCTTCTCCGTCTATTATATTCACACGATTATTTTATCCAACAACGTCCTAATCTAACAGTCGTAAAAAGGAGTTTTACACATATAGCTAAGGTAGAATAGCTTTCATCCAAAGAATTTCTCTTTTACTACTTTTATACAACTAAATTCATTTTTATCTCCACAGAAATGTCAGCTCTGCTGGCTTTGAGGCCAGAAAACAGCTAAGGGAATGTAAAGGGTTAGTAAACACATTGATAAACATCCTGAGAATCGCCATCCGAGACGAGTCGACTGACCTAGACAGTAAACCCATTGAGAACACGGTTTGCATCCTGCGTAATCTGTCCTATCGGATACAGGAAGTGGTGGAACCAGATTTTTACAAAAAGCGAAGTCTTCCCGTTGAGAAACAGACCGGTGCCGGGAAAGGAAATAAAGGTATACTGTCGACATGTGGATTTTTTTTTCTCTCTAACCACTCTTGTTCTGTTATAGAAGGAATGAAATTGACGTCAATCAGCTCTTTGTTATTGTTTTTAGACAACCATTTTTATGAGTAGTTCTCACTAAATGCTATCAATCAGACTAAACGTTCAATTTACATATAGTTTTGTGTATTGGTGGATGTTGTGAGTATTTTAACGTGTGCATTCCATAATAGATAGATAGTATGAAGTTGACATCACTCAGGTCTTTGTTATTGCTTTTTGCCATCTGCGTTTACGAGTAATTCTCACTAAACAGCTGTGTTTACGAGTAATTCTCATTAAATTGCATTAACCAGACTATAAATGTTTAAGGTTACACAAAATTTTGTGTGTTGGTCCGTTATACTTCCGGATGGCAATGTTGTGAGCTTTTTTTTTAGCCAAGCGCATACTATCTATAAATGCCTTTCTAAAGGATAGCAAACAACGGGTATTGTCAAACGCTACATAAACCAAGGTAAACTCTGGCTCCATTGGGCTTATCACTGGGAAGAAGTCTTTTTCTACCTTTTTTTTTCTCTTTCATTCACTTTCAGACTTGTGGAAAGTACTTTACAATAATAGATTAGCATCCTATCCAAAGGATAGCAAGCAATTGCCATTGTCTGATTCACACTATAAAAATCGGGATAAACTCTGGCTTTTTTTCTCTTTTAATGAATGGAATAGCCTACCTGCTTTTATTATCAAGTTTTTTTTTTAGGAATATTTACACCTTTGCAGGGCAAAATTGAGTGCTTGGAAAAGGCTCTTTAGTCAAATTCTCTCACTGCACTCACTCAGATGTAGAAAGAGTCCCTGAATCCTTTTACAAAGTTGTCTTTGTCAATGAAAATTGTGATATTGTCTTACAAGTATCATCATGCCTTGTCCTAGATATATGTTGAGTGTTGCTGTTGGCTAGGGACTCGTTGTAAACTGTTTTAGCCATGTTTATTGGATATGACACTTTATAAAGTTATTTTGGCCATTTTTTTTTTTTACAATCATATCGATGGCCCGTTAATCTAACCTCTGAAGTAGCCTTTTGCAAAGCCGCTTTCTTCAGAGGCCAGATCAATGGGCCACCAATATCATTGTATGTAAATCAGAACATTGGACAAATCATTTTTTTTATTTTTGTCTAAATTCAAATTTGTCAATATCCACAGGGGAAGTCGGATGTTTTGGAAACAAAGGCAAAGCCAAGCAGAAGAACAACCCCAAAGTTTCTAACGTGTAAGTATTGTGCAGTGGTGCCAACCTTACGTTAAAATTTTACACATTTTCATTCAATGTACACATTTTGCTGAGGATTGTATGCATCCTTAAATTTCTATTATTAAAGCATTTTTAGCATTCATACACTTTTTTGGTGTACTTAAACACTATATGTTTCTTGACCCATCAGGTGTTTACATGGATTTGGAAGTTGATACTATTTATCATCTGTAAAGTGTAATCTTATTCATTATTTTAAATATTGATTATATAATTGCTAGTATGGTCTAATTGCACATTATCACATTTGGTGCTAATTATCGTTTTTTCAGAATTTTACGCATTTTTTTCAAAATCTTACTCATTTTGGCTCTCCATTGTACACATTTACACAGGCTAGGGTTGAAAGCACGTTTATTGTAATTTATGGTAAATTTATGATAACATTTGACACCTAGATGTATTCTCTGTCCCCCTAGCAGTGATGAGGTCGCTGGGTAAATTAGTGCCGCTTTTCAAACGAATCTTAAGCGATAAAAGAAGAGCAACTTGTTATTGTTTGATTAATGTCATGAATCTTATGGTTTTGAAGGAGTATTTTTCTCACATGTGACATGACAAGAGATTCACACTCTGAATGCTTGTCTTAACCCTTCTACCGCATTGGGGTCAACCGGAAATAACGACCGGTTCCCAGTACTTGCCTAGCAAGTTTGAATGACGTAGCTAACATATCGCGTCACTCGGGTTTGATCGCGTCATTTCATACGTCAATAACTAGCGTCATACTCAACCCAAACAGCTTAAATAAACTGTTTGCTGATTGGATGAAACTAATAATATCAACCAATCAAATATCTGCTTTTATTTCATAAAGAACACAATTGAATTTTTATCTGAACCAAGGTCGGGTCTGTGTTACGTTTTTACAACTGACGCGCGTGTTACTAGGAAAAGGCGTGTTGTATTAAAACCGTCACCGCGGTATTGGGGTCGGAATGGTGTGTTACCTTTATACAACGGTCGAGGATCGGGGGTGAAGATGGAAGGGATTTGATCTCCGTGCCACAAGACTATAGCAACATGAATTAAATGATTGAATTTTCCAAAAGTAACGTTTTTCTTTTAAAATATCAATTGAATACTTTGATTTTTCATTCATGCATACAAAATACTTCTTTAAAAAAAGAAGGAAAAAAAAGGAATGTATGATCAAATATTTAGAATTTTCATCCTATTTTTCTGGTCGATGCTTACTGGTTCAACTCTCTCCTTACCGATCATTTTCAGTATTTTCCCAAAGTGGCAGGCTTACCCAGCAGAAAAATTTATTTTTTAAACTCAAACAAGCTTTCTACAAAACAACTTTATGTTCTTATTAATTATACAAAGATCATTCTTCAAAGTTTGTGATGTACAAAATAAATATGAATAAGAAAAATGTTGTATATTGTGTCGTTACAAATGTGACGATTTTGCTCTAGGTGGTTAGGAGAGGGTTAACTCTCTCGAGTTCATATGCATGGAAAATCAAACAAATTTGTTCGATTTTCAATGTGGATGAACTCGAGAGAGTTAAGTTGTGATTTTGATGGCTGTTGTTACATACGGGTTATTTTGATTTCATCATTACAGGGCCCCTCCAGTCCTCCCCCCATTGTCGATGGAGTACAGAGCTCTTTGGGGTGGGGAGATACACAACTTCTACTCCCTTCTCTTCCGTAAATGCACCAATCCCATCACTCTCGAGGCAGCAGCTGGCGCTATCCAGAATCTGACAGCATGCGACTGGCAGGTAAGGATGATGGGAAGGAAATGGTTTGAGTTTTAAGTGGAACTTGAATAATAATAATAATAATAATAATAATAATAATAATAATAATAATAATAATAATAATAATAATAATAATATATTAATTATAATAATAATAATAATAATAATAATAATAATAATAATAATAATAATAATAATAATAAATGTACCTTTATATAGCGCTTATGCCGAAGCTTCGATGCGCTTCACATTGAGCATCAGTACAAAAAAAAAAAAAAAAATTAAGTTGAAGTGATACACATTTTGTTTTAAAGACAAAAGTCAAGTCTGTTTTTAAATGATCAAAAATTTTGGGACTTCTTTTATATTATTTTGCCTTGAGGCCTTGGCAAATGTGCCATACAAATGAAATTGAGAATATCTTAACAAGCGGCCGTTAACTTTTGAGACTCTTATGTTGATATAAACAAAAAATCAAACAAAAACCCCAACTTAATCTTAGTATGAATGGTCTCCAAATAAGCTTGTGAATATCTGGTCTTGTTCAACAGCCGGCTGTGGATAGTCGTATGATGATCAGAAAGGAGAAAGGGCTTCCGTTGATGGTGGATCTGCTGTCTGCCGAGTCGGACAGAGTACTTTGTGCCACTGCCACAGCCCTTCGCAATCTTGCCATTGATGTAAAGAACAAAGAATTGATAGGTAAGTCAAGTAGCCATTGGGTAAGGGGGGGGGGGGGGGGGGGGGACTTAATAACAGGGTTCTCAAATTCAATTAGATCACATTGTTGCCTTTATTTTCAATCATTGTCCTGGGGTTGAAGTGGTCGAGTGGTTAAGGCATTGATTGCACTTTGACCCAGAAGGTCCTGGGTTCAAGCTCCACTTCGGGCACTTTCATTTTTAATCTCATTGGGCAAGATTTTTTAACCCTCAATTTGTTCACTTTGGACAACATGGGTGATTCCTGTTGACATCAGACATCTTGTTTGATGAAATATCTATATTCCTTCATGGAATGCCTAGGCAATGATATCTTATGATGTGGTGGAAGGGTATAATTTTATTATTTTTAAAAATTGTCCTTTTGCCACATTTTTCGTTGTCCATCATTCATTGTCCTGTCGTGTTTCAGGTAAATACTCTATACGTCAGCTGGCCGTCCGACTGCCCAAAGATAACCGTAACAACATGCCAGATGACACCATATGTGCTATTGTGGCCACGCTGTACGAGGTGGTCAAAGATAACCAGGACTTTGCTATGTGAGTTGTTTATTTGTTTGTCTGTCTGTCTGTCTCTCTCTCTCTCTCTCTCTCTCTCTCTCTCTCTCTCTCTCTCTCTCTCTCTCTCTCTCTCTCTCTCTCTCTCTCTCTCTCTCTTTCTAAATATATATATATATAACGCTTTTACAGAAGTGTCTTCTATTTGACCAATTATTGTGAGATAGATGTAGAGAACCAGAAGTGAAAAAGATGAGAGAGAAGAGAGGTGGATGTGTCTATTAGGATCTTCAGAAAGTCAAAATTATTTACCATGCTTGTTTGTTGAGATTACACTTTTTTTTCCTTCAGATATCGTATTTCTGATTATGGAGATTGGCATCTTTGTTAGATGACAACCATTATTAATGTCAAATATTAAATCACAGGGTTAAATGATATTAATTACTTTTTTAATTTATTTTATCGCCACAAATTAAAATTCGTAGCCTGGATGTGGGAGAATGACAGTTGGTTTTGGCGGTGTTATGTGTCTGTTAATCCTTATTGCTCTAATCTTTTAATGTTTGATGTCTCCATCCACCAACCAGGGCATTGATAGAAGACGGCCTCCCATCCCTCATGCACATCAACACCTCTGACAGACGTTACTTGGCTCGTACTCTCAAGTTCACATCCACTGTAAGTCGAGACAAGTAAAAAGCTATAAGCAGACTTGTCACTTATAGAGTTTTAATAATATTTACAGTTTGTTTGTTTTTTTTTAGGAGGGGGAGGGGGGGGGGGGGTTAGCCATATCTTTTTTATTTAAAAAACGCCAGAGTTCCAATAGTTCAGCTAATAGGGAATGAGATTAGTGGAAGAGTAGCGACCCTTGATTGGACGTCACCTTACAGAGAGAACGTCAAAATGGTTTTGCGCATGCGTCTCTCTCGTCTTCGCTTTCGGTGAAGTGTCTCATGCCGCACAACCAACATGACGTTCTCTCTCTAATAACTTTTCCGCTCGTGACTTCCAATCAGGGGACGCTACTCTTCCGCTAATCTCATTCCCTATAGAGCACTCCAAAGGTTAGTAAGCAATTGTTATTGTCCTTTTCATGTCATAGGAACCAGGAAAAATTCCAGTTCCATTGGGTTGAAGGACTACTTTTTTTTCTCTTCTTTTTATCAAATGTCTTTTTTTTCTTCCCTTATCAAAGTCAAATCATTTTTTCTCATCAAAGTCAATCTTTTTTCCTTATCAAAGACAAATAATTTTTCCTTATCAAAGAGAAATAATTTTTCCTTATCAAAGAGAAATAATTTTTCCTTATCAAAGACAAATAATTTTTCCTTATCAAAGACAAATCATTTTTCCTTATCAAATTCAATCATTTTTCCTCATCATTTTTCCTTATCAAATTCAATCATTTTTCCTTTTCATTTTTCATAACAGAGACCTTAATTATAATCATCAGAGTTTGATTCACTATGACATTTTAACCTTATTAAAACGATGGGTCACAGAAAATTAATCTGATCCCTATTTGTTCCCAGTCCACGTATGTCTTAGTTTTTCTTGGGTGCTTTAATTGTAATTCTAGAACTTTTTATTATCCCATTTTCTTCCTGTTTACTGGCGCTGATATGACCTAAATGTGTTGCAAGCGCCGTAAAACCCTTAAAAACAACAAACAAAACAAAAATAAATTTTGTTATTTTTCAGTTATTGAAAACCATGTGGACGTACAAGTCATTGCATTCGGAGTATGCAGCATTCAAATATTACCAGGCCGATTTCACCACGTCTACAGCAACTCCCAGGTGAGGATTCATGATGGTTCATTTATCATTAGTTTTTGTTTTTTCTTTCTCAGAGAGTTTCTGGACAAAGTTATAAATTGTGAATTCATTGCCCGTCATGCCTGTGGAATATGTAATTTCTATTATATAAACAAAGATGCACGTTACTGGGTGGGGTTCCTGACTTCCCATAGTGGGCAGGGAGATACATACTGTGTCTTCTATCCCCTTAAATTTGTTTTCCAACATGCTTTCTGTCTTTGTCTAGGAATGAGATTACTTGGTTTTTTCCTGGTCCTTACCGGAGTCCTGGCTGGGAGGGAAACAGTCAAATGCATAGTTATTGTTTTGGGAGATGCATTTTTTTCCCTTGTAAATCATCTCTCTGTTATGTATTATTATATTTGATAGGTATTTTGGATGTATAATGTAAGCATTTGAGTGTGTTCCACTCTGTTGGATTTTGTGCTTGTGTCAAGATGAGACTTATAGGTGATCTCAAACTAAGTACATTGGTGATATGCTCTTGGAATCTACATCTGATCCCTATTTGTTCTCAGTTACCCTTTGTCTTACCTTTTCTTGTGTGCTTTAATTGTAATTCTAGAACTTTTAACTATCCCATTTTCTTCCTTTTTACTGGCGCTGATATAACCTAAATGTGTTGCAAGCGCCGTAAAACCCTAAAAACAAAAAGAACAAAGATGCACGTTACCTGGGGGAGGGGGTGTCTTTAAAAAAAAAATATATAGAGAGAAAATTGTTGGCTAGTGACCAATGAGAGCATCTGGCTAACCATCGGCAATAAGAATTGATGAGGTCGTCATTCATCTAATTATTTCAAATACTCCCACCCTCTAAAACGGGTTTTTTAAGTGCCACCAAAAACTCAAAAGATTGAGTGTGTCCTCGTCATTGTCTTGCATTGCTTTTCATTTGTGTCAGTGCGTGACATTATCAGTCGGAAGGTGAAATATATATCGCACGTGTGAAAGAAAGAGAGGGAGAGAGAGAGAGAGAAGAGAGTGTGTGTGTGTGTGTGTTGTGTGTGTGAGAGAGAGAGAGAGAGAGAATAAGTATGAGTGAAATATCTGTTCAATACTATAGTTATCATATAACGTTATAGCAAGTGTAACTAAATGACAAATTGCCACATTTATGGACAATAAAGATCTATTATTATTATTATTATTATTATTATATGTTATAATTTGTTATGTACAAAGGATATCAGAATGAGAAAACTGTTGGTTGCATCGCAACAAATGTGTCGATTTTCATTGAATGGTAAGGAGAGGGTTAGTGTAACACTATCCACTGTTACAATTGTAGAATTATTTAATAATCAAAACCTTTTTCTCATTGAATTCAAGATTACAATTGTAGAATTATTTAATAACCAAAACCTTTTTTTTCCTCATTGAAAATTCCAGACAAGAAGGATCTCGGCCACCGGATATGTCGGGCTCCTCTCACAACACATCCACCATGGGCAGTCAGGGTCGTGGGGTCGGAGGGGGAGGAGCCATGCCTCCGTCCTACAACACCCTCAGCCGTCCCATCTCCAGTCAGGGTATCTCAGGACAAGGCTACGATGACAACACCCTCTCCACACAAAGAATACAAGCTATGCCTCATCAGATTCATCAACAACAGGTAGGTACACTGAAAGATATATAAAAATATAAATTTAAAAAAAAAATTCCCTTTATTAATTCACTCAATCCTAGAGATTTTTGCTACTTTTCGAACATTAACATGCAATAACTAAAAACATTAACTTTGATACTACACCTATAATTTGTCTCAGAAAAATGTAATAAATAGGTATTGGGATAAAAGTAACCCGGGTAAACTACGGATATAGTCGGTGTTAGGGTTAAGTGAGTTAATCCCATAGGGGAAATTTGTCTCTAGGGTCTATCTATTCCAAGGGAACACTGGAATAATCCAGGCATCAGCCACAGTGTGCAGCGCCGCAAATTGAGCTAGGGTGAGGTGATTTGTTCAAGGGCACACAGCGCAGCAGCTGGTGATCAAACCCGGCACCTTTCGGGTACAAAGCAAAGACCGTACCACTGAGCCATGCTGCCCCCCCTCCCCAGAATGTCACAAATTTTTTTTGTTTCAAAGTAGTCAAAATGTATTACGTAGAAAGTCAACTCTCTCAACCTGGATGGGGATCCTGACCTCCCATAGCGGGCAGGGAGGTACATACTGTGTCTTCTATCCCCTTACTTATATCTGTTTTCCAACTGCTTCTGTCTTTGTCTTGGAGTGAGAATGCTTGGGTTTTGTCCTACCTGGTTGAGAGGGAAACATCGAATGTATAGTTATTGCTTTGGAGATGATACTTTACCTGTAAATCACTCTATGTTATGTACTGTATTATGTTTTATTACTGTTATATTGATTTGTAACATTTGAGTGTATTCCTCTTAGTGGACCTTGCTTGTGTCTGGATGACTTTAGGTGATCAACCTAAGTACTTTGATGTGTGCTCTTGGAATCTACATCTGTTTCCTATTTGAACAAATTCCCTTTGTCTACCTTTTCTTGGTGCTCTAATGAATTCTATAACTTTTACTATCCATTTCTTCCTTTTTACTGGCGCTGATATGACCTTAATGTGTTGCAAGCGCCGTAAAACCCTCAAAAACAAAACAAAACAACTATCTCAACCCTAACACCGACCATATCCGTAGTAAACCCGAGGTTACTTTTACCCCATCCTATTTGTTACTTTTTTCTGAGACAAATTATAGGCGTAGTATTAAAGCTAACGTTCTTAATTTATACATGGTAATGGTATTTGAATAAAATTGTCTATGCACATGCTTATTTCTCATACATTTTTTCCTAATTTTGAAAAGTAGCAAAAATCTCTAGGATTGAGTTAATGATTCCCTTCCCGGCAGTTTAGAGATCCTGATACTCAGTTGGTAGAGCAGTCACTTCACACCCAAAGGGATTGAGATCGATCACAGATGAAGTCAAGATTATTTTTTTTTTCCGACCCCCCCCTGTCCACCCAACAGTGATTGGGTAGCTGGGTCTGTTAGATCTTGTGGAAAGTACTTTTCAATAGTAGACCAGCATCCTATCCATAGGATAGCAAGCAATTGCTATACTATTGTCTGTTTTACGGTATGAGGAAATGGAAATAAACTTGGGCTCAATGGGCATAAGGTTAATGGCTCCAAAGGACTAATCCAATACCTTATGTGCTTATTTTTGTAATGGAAATCTCAAAAAATGACGTGAAATATTGTCCAACAATGTTAAACCCCCCCCCCCCCTCCCAATACTATTGTGTCACACTGTCATTGTTCATGTTATGTTTTGAATATTAAAGTAACAATGAAACCTGGATGGGGTTCCTGACCTCCCATCGTGGGGTGGGAAGGTCATTTACTGTGTCTTATATCCCCCCCCCCCCCCCATATCTGTTATCCAATGCGCTTTCTGTCTTTGTCTTGGAATGAGATTACTTAGTTTTGTCCTTTCCCTGGACAGAGTCCTTGGATGGCAGGGAAACAGTCAAATTTATAGTTATAGTTTTGGGAGATGATATTTTTTTTCATTGTTAATTATCACTTTGTTTGGTATTGTTGTTTTTGTTGTTTTAAATGTATAATGTAATCATTTGATTGTGTTGTTCTCAGTCGAGTTGTTGTTTTAAATGTATAATGTAATCATTTCATTGTGTTGCTCTCAGTCGAGTTGTTGTTTTAAATGTATAATGTAATCATTTCATTGTGTTGCTCTCAGTCGAGTTGTTGTTTTAAATGTATAATGTAATCATTTGATTGTGTTGTTCTCAGTCGGGTTCTGTGCTTGTCTGTACGAGACTTTTAGGCGATCTCAAACTAAATTCACTGATGATGTGCTCTTGGAATCTACATCTGTTCCCTATTTGTGCCATTTCCCCTTGTCTTACTTTTCTTGTGTACTTTTTAATTGTAAATCTAAAATTATATTTTTTACTATCTAATCCCCCCCCCCCCTCTTTTTTTTTTTTTAACTGGCAATGAAATTACCTAAATGTGTCGCAAGCGTCATAAATCCCTGAAAAACCATTATATTAATATTAAGGTGATGCAAACTTATTTTTCTCTTTTCCCAGCCATCTCCTTATTCATCCCACCACCAGCCCCCATCCTATTTACAGATGCAGCAACAGCAACAACAAAATCCCAATTCAAGTTTTTACGGTACTGCCAACCCTAGAATGACCCCAACTCCATCTGAACGATTTCGAGGAGATCTGAATCGGAGCACAGCTTCCATACACGACCAAAGAGGTTGGTCATTTTATATAGATAGTGTGTGTGCGCTTGGCTAAGGAGTTCACAACATTGCCATCTGGAAGTATAACTGGCTAACGCACAAAACTGTGTGTAACCATTATCGTTTATAGTCTGGTTAATACAGTTTAGTGAGAATTACTCATAAACGCGGATGGCAAAAAACAATAACAATGACCTGAGTGACGTCAACTTCAAACTATCTATAAGAGTTTTATTTTCTCTCTTGTTATTTGTGTTATACGATACCGTCAACAGACGAAGGAAATGGGCAGATTTTTTTGTGCGGTTCTGTGGTCTCTTGGTATGACACTTGCTTTCGGATCGGAATGTCCTGGGTTCGATCCTCTCTCAGCACATAGTTTTTGGAAAAGGCTCTTTACTCACATTCTCTCACCGTACTCAGGTGTAAAATGGGTACCTGGCCGTTATCAGCGTTGTCTCTGTCCGAAAAAAAAAATTGTAATATCGCCTAACATGCGTCATGTCTCGTCCTACACATTGTGTCGCTGTTGGCCAGGGACCCTTTGTAAAGCGCTTTGAGCACGTTTAGTGGATATTGGCGCTATATAAAAGCTCACTCAAGTTGATGTTTTTTGTCATCGCAGAGTGCGGGCAGCCAACGTCAATGAGGACGACGCTGGATAGTAAGTAAGTTATTTGTGTGATGACACGAATACATGGGATGTGATATGAAAACCCCTTAATGATTTTCTTATGCTTTGAGACATTCTTTGATGTAGCGCAATATCCACTTAACGTGCTCAAAGCGCTTTACAAGGGATCCCTAGCCAACAACAAGGCTTAACTTAACCTGTAGGAAGAGACGCTATGCCTGTTAGGTGAAATTACATTTTTTTTTTTTTCCGACAAGAGGCAATGTAATCAATGGCCAGATACTCAATTTTACAAGTACGGTAGGTAAGTGAAAGGATTCAAATAATGGCCACTCAGAACGGGACTCGAACCCAGGACTGTCCTGTCTGAAAGCAAGTGTTAATACCACAAGACCACATAGCTGCACAAAATATAATAAGTTAGTATTTTTTTTCTATTATCACAGCTTGTAGCTGATTGTTGATTTTGAAAAAAAGATTGTAATATTGCTTAACAGGCATCATGACTTGTTCTACATGAATGTTAAATGTTGCCGTTGGTCAGGGATCCATTGTAAAGCGTTTTGAGCATGTTTAGTGAATGTTGCACTATATAACTTTTTTTTTTTAAACACCCTCAAAATAAAATATACAACATCCTCTCTGAATCTTGACTTCCTGTTCAGTATTATACGCCTTTGTGGGAGGCACTGGGTACATGTTGGACTAAAAAAGTACTTTTTTTCCCCCCTTTTTTCTAACAGATGACGGAAACTATTCAAGGGGTCGACAGCCACCGGTATGTTTGTTTTACTACTGAGTTATCCCTATCCACTTCAATATTTTCACATTTTTACTAGCATCATTTTGATCATCACCATCATCATCATTGTTAACATCATCATTTTGAATACCATCATCATCATTACTTTCAAAATCACCACCTTCATCATCATCATCATTTTCAATACCATCATCATCATCATTTTCAATACCATCATCGTCAAATATTTTCAAAATCGTCATCATCATCATTTTCAATACCATCATCATCATTATTTTCAAAATCATCATCATCGTCCTCAATGTTATCATCAAGCCCTCTTTCTTCCCCCCCCCTCCCCCCTTTTTCCCCATTCATCATTATTTTTAAAATCATCATCATTTTCAATGTCATCGTCATCATTTCCAAAATCTTTCATTATCATCATCATCAAGCCCTCCCCCCCCCCCCTCTTTCCCCATTTATCATTGTTTTCAAAATCAACATCATCATCGTCATCATCATCAATGTCTTTGTCATCATCATCAAGCCCTCTCCCCACCCCCCACCCCCTCCTCTTTCCCCATTCAACACATTTCTAACCCCTATCCAATTCCATCCTCAGGAGGAAATCCACATGAATGACTTTGGAGCCGGATACGCTCCCCTGGACGAGCCTCAGCCCCACAGAACCAAACCACCAGTTGGGGGTGTCCCACTCTTCCCTGCACTCTCACCGGTACGCTTTAGCAGTTTTTATCGTTTTCAATACCATCGTCATCATTATTTTCAAAATCATCATCATAATCATTTTCAATACCATCGTCATCGTTATTTTCAAAATCATCTTCATCATCATTTTCAATACCATCGTCATTATTTTCAAAATCATCATCATCATCAAGCCCTCTTCTACCCTCCCCCCCCCCTTCTTTCCCCATTCATCATTATTTTCATCATCATCATCAAGCACTCCCCCCCCCCCCCCCCCCCCCCCCGCTGGGAGAGTCCCACTCTTCCCGGCACTCTCACCTGTACGCTTTAGCAGTTTTAAAACTTTTTAAAATTGACTTTTATATAGCGCAATATCCACTAAAGTTGTGTTCTTCTTGTTTTCATTTGGGTTTTTTTTTAAATGTCATTGTATAAAGATTCATTTGTTGTTCCTTTCCTTTAATGTCCACCTTCACTCATGAAGATTGGAAGAATGGAGATGGTTGTATTATATTTATTGGTTGTTGAATGAACGGTGTAAAAATTGGATGACAGGTAATGACTGGGGTCCCTGACTAACAGCAACACGTAACTTGTAAGACGTGACATAACGCCTGTTAGGCGATATTACAATTTTTTCCATACAGAGACAATGCTGTTAACGGCCAGGTACTCATTTTACACCTGAGAACGGTGAGAGAATGTGAGTAAAGAGCCTTTTCCAAGGACTCAACTATGCGTCGAGCGAGGCTCGAACCCAGGACCTTCCAATCTGAAAGCGAGTGTCATACTACAAGACCACATAGCCGCACATATGACCTTAATGTGTTGCAAGCGCTGTGAAACCCTTAAAAACAACAAAAACAAAACGTTTAATCAGACCTGTATTTGTAATAGGAGCAAAGAGGAAAGGGGATGTTATAACACATTTGACTCTTTGACTTTTCAAATGACTAATCATAAAATTATAACTCGCATTTCTTGTTTTCCTTTTCATTTTCCAGGGTGAGTCATCTAACCCCTACCCAGGCGACAGCTATTCAGGAGGAAACGAACCCCTGTACGCCCAAGTCAACAAGGGAAGTCGTCGGAGGCTGGACCACTATGGACCCGACAGCGGCTCCTCTCCACGATTGGCCAATCACAATCCAGATGCAGGCGGGGATGGGGGCGGGGTCGACTCGTGGGTTTGAGTTCAAATGCTGGAGAGAGAGAGAGAGAGAGAGAGAGAGAGAGAGAGAGAGAGAGAGAGAGAGAGAGAGAGAGAGAGAGGAGTGGTGATTATGAGAGGAGTAAATGAAATGTCATGTGACTTCAGAATGAACAAAAAGAGAGAAAAGTGGGAACAGTATGTGTGCATTTGTGTGTGTGTGTGTGTGTGTGTGTGTGTGTGTGTGTGTGTGTGTGTGTGTGTGTGTGTGTGTTTAGTGATGAGCACGAGTAGAAAATATGAGCCGCGTTGAAGATGGAGTCACATCGCTGTTATTTTATTGTGTGTGAAAATGTTTGGAGTTTGCAGTTATATATTATTATTAAAAGGTTGTGTCAAAGATTATTATGAGTTTTTTTTGTCACAAGGTCGATTTTTTAAATCACAGATTGACACAAAAAGACTCGTAAATTAAACTGTTTTGTAAAACTATGGTTAGAGTTTGCTTTCTTCAGCTTAATTATCTAAAAATGATTTAAAAAGTGAGAGAGGGCAAATTTAATGTATTGTCTTGATATTTGATCTTTGACTTTGAAAATGTTAAAAAAAAAAAAGAATTATTAATTGAATTAGCGATTTCAATGTGTCGATGACTCCTCGATTAATTGATAAAGGTTATTCTCATCTGTAGTGAATTGAATGAGTTAGTGCCTGTGATTTATCTATACTTATTATTATTATCATCATTATATTTTTAAAAGATTTAGAGTCGAGTTAGAAGTGATAAAATGGGGAGAAGGGTACGACAAATGGACAAATTTCTCACTCAATCTGACAGTGATGGACTGTCACTGTGAAATAAGAACACGCGTATATTCTGTGATTTTTGACATTCGAATATTATATAATATTTAAAATTTTCCTGTTTTAAAATAGAAATTTCTGGGTCCATTTATTTTCCAATGATTTTTTTTTTTTTTTTTTTTTTTGACTGGATATTTAAAATTACGAAATAAAAATTTGGGTGATTTTTATATGATTCAATTTTTTTATTGTAAACAAAATCATATATCAATTTAATTTTTCTAATATATATTAATATCAGTGAATTATAAAATGTGTGTAACGGAATTGGATGTTTTAAAGATCAGAAGTGGAAAGCATGTTGCTATCAAGTTCATGATCTCATTGAAGTAAGTTTACAATCTTTGGTAGGTTTAATAAGATCAATGTTCATAATGATTTGCGCCAGGCAACCTATATTTTTATACAAGTAAAATTTACAAAGAAATTCCAAAGGAAAAGGCAAAATGTTTATGAATTAGACCAGGCCTTCATCTAATGAGAGACAACAGATTCATAAATAAATTTGAAATATACAAAATTTGCTCAGATCTGGAAAAAATCAAAGTCGAATTATTTATTGACATATTTTATCTGAATACTGCTCAAATGAAGAAATCATCATTCTGACCAAAAAATGAAATAAAATAAATTATTCTAATTTTTAAATGTTTTCTTGCCAAAATATGCGCAGCCCCTTGAATTTTGATTTCAATGTTTACAAGTTATTTATATTACACAGTGCATTTTTTAAAGGGATATGTTTTCTTTTCTTTTTTGGGACCTTAGAGATTTAATAGCTCTGACCATATAGTCCTCCTCTTCCTCCTCCTCTTTCTTTTTCATCATAATATAAAAGCTCCATACAAAAGAGGAACAGCCCGATTAAAAGAAAAAGTAGTAGTTGTGAAACCAGAGCCAAAATTTTACGATTCTACGAATTTTTCGTAACAGGAGGCAGCTCTGTAACTAAAATAACGTGTTAGATAGGTTGTTAAATTATCAAATGAATGTGAAACCTTTTCAGGGTTGTTTATGTGTGTAGATTTCAGAATGAGTGGAATTTGCTGAAATTGGAAAAGAGAATGGAATTTTTTTTAAAGAAAAGAAAGAAATAGAAATCGTATTGTCCTAAATGTTCACTGTGTAAATGATATTTTATGTGACAATTCTGAAATAGAAAAAAAAAAATTATTTATTTACAGTTTATTTAATTACTGTAATATGGTTTTCAAAATGTAAAAAGTAAATAACTATTTTTTAGTTCATATGTAAAAAAATAAAATTACTATAATTCGTTCATACCATAATAATATTGATAGATAACATTGTAAATGGTGAAAAATATAAACCGTGTAATTAAATCGTTTTATAAATATTGAAACTTGAAAGGAATACGTCTGGCTGGGGTTCCTGACCTCCCATAGTGGGCAGGGAGGTACTTACTGTGTCTTCTATCACCCTATATCTGTTTTCCAACATGCTTTCTGTCTTTGTCTTGGAATGAGATTACTTGGATTTTGTCCTGGCCCTGGCTGGGAGGGAAACGGTCAAATGAATAGTTATTGTTTTGGGAGATGAAATTTTTTCCTTGTAAATCATCTTTCTATTATGTATTATTATATTTGTTATTTTGAATGTATAATGTAAGCATTTGAGTGTATTCCTCTTTGTGCTTGTGTCCGGATGAGACATAGGTGATCTCAAACTAAGTACATTGGTGGTGTGCTCTTGGAATCTACATCTGACCCCTAATTGTTCCCTATTCCCCTTTATCTTACTTTTTCTTGGGTGTTGTAATTGTAATTCTAGAACTTATTACTATCTCATTTTCTTCCTATTTACTGGCGCTGATATGACCTAATTGTGTTGCAAGCGCCATAAAACCCCCAAAAAACAAACAAAAACAAAGGAATACGTAATGCTTTTTCAAGTGCTCTTCAATCTCAATGTACTTAATGGGTGATAGCGTCAATTTATCGAGATAATAGGAAGATTGCATCCCAGTCCCAGTAGAGAGGTTTTCACGTGACCAAATGGTTGGCGTGCTGTCGTTTTATTTATTCTATAAATAGCACACAGGTTGTGATTCTTGATGCTTTTATAAATATCGCGTTTTGTTTTGTTTTTTTTTCTAATAAATTTTATCATAACTTTATCAGTGAAAATAGACTGCTTTGACTGCAATATGAACTACTAATGTTGGAAGTAAGACACATGAGTTGTGAAATCATATGACTCGCGAGTGTGAGTGTGTCGTACAACCATACCAAAACATATCAAAACCATGACACGTTTTTGAACAATTATTATTATTATTATTATTATTACTATTATTGTTACCATTATTATTATTATTATTATTATTATTATTATTATTATTATTATTGTCTTTATTATTGACTGGTGCTACTGGTCTCATTATGTATCAAAGGTTCATCAGAAATCTTCCACGACCTTTGGCATCCATATTTTACAATACAAAATGTTCTGGGAAATCGAGGATTACACAAACAAAGGGCCACTGAGAGAATCTTCACCTTAGACTTAGACAAATAAGCAATCTGTAAAGCAATGGACAGATTGACATAAATATATATCCGAGCTCGAAATTTAATGGAAATATTTTACATTCTATTTCTATAGAATGAAGTTGATATCGGTCGGCACTTTGTTGTTGATTTTAAATTAGATAATTGGGTGACTAGTTCTCACTAAATTCTCTCTTAGAAACATCGAGTGTGTGTGTGTATGTGTTGGTGTGATTGATCTGATGGGCAGAACAGGTGAATATTTTACTTAAACGCCTGCAGCCATATTCAATGCAATTTCCATGGGTAGTCGGACCTTCCATGCATTCACATGTTTTTTGGTTTACCATTTATTTACTGTTTCCTGGAACAATTTGACTTGTGCTTGCTGGTTTGTCAATGATAGCCATGATCATAACCATCACAATAAAATTTCGTGACACAATTAATTTTTTATATATATATATATATATATATATATATATATATATATATATATATATATAATATATATATATATATATATATATAATATATATATATATATATATATATATATATATATATATATATATATATATATATATATATATAAAATTCCCTCTGTTCACTCAGAATGGGAAACTCGTTTTTTAAGGTCTATTTATTTCCAAGGGAAGACTGGAATAACCCAGGCATCAGCCGCAAGGTGAGCGAGTTGACTTGCGCAAGGCCTCACTCACAGTCAGAACTTTGTACCTTCTGGGTACCAAGCAAAGACCTTACACTGCCACGGCACGCTGCCATGTCACTTTATTCTTCCTTTTATTTATTTATTTTGGATTTAAAAAAGGTTGTGATTGCATGTAGTAGGAAACTTGTCATTTTTATCTTCTTTTCTTTTTTTTGGTTTGTTAATTTTTAAATTTAGAAATTCATGAAAAAGCTTCCAAAATCTCAATAATTCATTGCTCAATTTGATGCCAGGTTGCGTCTATTTTAAAAAGAATTTCTTACGATATTTCCCTCTTTGGTGACTTTTGAGACTTTTCATTACCTTTGTGTGTTGAAGTCTTAACAATTTTAGAAATATTTTGATTTTTCATTGTTTTTTCTCAATCTCTAAATAACAAAGTTCTGAACTTTCATTCACTTCGTCAGTTGAACCAATATACGAATTTCATAATTATTTGCTCTTGTAAATTATTGTCTTAATGAGGCAGAATGATAAAAAAATGGTAGTCCATACACGGTCTACTGTGGTGTAGGTCATTGTAGAAAAAGAAAGTGAATATTAAGATCTTAGATAGAAGCTGTGAACACACAAAACGTATTGAACTGAAAGGAATAGGACAACTACTTCAAAAAGGAGAAAACGTAACACAGAACATTTTAGGCTCAAACTGTTCTCCAACCAACAACAAAAGCAAAAATAGTCGTAGATTTTCACCATCGTTTAACTCGACAAGACAACACATGGATCTCTTCCTTCATCTTTCATTTTTGATTTCGAAGTTAAGTTTTGATGGCTGAAGAAGTGAACGGAAATTAGAGCCGACAGTGACAGACTGAAATGACTTTCCAGAGCACGGCAAGGACAATTGAACTCTTACTTAAAATGTTTGAAAACAACAAAAACATACACATATAAATGGTTGTTTATGCACAACACACAATTCATTAAAATTTTCACCCATCCTCCCTTTTTCAAATGACGTTGAAGTAGTCATTGATATTTGTCAGTAGTTCCTATTGTAGTTAAGATTTCTCTCCGTTTGTAGTCAGCCATGTCAATAATATTGTAATTACAATACAATTACATTCTTCTCTCATTATGCTTTCATTTTCCATAGTTTTTACTTTATCCAGCTATTCGTGCACCATTGCCCCAAACTCGTATGATGTCGGGATAAGCTTGATGCAGAAAATTGAATTTAATTGCTGAAATTATAAAACTCTAGCTAAGTTTGGACAACATGGGTGATTTCTGTTGACATCAGACATCTTGTTCGATGAATTATCTATATTATATTCCTTTGTGGAATGCCCAGGCAACAGTATCTATTGATGCTGTGGTGGAAGGGCATCATTTACTTTATTAAGCTAAATATATTGATGATGTTATTCTCTACTCTAAACGTGTAAATGGATACGATGACATTTTAATTGTTTTTTTTTTTTAATTAATATTATTCAGAATGCCTTTCCAATAATCCCCTACTAATTTAGAACATCTGGGCATAGATTGTATGAAGTTGACATCAATCAGGTCTTTGTTATTGCTTTTTGCCATCCGCGTTTATGAGTAATTCTCACTTAACTGTATTAACCAGACTATAAATGTTCATGGATACACAGTTTTGTGTGTTGGTCCGTTATAATTCCGGATGGCAATGTTGTGAGCTTCTTAGCCAAGCGCATACTATCTATAAAATAGTATAAATAGAACATATTAACAAAACATGACGGAAATTGCTTTGTATCAAAAACACATACATTGATGCTTTTTTTTTGGTCTCTCCTGGAAGATTTAATCAGAACCAGATACACAATTAGTAGAGAATGACATTGTCGATATAATGTGTTCATAGGGAAAACTAATGTCGTTTAGAGAATGGCCTTTTAGATACAATTTCTTAATACGATTAGGGAAAACGAATGTAGTTTTTAACACCCCAAATATCTAGTCTAGAGGTTTACATGTCTGTCACTGTCAGCTCTAATTTCCGTTCTTTTTTCAGCATTTGCTCCTGTCCGACATGTTACCAGATTGAGACTATTTAACTGCTTGATTAGGGGATGCATCATCATCTTGTATTGGGCATTTCTTCATTCCAAACCCGTATATCTATTTCACTTTCATTCACTATGCATTTCACCCACTGTTCAATCTTGTACAGTCTTCGTTAAATCGAAAATTATTTCATTTTTTACTTTTGAACTTGATCGTCTGTTGCTCTTGATAAAAATCTCCCTTTTTGTTTCTAACTATCGCAATTTTTCTTTTTTTTTTTTAAATTGACATTGGAGTGATAAAATATAATAATATTTGTTAAGATTAATTTTATGCACTGTGTAGTTAGATTTTTGAAATGTATGAAGGATTGTTCCAAAATTTTATGAAATAGAATTATTGAATATTTAAATGTTATATATATAAAATTTCATTTTTAAAACGTGTGATGTTATTCAGCTTAGAATCCATAGTTGATATTGATATGTATATATATAATATTGATATCACAGCCTCAATTATCAGGTTGGAAACATGAAGCTTTCGTGGTTGTTTTCTGCCTATAACGCTAGCGTTTCTTTTTGAATTAGTTACTAAAGTTGCAAAGCAGCAATGGGAAAAAAATTATTCTCACTTTCGCATTATGCTGAAGACGAATAAACAGTAACTAAAATTGTTTTCTTCGTGAATCTTTTTCCATTAGGAATATTCTAAAATTTCTTTTATAAATTATTATCCTAGCTAATTGTACATATCATGATATCATATTTTGCTAAAAGAAAATTAAACAAATTTGATTTTTAAGTTTTTGCTTTTTTTTTGTTTTGTCAATGCATGATGCCATCTACACACTTGCAGCTGATTGGCCGTCGTAAGTCACATGGGAGAGTACAGATGAAACTTGTAGTTTGACCTGCCACATTTTTATTTATTTGGAATAACATTTGATTTGGGTAAAAAGTTTTCTCTCTTGCTAAAAATGACCAAAGGGAAGCTGCTTTCGGGAGTCATGTCAAATATTGAACTGCTGCAGGCCAAATTATCATTTTCACTATTTTGGTCATTTCAGAAAGCGCACAAGTTAAAGTAAGACAAAGGGGGACGGTTCATTGAGGAACAGATGTTGACTCCAAGAGCATAATAGCAGTCAGTGCACGTAGTTTGAGATCGCCTAAAAGTCTCATCTCACTAAGGGGAACAACTCGGATGCTTACATTTTATAGTCTGGGTGGGGATCCTGACCTCTCATAGCGGGCAGGGAGGTACACACTGTGTCTTCTATCCCCTTATATCTGTTTTCCAACATGCTTTGTCTTTGTCTTGGAATGAGATTACTTAGTTTTTTTCCTGGCCCTGGTCGGAGTCCTGGCTGGGAGGGAAACAGTCAAATGCATAGTTATTGTTTTGGGAGATGATATTTCTTTCCTTGTAAATCATCTCTCTGTTATGTATTAGTATATTTGTTATTTTTTAATGTATAATGTAAGCATTTGAGTGTATTCCTCTTTGTTGGATTTTATTCTTGTGTCCGGATGAGACTTATAGGTGATCTCAAACTAAGTACATTGGTGGTATGCTCTTGGAATCTACATCTGATCCCTATTTGTTCCCAGTTCCCCTATGTCTTACTTTCTCTTGGATGCTTCAATTGTAATTCTAGAACTTTTTTCTATCCCATTTTCTTCCTTTTTACTGGCGCTGATATAACCTCAATGTGTTGCAAGCGCCGTAAAACCCTTAAAAACAAAAACAAACAAACATTTTATAGTATTCAAAACAACAAATATAACAATAAGCAATGACAAAAATTGAGCTTTTTATACAGAGCAATATCCACTAAACATGCTCAAAGCGCTTTACAAGGCGTCCCTGACCAACAGCAACACTTAACATGTAAGACAGGACATGACGACTGGTTGGCGATATTACAATTTGTTTTCGGACAGAGACAGCACTTTTAATGTTAACGACCAGGTACTCATTTTACACCTGAGTATGGTAAGAGAATGTGGATAGAGTGAAACGGACAATAGCAATGGCTTGCTACCCTTTGGATAGGACACTAGTCTATCGCAAAGTAAATTTTACCAGATCGAACAGACCAAGCTACACACTCACTGCTGGGTGGGGGGGGGAGGTCAGAAAAAAATATTGACTGCACCCAGGATTGATCTCAGTGCCTTTGCGCGTGAAGCGAGTACTCTATCAACTGAACCACCAAGGTGAGGGTCATTTATTTATTTTAATCGATTGATATTTGAAAAAAAAGTTTTTAGGCCAAAATTCTTAAAACATTTCTTTTTAAAGTAGAAATAGACAACTCATGTACAACAACAAAACAATCAAATGAAATAAACGAGCATTTTATTTCTGTCCAATCATTACCTGTCATCCAATTTTTACACCGTTCATTCAGCAACCAATTCATTAAATATAATACAACCATCTCCATTCTTCAAAATCTTCATGAGTGAAGGTGGACATTAAAATTAAAGGAAAGGAACAACAAATGAATCTTTATACAATGACATTTAAAAAACAAAAAACCTAAAACAAATGAAAACAAGAATATCACCTCAACTTAAGGATCAGTTTTGAATGTAAAGAGAAGAAAAAAATAATTTTTCGACGGTATGAGGAGTTTGACAATATGACTTAAAAACACTGCAGTAGGTATGGATATGTCAATAGCACACCACATCTTTTCTTCTTTTCTATTATAACATTGGTAAATAAATATCTTTTATATAGATACAAATTTGATTGGGCGAGCTCATATTGATATTGCAATTAACAATGATAGTTCTGCTGAATACAAGACAGAATCATCCAAATGGCGTAGAAAAATGACAGCCAGTAAGATACTCAGTCAGCCGGTAAAAATGTAAGATTATCGCAGATGGAACCAATGACAAGAGTTAACAAAATGACTTCCGGCTTACAAGAAAAGATCCCTATCGTTGACTTCTTCAATTCTAAAGAACTAAAAGACAGGAATTTTTTTCTCATTTTCTTCTAAATCGACTAGTGAGAAGACCCGTTATAAAACATAATTTGCCATTAATTCTCCTTCATCTTGTGGATTGTAAGATAAAGATCCTGAACAAGTGTGTATGAAAGGGTGCTAGACAAAGCAAGAAAGAAAAAAAACCATCCCAAAAAATCAGTCTATCTCAACTGGGGATCAAACCTCAGACCTTCTGATTACCGATCAGACGTGCTACCATTACACGAGTTGATATTGTGATTAGCAATGATAGTTCTGCTGGATTCAAGATATAATCATCCAATGGTAACAAAAAATACAGGTGCACGTTTCGTATAACTCGTGTAATGGTAGCACTGACCGGAAATCAGATGGTCTGAGGTTCGATCCCCAGTCGAGGTAGACTGATTTTTTGGGATGTTTTTTTCTTGTATTTTTCTTTCTTGCTTTGTCTGGCATATTTCACACTAACTTGTTCAGATCTTGATCTTACACCGGTGCCTACTCCCTAGTTTCTTATCTTGTAGTTGTGTAGTTTTACCACCCCCCTCCCAATGTCAATATAACAATAGGATTCAATAGTCTGATGTCACATCTGCCCAGCAACGAGCAGCTTGGTTCAAAACAAAGACAATCTGTAATTTTTATTCTTCATGCTGGCTACAACTTTATCACATGTCATGTGATCAGAATGTATAAAAGTCAAAACATAATCAGATTTATCATGTTTTTCTCCTCTGGATACACGTTCATGCTCGTTGGAGAAGTATTTCTTTAGGGTGTCCGCCATTGTTCCGATAGTTTAGACCCAGTTACTGATACTATGCGTCATTACGAGGGAAGTGATGTCAGAAAAAAATATTGACTGCACCCAGGATTGATCTCAGTGCCTTTGCGCGTGAAGCGAGTACTCTATCAACTGAACCACCAAGGTGAGGGTCATTATTATTTTAACGATTGATTTGAAAAAAGTTTAGGCAAAATCTTAAACATTTCTTTTTAAAGTAGAAATAGACAACTCATGTACAACAACAAAAGTATTTCTTTAGGGTGTCCGCCATTGTTCCGATAGTTTAGACCCAGTTACTGATACTATGCGTCATTACGAGGGAAGTGACGTCACAACTGTTGAAGCCTATTCTGCACTATAAAGGATAAATTATCCATGAACAAATAAAATGAAATGGGTAACGTGAGATTATTTAATATCTGTATTTTGTGGAGTAATCTTTTGGAGAGACAACCAGACCCCTTCCTTTTCTGGCTCCACGATAAACCGTCTCCACGATGTCAATGAATTCTTGACTGTCATCCATAGACCAGTTGATTTTGTTGTTGTTACCCGTGCCCAGATCAATCATGATGTGTTTGTTACGGTAGAAAAACATGCAGGTGCAAGGATCGTACAACTCGTACATTTTGTTAAAGTCTGGGACCTTTGGAAAGATAACAAATAAATACACAATTGAATAATAATATTGTATAAAACGAAATATTAATAATAACAATAATAATAATAATAATCATAAAATAATACATATATATAGTAATATTTAATAAAAAATATAATAATTTAATAAAAACAAAATTAATAATAACTAATAATAATAATAATAATCATCATCACATCATCACATATACTAATAATAATAATAATAAATAATAATAAAAAATAAATTAATAATACTATAAAATAATACAATAATAATAATACTAATAATAATAATATAATTATAATAATAATAATAATAATAATAATAATAATAATCATCATCATCATCACATAATAATAATAATAATAATAATAATAATAATAATAATAATAATAATAATAATAATAATAATAATAATAATAATAATAATAATAATAATAACAGATCTTTATGGTCCATAATGGCAACTTGTCTTTTAGTTACACTTGCTTTTTAACTGTATATTATGCAAAGAGGAACTACATCTTACATACTGAATTCAACAGATATTTTCTCTTCTTTCTACAATCTCTCTCTCTGAAGCATGCACATGTACATACACACTACAGAAATCGTTTTCAAATCGTTAGAAGTACAACTTTTTAAAACAGTAATAGAGCTATTACATTATACCCTGGATATAAACAGGAAATGGAAGTGAGTAGAAAAGTGTAAGAAGAAAATTGAGAATAAATGCTTTCCTCCATCTTCCTTTATAACAAACACTGGTTAACCAAAAAAAAAAACAACCAAAGGCCGCTGTTGTGTCAGTCAATACATTCTTACAATTTTTGTAACTGCCTACTGACAGGTACTCATTCATATCAGAGTCAAAAGGGCTTAGGTTAGGCACCTTCTCTAGGGACCCAATACTGGATGCAGAGTTTTGCAATCGTTGTCACCCGAAAAGTCATAGGTCACGTTCAACATCACTTGATGACTCGATTACAAAACAAAGCACTGAATCACTAAAACACCCAAGCCACTAATAATAATAATAATAATAATAATAATAATAATAATAAAGTTTATTTGTATAGCGCCCAATCCCGTTGACAAAACAGCTCTAGGTGCACAAAATTGTAAAACATCATTTAAAAACATGTTTGTATACACACCCATTTATACAAGTGCGCGCACACGCACACACCCTCACAAAGGCACACACATTCACCAAAACGTGCATATGCATACAGAGACAAAAAATATCTGTTAACATGAATTATTGAAGAAAATCATATCAGGACACTTAACAATAATAATGGTGGATGAAGGGAGATTATAATAAATCCGATGCTTACCTCAGTAATATCCACAAGATACACGACAGCAAAGTTCTTCATCTTCTCGGCACATTTGTAAAGAGTCTCATCCATCTGCATACAGGTCGGATCCCAGTCGTGACCGAATCGTATAACGACCACTCGATCTTCCTCCGACAAAATGGCTTGGTCCACCTGCCAGCCATTGTGTAAATGTTGAAGCATGTAAGACATAGTGATAGGGGGTAGGCTAGCTTTGATTGGACTACTTGTATCTCGTACTTGAAGTACTTGAAGGGTTTCTGTAAAAGATAAGCATAATGATTTATTCCTGGTGATGATGACGATGATGATGATGATAATAAAAATAATAATAATAATAATTTTAATAATAATAATAATAATAATAATAATAATAATAATAATAATAATAATAATAATAATAATAATAATAAAAATAATTCACTATCACTATAGTCACCAAGATGAAATAATTCTTATGGTTATATCAGGCTATATTTCGAAAAATATGCATACTACTTAAATGCAAATACATAAGCAAAATAGCACAGTGTATGGTGATCTTTGTAAATGCAAGCTTGTTGAATTCAATGGTAAAAAGGAAGAAGAAAAGAGAAAATGGAAATGGAATGATCTGATTACAATCAGCAACAGCAAATCTAGAAAGGTTGGCAAGTCTGTAGAAAAAAAAAAGAAAACAAAGAGGAGCCAGGATTCCACCAGCGTTGGTTAGACATGCCATCTAATACTAATACAGGATTGGAGTCACGGGAGTGGAGACAGTCAGACTTCACTTCCACTTCCAGTCCGAATTGATTGTCACTTCGGCTGATGAAATTTGCAAGGCAGAGGCAGAGGACCTGTGGAAGTTTGCTGAACCATTGACTAGCCAAATAGAAGCTTTATACCTTAACCGCAAACCAGATTCCCTTACATTAATGTTGACTGTACAATCCAAATTTTCAACCAAAACAATGTTGAACTTGATTGATATCGTATTGAAAATAGAAATCCTCAACACTCAACTGAATTCGAAGATATTACGTTTTCTTCAGTGACCAGAGCCAGAGTTTGAGTTTGTACCAAAAAGGGTTTTAGGTTTCAGGCGGAGTGAGAATTCACTATAAATCGTAAATTACTGAAATCAGTGGAATCAAATAATTACAAACTTGTTTATCTCAATCAAGAAAATGCTCAGAGTCTCAAATGGACAAAGACAATAAGTTTAAGAATGAAGAGGACAAAAACCCAACTTGGTAAATATGTAGGAATATGGATGTATTTACTACCAACTTTACCTTTAATCTAAAAGAGTGACATCAATCATCAAAGACACAAAAATGAAAATTACACCCAATTGGTAACGGGGTTCTAAAGTAGTAAAACTTCCGTTCTAAGCTTTTAATATTGATCTTCTTTTTTATCAATTTGTGAAATGATCTTGTATTCCAAAGGTAATCTTTTGTGTATTGGAAATCACCTAAAAAAATTTTTTTAAATTAAAAATGAAGAATAATTAAATATAATGACGCAAAATATAAAGAAATATTATAGCGCACGTTCGACAGTTTTATCATAGTCAATACGCTTTTCAATGTTTAATTTATTCCCTTAGCAGGCAATATTATGGAACCTAAATTTCCATTTCATACAGTACAATGTGCCTTTTAGGTGTTCCTGGTACGTCCTCTGAGAATATGCGCCACTGTTTATAGCCAGGTAGGCTACTCACATCCACACCCGAGTCTCGTGGGGCAATGCATGCCTTACCCTAGGACAAAAGGCAAGTCGGTGTTTTTCGTTCATCTGATCCTATACAACTCATAATCACTTACATAGCACTTTTTCACCGATGCCGCACGGAATTAAAAAAAAAAAACAACTTAAAACAAGATAAATAATAAAATAAAATAAATTTCCTTTTATTCATCCCATAGGGGAAATTTGTCTCTCGGGTCTCAAGGGTCTCTTTGTCTCAAGGGAAGTCTTGAATAACCCAGGCGTGAGCCGCAATGAGGTGACTTGCTCAAGGTCGCACAGCGCAGCGGCAGGTGATCGAACTCCGTACCTTTCGGGTAGGAAGCAAAGACCGTACCTCCGAGCCACGCTGCCCCTCGTTAACTACGATCCCAAAATGAACGAATGATTACTATTCACATACGTATTATAACATACACAGGGCTGTTCAGATCAAAGGCCTTTGATTAAATATCATTGAAAAATAAAGAGCTTTTATATATCGCAATATCCACTAAACGTGCTCAAAGCGCTTTACAACGGGTCCTTGGCCGACAGCAACTCTTAATATGTAGCATGAGACATGACGCCTGTTAGGCGATATTACATTTTTTTTCGGATAGAGACAACGCTGTTAACGGCCAGGTACTCATTTTACACATGAGAATGTGAGTAAAGAGCATTTTCCAAGGACTCAACTATGCGATTCCCAGTCGAGGTCGACTGTTTGTTTTTTTTTTCTTGTATTTTTCTTTCTTGCTTTGCCTGGAACCTTTCATACATACTTGTTACGTGTTCAGTTTATCTTACATCGGTGCCTGCTCCTTAATTTCTTTTAATATTTTAAAACAAAATAAAATGGAGCAACTCAAATGTCTTCGTCCTCTCGTGTTCAATGTATGTGTTGTTTGATGCAAGCGTGTGTTTAATGTGTGTTGTTTGATGCAAGCGTCGTGTTCAATGTATGCGTTGTTTGATGCAAGCGTCGTGTTCAATGTATGTGTTGTTTGATGCAAGCGTCGTGTTCAATGTATGTGTTGTTTGATGCAAGCGTCGTGTTCAATGTATGTGTTGTTTGATGCAAGAGTCGTGTTCAATGTATGTGTTGTTGATGCAAGCGTCGTGTTCAATGTATGTGTTGTTTGATGCAAGCGTCGTGTTCAATGTATGTGTTGTTTGATGCAAGCGTCGTGTTCAATGTATGTGTTGTTTGATGCAAGCGTGTGTTCAATGTATGTGTTGTTTGATGAAAGCGTCGTGTTCAATGTATGTGTTGTTTGATGCAAGCGAGGGTTCACAGCGTAAAACGCGTCCCCTTGTGAAGAATATAGTATAGGTATTAAAATTGTCCCAACTATCGGTATCCTCTGTGGTGTAATGGTAGCACGTCTGACCGGTAATCTGAAGGTCTGAGGTTCGATCCCTGGGTGAGGTCTTTGGGGTGGTCTTTTTCTGTCTTGCTTTGTCTGCCATCTTTCATACACACTTAACCAGTGCTCCTTAATTTCTTAATTTGAAATGAAAGCAACTCAGAAGACAAATTCAAATTCAAATGTTTATTTTAGGCCATTGGCCAATAGTCGTAATATCCCTCTCTGAACAAATTATTCTAACAATTATAATAATGTTTGTTTGTTTGTCTTTAAGTTTTACGGCGCGTGCAACACATTAAGGTCATATCAGCGCCAGTAAAAAGGAAGAAAATGGGATAGTAAAAAGTTCTAGAATTACAATTATACAGCACAAAAGAAAAGGTAAGACAAAGGGGAATTTGTTCAAATAGAAAACGTGTAAATTCCAAGAGCACATTATCAAAGTACTTAGTTTGAGATCACCTAAAATCCTCATCCACACACAAACCCAGGTCACAACTTAGAGGGATACACTCACATGTTTAAAAATCACATGTAATATTTAAACAAAACAACACATCTCCCAAAACTAACTAAACATTTGACTGTTTCCCTCTCAGCCAGGGCCAGGACAAAACCAAGTAATCTCATTCCAAGACAAAGACAGAAAGCATGTTGGAAAACAGACATTGGGGGATAGAAGACACAGTATGTACCTCCCTGCCCACTATGGGAGGTCAGGAACCCCGCCCAGGATCCGATTGTTTCGGATATATGGGGAAAGAGAATGAACAGCATATGACAACCACTGCGACTAACGATGGCATGCCGGCATTGAAAACTTGTCCACCCTGACAACCAAAACAATTCATTTTATTTGATTGTCACCACAATAAAAAACCCCCAACAAAACAACCACCCCCCCCCCCCTCCAAAAAAGAGAGAAAGCCAAAACAACTAAAAAGAAAAAGGAAAATATTAAAATAAAAACAAAACAATACAAAAAAAAAAAAAAAAAAAAAAAAAAAAAACCACTAAAAACAAAACAAAGTTTAGTTTGATTCAAATTTCAAATTTATTAATCAATAAAAAAATCAAGTGGACATAATACAAATTGATTGATTTAAAAAAAGTCATTCTGTATAAGCCTTGGAAAAGGGGGGAGGGACGGGAACAAGAAAAAGTAGATCATTACACCGACCTCACTTCATCTGCACCTGATTCTGTTACAAGTAAATAATAAACAACTCAATAATTTGAAATAAAAGTTTACTACTAATCTTAAAGTGGTTTCAATCAAATCAACAATTACATCAAAAAAAAAAAAAGAAAGAAAGAAAAGAAAAAAAAATCAGCTAATCAGCGTGAAATGACTCAATTGTTTAATTATTTTCATTACATAAATAAGTTTTTAAAAAATCACAGTCAACTTTTAACAAGAAATGAAGTGAGTAGGAAAGTGCCAGAAGACAACAGAGGATAAAAACTTTGCGGCAGCGATGGGGGCTCGACGGGGACAGCTCATACAGTAGAGTCACGATCTCCCCGGCCAGGCGGAGTTGTCGTACCTGTAAGGTCGCAGGTTCGAGCCCCCATCGCTGCCGCAAAGTTTTTATTCTCTGTTGTCTTCTGGCACTTTCCTACTCACTTTATTTCTTGATATTATCAACATAAGTGCCTGCTCCACTCACTTTTCACAATCAACTCTTAAACGAATTTAGTTTACATTTCAGTCATGATTTGGAAACAATTCGATGCTTAACTTGAACTAATAACTATAATGAGTGGCATTAATATGGCGTATTTCCACCAAGATGCTAAATGCTCTTAGCTGAAATATTGGTATAAGTATAAGTCTACAGGAAGTTCTTTATGCCCTCATTGAACTGGTGACAGTACCAAAAAAAAAAAAAAACGCAAAGGGAACACTGTGGTTTGATTGGAGAGGATGTTTGAATAATAACAATAAGAACAAAATGCGTGTAATATCTTCTGTTCTTACTCTCAACCAACAACCACGTGAGAAAGAAGAAGAGAAGAAGAAGAAGAAGAAGAAGAAGAAGAAGAAGAAAAGAAGAAGAAAGAAGAAGAAGAAGAAGAAAAGAAGAAGAAGAAGAGAAGAAGAAGAAGAAGAAGAAAAAAGAAGAAGAAAGAAGAAGAAGAAGAAGAAGAAGAAGAAGAAGAAGAAGAAGAAGAAGAAGAAGAAGAAGAAGAAGAAGAAGAAGAAGAAGAAGAAGAAGAAGAAGAAGAAAAAGAAGAAGAAGTTATATTGAAAATAATAATGACCACCAATAATAATAAACATATCAAGTACAGCACCCAAGTCTGAACAAACACTCTCGGCTTATTACACATAACAATTATAATACAATGGGCAGAGAGACTAACACACATACACACACAAATATTTAGGCACTGAAGCGTAAACACTCCTCATTAAAATATATGTTCCTTCCTCATAACAACATATCGAAATTTTACTTTTACAAACGTTTAAACTTAATTTACAGTTTATAAAGATATGTGCCCTGATGGGTTTTTCAATCATTAATGTCTCTTAAATATTAAATACACATCAAACTTATTGACAGATAATTATAGTAAAAACATAGGAGTGATCCTAAAAAAAAAAAAAAAGAAGTCAATTGAGATCAAATTGAGGTAAACCGATAGTTTATACCTCCCTCCTCCCCCCCCCCCCCCCCCCCCCCCCCCCCACAAAATTGACTGTTGTGGTGATTTTGTAATCGAATAAATGAATTTGTGTGATACCAAAAAAACTAAAGTAAAGCACCTCTGAGAACTATTTGTGGATACTGGCGCTATATCAAATAATAATAATAATAATAATAATAATAATAATCATAATAATAATAATAATTTTTTGTTTTTGTAATTTCTATGCTGCTCCAAATGGTTATTATTTTTTGTCTTCCTTCTACTCCTAATAAAATAATAAGTTTACCTACTAAGTTATGCTAAACAAGCTAACAACATAACCGAGTTGCAAGATAGATATAAGGAAAGGACTAACAAGAAGGAATTAATTAAAGAATCAAACCATATCATAATGAAAATAAAAAAGTACAAAAGTTACTTCCCTTAAAATTTTCCCATTGATGAGATATACTTCGGAGTTTTTAAGTGAAAATAATTAGATAAACAAACGTATAAACTTTATAAATTATAATAAAATATCAAATGAGTTGATTGGAAAATTTTGTTATACACATCTAAACCGCAATAACAGTTTAAATGGCATTTGTGTATAATCTATGTAAAAAGTACTGCCTTGTCTTCAGTATTGATTAAAATTGTGACAGATATAACAAAATTAAATGAACAATCCTGCTAAGTATATCATAACTGTATTTCAGGCTTTAAGTTCAGACAAAAATCAGAAAACAGAACCCCGCCCCCCCCCCCCCCCCAAAACATGTTGGAAAACTGATGTAGGGAGATAGAAGATACAGTAAGTGCCTCTCTGTCCACTATGGGAAGTAAGGAACCCCACCCAGATGATTTGGAAACAATTCGATGCTTAACTATACAACGATAATGAGTGGCATTAAAAAAATCAATTTGTTTTTAATTGGAGCACTCTAATTTGAGAGAAAAATCGGGGTAAATACGGTTTTAGCAGGGTAATAGGCAGGTATAAATGAGATCTCTCCATGGCCAACAGAGTACAGCATTAATCGAGACAATTAGAAAGCTCTTTTACCGATCAATTTTCCACCAATAATAATAATTATAATACTAATTAATGGACTAGCTATTTCATACATAATTTGGAATGACAATCATAGCAATCCTAATTTGCGAGCCTTGCAAAGTCATACTATAGAAGCAGAAAACAAAAAGACAAACTATTCCTTTATTAAATTTGATGGTGTTAATTAAAGTAAACACCATCAAATTTAATAAGGGAATAGTTTCTATTTTTGTTTCTGCTTCGATAGTATGACTTCGCGAGGAACGCTGTGCAATGCAATGCAAACTTAAGTAAAATTATCTTTACTCATATTTCTTCATCTTACTCAAGTGCAAGATGAGTACCAAATTGATAATAGTAATAGAAATAGAAATGTCTGTCACTGTCATAAAAAAAAAAAAAAGAAAAAAAAAGATTGCATTTACGTCTTACAGGCCGCACGGTTCATCCTGCATGTTAAATGTTGCTGTTGGCTTAGAATCCTTTATAAAGCACTTTGAGCACATTTTGTGGATATTGCACTATCACTATATAAAAGCTCATGCTTAAAACAAAAAAAACATAACAAAAGACAACTTAGTTTTTTAATTCTAAAACAATAATCACAACTGCTACAGGCATGGTTTCATGGTCCCAGGGATATGAGCGGTTTGCTTTGTATTTATTTACATTATGAGTTTATGATTGACTTTGATGATGGGAGCAACAAAACCAATCATGATGTTATAGCTAATAATGAGAATAATGATGATGTTATTGATGATGGAAAGTGGGAATCACCTGTAAACAATCCTTTTTTGGAAGTCATTGAAATCACAACATAAAATAGTTTTAATATTCGAACCAAAAGCGACTCTATAACCTATACCACCACAATATAATGAAATAATATGAAAAATATCGTGGCTTTTCATTCATTTACTTTGGCCTTAGTATACTATTTGTTTTTAGGCAATGCATATGTAAGTTTTCCTCAGCTATCTTTCTTTTAAAAAAAAAAAATCAAATCAGAGGAAGAAAATACCATCCTGTTCGCTTTGTTGCTGATGAAGTCTGTCCTCTTCCCACTGATGACAATAGAGTAGAGAAAAAAGTTGCCGAGGACACTGCATCAGATTATGTTTGCAAGAAGTGTACCCTGAATCAGAATCATAATGGTAAACCATGTCTACACAATTTACTAGTGAACGAATTTTGGACACACAGCTGTGATGTTTGGAATTGAGTAAAAGACAACAGAGAATAAAAACTTCGCGTCATGCTGACGATGTCATTAAGACGGTAGAGGAGCTTTTCCGTGTAAAAGTGAAGTAAGACCCATTATCCAGAACAGGAACAGACGTTGACAGGTCTTGGCTTTACAGCCAGCTCAGTGCCTGTGGTCAGGTCACTGGGCTACAGTGGTTGACACAGCCAGAACCTCGCAAGGATTTTACTTTACACCATTTACCATTAGTAGATGATATTTTACACGAGCCATGTTTTTTATCTTTTGATGACAAAACCAATTATTTTATTGAGAAAATGAGAGTATCCCTCACAAGGATTTTACTTTACACCATTTACCATTAGTAGATGATATTTTAAATACAGTGCAACCCCGATGTAACGACATCCGTTATAGCGACATTCCCTGTATAACGACATGGTACTCAGGTCCCATTTTATTTTACTATATATCATTAGTAATAAAAACCCCTCTATAGCGACATACATTTCAGCAAAACCCCTGTATAACGACATTTCTGGTCCGACAAACCTTGAAGGTGTTTGTCTACCATGAAATTGTTCGTCACTATTACAAGTGGTATCTTCCATTCTATGTATGTTGTCTACTCGTAATAAGCCCAGAGCTAGTTCTTATTGTAGCCAATGAAAACGCTTCTTTTTCAGCCAATCAATAGTCACATTTGTACAACACCGCAGCCAATCAGAAGGCTCGCCTTTCACCAATCAGAAGGCTCGCCTTTCACCCAATGAATGCCTGTGACAGGTCAACACTGGACTGTTTATAAATCCTTTGTGCACTCTCCATTCATTGCCGGTCCCAAGCCTGGATAAACTACAGAGGGAAAATGGGTGTATACATTCACTACACAAGACCCAAAACGCCTCCTGATATACACACATAGGAAACCTCTCTGTAACGACATCCCTCTATAACGACACGTTTTCCCGGTCCCGACGATGTCGTTATATCGAGGTTGCACTGTAATTGAGAAAATGAGAGTATCCCTCACAAGGATTTTACTTTACACCATTTACCATTAGTAGATGATATTTTACACGATCCATGTTTTTTATCTTTTGATGACAAAACCAATTATTTTATTGAGAAAATGAGAGTATCCCTCACAAGGATTTTACTTTACACCATTTACCATTAGTAGATGATATTTTACACGATCCACATTTTTTATCTTTTGATGACAAAACCAATTGTCATTTTTTAAGAGAATGGGAGTATCCTCTCATGATATTTCAACCATAGCATGCCTTACCAAGGAAAGGAACAGAATTCCAATGCTTCTTGGAATCTTGTTAGGAAGGGTAGGCTAACAACTTGTGACTTGTCAGAGTTATTAACTAAAAAAATTTCTCAAGCTTTAGTAAAAAGGATTCGAGGAGGTAAATTTTTACAAGGGGTTAAATCAGTGGCTTGGGGTTTGAACCATGAGAAAGAGCTGATTGAATGTTTTTCAGCTAAATTAGGAATCACTGTTGAAGAGACAGGAGTATGGCTTGACGAAACTGGATTACTGAGTGCTTCTCCTGATGGACTTGTTGGGATAAAATGTGCCTATAGTCATTGTGATAATACTATTGAACATTGTATTAAAGATACTAAATTTTGTTTAGAATTTGTTGATTGTTGCTATTATCCCAAGATAATGAATAAAGGGAAATATATTCTATTTTTGTTATTTATAGTACTTATAGGAGTAGGAGCCTAAGAAGGTTGGCAGACCAAAATGCAGAAGTGGGACTCATGCATCCTATGGATGCGCTTTCTAACGCAACTGCCAACAGTGCAATTGATTCTCTTATTGAACCCTTTTACGGAGGACAGGTGCTTCCTGTATATGTTGTTTATAAAGCGGAAAACCTCTGGAGTACGTGGACGGAAGGAGGTCCGGACAAATGCCGCTACAACAGGTCCAAAAGTGGGTGGTTTGACAACATCTGTTTCAACGATTGGTTCCAGTCAGTAGCGCTTCCATACTGCAAAAACCTGTCTGGAAAAGTGGTACTTATAGGTGACAATCTTTCCTCACATTTCAACTATGACATTTTAAAAGAATGCATACAGACAAGCTGACACTAGGCAAAGAGATATTGGGGAAATTGTTGAAAAACAGCTCTCCGATTTCATTGGAGATGGTGTTTTTGCTGGTGAGTTATGTCCAGATGTTAAGGCGGTGTTGATGACTGCTCTTACAGGCGAGCGTCTTTTCGGTGACTGCAATTTTGATATTGGAAAACGGCATTGTGCATCACTTCACCTGCGATCATCTTTAAACATGTTTAAACATAATAAGACAGCGCAGTGGTTGAGTACAAAAAAAAAACATGAAAAATGCTGTTCATTTGTTATCAGCTACGAGAAAGAGTCGTAGTGAAGTGAAGAGAAGAAGATGACGTTAGGTGAACTGTAAAAAAACGATTAGAGGAAAATGAGAGAAGAAAAAAAGCTTAAGAACTGAGAGCGAGACAAAAACACCTAGAAATAGTCAATGCTGTAATTATACAAGGAGGGTTGTGCACAAATAAAGAAGATGTTGATAACCTTATGAAGGAACCCAATCGTATTGGAAATCTAAAATCGCAAATTCGTTATCGAAAAGCGGTTTTGAAAGAAAACAATTTAACTTTAAGTGGTGACTTTAAGCAATTGTAATATAATAGTCTGGTGTCATTTTCAGGTGGAGATGTTGTGGCAATTCCTTGTAAGAAAAGAACCAAAACCAGTATTTCATGAAATTCTTCATTGTTGCTAAGATTTTATTCCTAATCGAAGGCTCCTTAGAAAAGGAATAGGTGTGGGAATAGCTCCCATAGTGTTATTGTCAAAAGGGTTTCATTGGGGAAGTAACAATACACAAGCACTACTCCAATATCATTCGTGCACAAAACCAATACCTACCTTGAAGTCCAGAGCAAGATTGAACCTATAAGTAACAGCAAAATTGTATAAATGTTAGATGCTAAGTTTTGAAATTTTATAGTCACTAATGATCAAAGTCAATAAATCAAATCGTTTACCAGATCAATATTATAATTCCCCCCTCCACCCTTTCCCAACCTTGTCTCTTTCTAATTACAGGAAAAAATTGGACGGCTTCCAAGGCTATTACACCAAAGCCATACAAAGCAACAACACTTCCGTTCCTGCCATGAGAGCTGCCATTTGGGCCACATTCCATCACTGCATAAGCACATTTGATGAACCAAGACATCACTCGTGTCCAGGAGGCCTGACAACTACAAGTTGGTGCTTTTTCAAGCGAGCTCAGGCCGAAGGAAAGAAGCCCCAATCTCATCAAACTCACCTCTCCTCATATCTCAATCCTACTGTCGCCCAGTATGGTGAGAAAGTGTACCAGCACTTGACGGATGAGGACCTCCTTTCGCAATGCCTCCTCGGGAAGACTCGGAATGCTAATGAGAGCTTTCATTCTCAGCTGTGGTTCCGCTGTCCAAAGCACATATTTGTTTCACGGAACAGGGTTGAGCTACTGAGAAGTCTAGCCAAAGAAGAGCAGCACAGGTGGCCGAATCACCTCGACGATCTAGTCATGATATATAACTCTACGCCACATTCGACAACTGGATTTACCCCTTACCGCTTGATGTTTGGCAGAGAAAATCGGTTAGATGTGGATTTCTTCCTGCAGTCACCAGTCGGCAACGTCCTACAGACAGAACGCGATACAGCCAGAGCGAGGGAAAAGGCTTTGAAGTCTGAAATCCAACGAAGAAAACATACAGATAAGAGAGCAAAACCTCTGACGTTCCAGCCAGGGGACATTGTCCTAGTCAAATATCATGGAACTGGGCGAAACAAGATGCAGCACTCTTACAACGAAGAGATACACAAAGTGCTGAAAAGACTACACCCGGATACAGATGTATATGCTTTGCGACGCCTCAAGGATAACGTCACGTTGAGGAGACATGTCCGAGAGCTTAAAATGGGTGCCTGTCCAACACGAGATGACCAGTGTGATTTCCAAACCCGAGCTGACCCGTGTGCCTGTGCCCGAGACGAACCATGTGCCTGTCCGACCCGAGATGACCCGTGTCCAGGTGCCCGAGATGACCCGTGTGCCTGGGCCCGAGACGAACCATGTGCCTGTCCTACCCGAGATGACCCGTGTGCATTTGCCTGAGATGACCCGTGTCCAGGTGCCCGAGATGACCCGTGTCCATGTGCCTGAGATGACCTGTGTCCATGTCCCTGAGATGACCCGTGTCCTTGTGCCCGAGCTGACCCGTGTCCATGTGCCCGAGATGATCCATGTCCATGTCCCCGAGATGACCCATGTCCATGTCCCCGAGATGACCCGTGTGCCTGGGCCCGAGACGAACCATATGCCTGTCCGACCCGAGATGACCCGTGTCCATGTGCCAGAGATGACCCGTGTCCATGTCCCTGAGATGACCAATGTCCTTGTGCCCGAGCTGACCCGTGGGTCTTATCAACGTGAGTTGACCAACCTGGTGGAGCTTCGTCCCCCTGATGGCCATGCAACTACTCGAAGACATCGTCATGTGGTGACAAGTACTACCCAACTGCCTAGGCGTTCCAGACGACATAAAACCCGTCGTGCATCTCGTGCATCGTGTGAGTGCTGTCGTTAATTATAATGCCCTCTAGCACACGAAGAATGTTTATAATCTTTATTATTCTGTGGCGCTTTAGGCCCGTTGCGCCTTTCTTAACCTTACATTAATGAACTGTTTGATTTTATTTAATTAATGTTCTATGAGGACATAGAACGGTTCGAGCTGGGGGATATGTAATAGAATGACATTTTATTACTACTACGCCTTACTACTATAGGCTAGCATTTGTGTGTGTGTGTGTGTCTGTGTGTATTGCCCATCCATTGTGTATATGTGTGTCTAACGTGGCAAGCAGTGATGCATGGGGGTAGTGTGTGTGAGCGTATGTGTGATTGTTACTATTATCCCAAGAGTATGAATAAAGGGAATTATATTTTATTTTCGTTATTTATTGTACTTAAAGGAGCATAAGAAGGTTGGCAGACCAAAATGCAGTAGTGGGACTCATGCATACTATGGATGCGCTTTCTAACGCAACTGTCAACAGTGAAATTGATTCTCTTATTGAACCCTTTTATGGAGATCCGACTAAATTTAAAGATGGGATGCGCTCAATTTCCAAGTATGCTAGGAGGAATGTGAACTCCTGCAAGTGAAATTGTAAATAAATATTTTTACAAAACAAACATGTAACTACATTGAATGAGTTAGATGACGGGAAGAAGATTAGAGTAATGATGTTAACAGCAAGAGGACCTGTTAGTGATTTTTTGCATAGAAGAAAAAAGTCTAATCCACAAATTACATTTGAGGATTTGCAGAGTGAGGTAACGGCTAATTTCGGTAACCTCGATTTTGATATTGGAAACCGGCGTTGTGCATCACTTCACCTGCGATCATCTTTAAACATATTTAAACATAATAAGACAGCGCAGTGGTTGAGTACAAAAAAAAAAGAAAAATGCTGTTCATTTGCTATCAGCTGCACGAAAGAATCGCAGTAAAGTGAAGAGAAGATGACGTACTGTAAAAGAACGATTAGGTGAAAATGAGAGAAGAAAAAAAGCTAAAGAACTGAGAGCGAGACAAAAACACCTAGAAATAGTCAATGCTGTAATCATACAAGGAGGGTTAGGCACAAATATAGAAGAAGTTGATAACCTTATGAAGGAACCCAATCATGTTGGAAACCTAAAGTCTCAAATTCGTTATCGAAAAGTGGTTTTGAAAGAAAACAATTTAACTTTAAGTGGTGACTTTAAGCAATTATATAATAGTCTGGTGTCATTTTTAGGCGGAGATCTAGAAATGCAGGCAAATGGTTGAATAATAAGAAAATAACAGCAGAAATTAAATGCTGAATCAATTATTTTCAAGCACGATTTGCACCCATTGCTATTTTTCTTTGGTATAATATACTATATTTTCGGCGGCATTTTGTCATTATTAATTGAAAACAGGTATATTATAATTCCCCCTCCCCCCCCCACCCTTTCTCAATCTTGTCTCTTTCTAATTACAGGAAAAAATTGGGCGGCTTCAAGGCTATTACACCAAAGCCATACGAAGCAACAACACTTCCGTTCCTGCCATGAGAGCGGCCATTTGGGCCACATTCCATTACTGCATAAGCACAGATGATGAACCACACACGACATCACTCGTGTCCAGGAGGCCCTACAACTACAAGTTGGTGCTTTTTCAAGAGAGCTCAGGCCGAAGGAAAGAAGCCCCAATCTCATCAAACTCACCTCTCCTCATATCTCAATCCTACTGTCACCCAGTATGTAGAGAAAGTGTACCAGCACTTGACGGATGAGGACCTCCTTTCGCGATGCCTCCTCGGGAAGACTCGGAATGCTAACGAGAGCTTTCATTCTCAGCTGTGGTTCCGCTGTCCAAAGCACATATTTGTTTCACGGAACAGGGTTGAGCTACTGAGAAGTCTAGCCAAAGAAGAGCAGCACAGGTGGCCGAATCACCTCGACGATCTAGTCATGATATATAACTCTACGCCACATTCGACAACTGGATTTACCCCTTACCGCTTGATGTTTGGCAGAGAAAATCGGTTAGATGTGGATTTCTTCCGGCCGGCAACGCCCTACAGACAGAACGCGATACAGCCAGAGCGAGGGAAAAGGCTTTGCAGTCTGAAATCCAACGAAAAAACATACAGATAAGAGAGCAAAACCTCTGACCTTGTCCTAGTCAAATATCAGGGAACTGGGCGAAACAAGATGCAGCACTCTTACAACGAAGAGATACACAAAGTGCTGAAAAGACTACACCCGGATACAGATGTATATGCTTTGCGATGCCTCAAGGATAACACCACGTTGAGGAGACATGTCCGAGAGCTTAAAATGGTGCCTGTCCAACCCGAGATGACCAGTGTGATTTCCAAACCCGAGATGACCCGTGTGACTGTGCCCGAGACGAACCATGTGCCTGTCCGACCCGAGATGAACCGTGTCCATGTCCCCGAGATGACCTGTGTCCATGTGCCCGAGATGACCCGTGTCCACGTGCCCGAGTTGACCTGTGTGCCTGTGCCAGAGACGAACCATGTGCCTGTCCAACCTGAGATGAACCGTGTCCATGTCCCCAAGATGACCCGTGTCCATGTGCCCGAGATGACCAGTGTGCCTGTGCCCGAGACGAACCATGTGCCTGTCCGACCCGAGATGATCTGTGTGCCTGAGTCAGAGACGAACCATGTGCCTGTCCAATCTGAGATGAACCGTGTCCATGTCCCCAAGATGACCCGTGTCCATGTGCCCGAGATGACCAGTGTGCCTGTGCCCGAGACGAACCATGTGCCTGTCCGACCCGAGATGACCCGTGTCCTTGTGCTCGAGATGACCCATGTGCCTGTGCCCGAGACGAACCATGTGCCTGTGCCCGAGACGAACCATGTGCCTGTCTGACCCAAGATGAACCGTGTCCATGTGCCCGAGACGACCTGTGTCCATGTGCCTGAGATGACCAGTGTGCCTGCGCCCGAGATGATCTGTGTCCTTGTGGCCAAGATGACCTGTGTCCATGTGTCCGAGATGACCTGTGTCCATGACCCCGAGATGACCCGTGTCCATGTCCCCGAGATGACCTGTGTCCTTGTGGCTGAGATGACCTGTGTCCATGTGCCCGAGTTGACCCGTGTCCATGACCCCGAGATGACCCGTGTCCATGTGCCCGAGATGACCCGTGTCCATGACCCCGAGATGACCCGTGTCCATGTCCCCGAGATGACCCGTGTCCATGTGCCCGAGATGACCCATGTTCTTGTGCCTGAGATGACCCGTGTCCATGTGCCCGAGATGACCCATGTTCTTGTGCCCGAGATGACCCGTGTCCTTGTGCCCGAGCTGACCCGTGGGTCTTAACAACGTGAGTTGACTAACCTGGTGGAGCTTCGTCCCCCTGATGGCCATGCAACTACTCGAAGACATCGTCCTGTGGTGACAAGTACTACCCAACTGCCTAGGCGTTCCAGACGACATAAAACCCGTCGTGCATCGTGTAAGTGCTGTCGTTAATTATAATGCCCTCTAGCACACTAAGAATGTTTATAATCTTTATTATTCTGTGGCGCTTTAGGCCCGTTGCACCTTGCTTAACCTTACATTAATGAACTGTTTGATTTTATTTAATTAATGTTCTATGAGGACATAGAACGGTTCGAGCTGGGGGATATGTAATAGAATGCCATTTTATTACTATTACTACTACGCCTTACTACTATAGGCTAGCATTCGTGTGTGTAAGTGTATGTGTGTATTGTCCATCCATTGTGTATATGTGTGTCTAACGCGGCAAGCAGTGATGCATGGGGGTAGTGTATGTGAGCGTATGTGTGTATTCCGACAGGTATCTCTGATAACTAAGCAGAGTAGTATTATTATTATTGTTTTCCTTAGTAGATTGTACTCGGTGTCGGTTGATAGATTTTTTTATTGAGATATTTATTTCTCCTGTTCCAGTTAACTTTAAAAGACAAATTTACTCTCCTTAGATCGGGGATATCCATGCCTTCAACATGTATATCTTATTTCTTTATACAATATTGATGTAATTCCAATATCTTCATTTTTATTTACAAACAAGCAACTCGCACACTGTTTTTGAGAGAATGAGAGTATCCTCTAATTATATGTCAAATATAGCATGCCTTAACAAGGGACAAAATTCCAATGCCGCTTGGAATCTTGTTAGGAAGGGTAGGCTAACAGCTTGTAAATTTGGGTCAGTATGATTAACTTAAAAAATTTCTTAAGCCTTAGTAAAAAGGATTCGAGGAGGGAAATTTTTACAAGGGGTTAAATCGGTGGCTTGGGGTTTGAACCATGAGAAAGAGGTGATTGAATGTTTTTCACCTAAATTAGGAATCACTGTTGAAGAGACAGGAATATGGCTTGAGGAGATTGGATTACTGGGTGCTTCTCCTGATGGACTTGTTGGGATAAAATGTGCCTATAGTCATCGTGATAATACTATTGAACATTGTATTAAAGATACTAAATTTTGTTTAGAATTTGTTGATGGTCACTATTATCCCAAGAAAATGAATAAAGGAAATTATATTTTATTTTCGTTATTTATAGTACTTATAGCAGCATAAGAAGGTTGGCAGACCAAAATGCAGTAGTGGGACTCATGCATACTATGGATGCGCTTTCTAACCCAACTGTCAACAGTGAAATTGGTTTTCATATTGAACCCTTTTATGGAAATCCGAGTAAATTTAAAGATGGGATGCGCTCAATTTCCAAGTATGATAGAAATTGTACATAAACATTTTTAATCAACAAACAATGTAATTACATTGAATGAGTTAGATGACAGAAAGAAGATTAGAGTAATGATGTTAACAGCGAAATAGGCCTGTCGAGCCTATGGATACTAGTCATGTTAGGGTGAAAGAGGTGGGTGGTTCAGAAACAGACACGAGGATGATCAACAAGGAAAAGCTGCAAACAGATGAGTTGCTAAAGTAGATAGAACGAGTAGTAGAAGATGCTATAACTGCAATATTCCGAATCAACTTATTAGAGACTGCGACAAACCACGCAATAATAATAGGAGGGGACAAGTAAACAATATAGACAATTTGTCGATAATGGTAACAATACCTCTCGTAATACTTTAAACTAAATCACTCACTGGATGATGGAGTCCACTCAGTGAGAGGAAACAGAAGTCGTGTTCTTGAAATGTCGTATACACATAGAAATGCGTACAATAGAATCATTGTAAAATTACAATTAAGGGGATTGATAGATACAGGAGCGGAAGCATCATTGATAAACAAAAAAATTTATGATAATTTAAAATATAAACCTCAATTAAAAAGAAAACACATTAATTTACAATCAGCAAATGGTACACAGATGAAGGTTGCAGGGACAGCAAGCCTTGATATAAAGGTAGGGGGAGTCAAGTTCACCCATGAATTTTTTGTTACCAGTAATCTGAATCGTAACCTGATAATAGGTAGGGATTTTTTTTTAGAAAAGAATGATGCAAGAATTTATTTTGATTGAAGGAAATTAAGGTTAAAAGGTGCTTATGTTTCAATGGAAAATGATACATTTCTTTCGTCAATTTCAAGAATAAGTAAAACAACAGTGTTGAAACCACAAACAGTGTATATGGTACAGGCTGGTATAAAACAAAATCCTTATATAGATAAGAGTGACATGTTACAATTACAACCAGCAAGTCAAGGATTTGTCTCAACTCAACGGATCTAATAACTCTGATGGATCGACTGCCCACGTGTGAAAGTGATCAGACATATCCTTAACATACTCATAATAGTCAACATACTTCACAGAAGAATGCAGGAGACTCCGGCTCTCAGATGTCCTCAGTTGATAGTTATGTCCCCTGTAATCTTGACAGAGTCTCTCAGATTTTAATTAAAGTTTGTGGGGAATGTTCAATTGTTACTGAAAGACAGCTTTCAGATTTTATTTCTGGCCGTTTCAGCACTCCATCAGATAGTTCAGTCTCCAAAGCCGTATCACACTGTGAGTTAAATCTCATTGGCGAAAGCGCTTTTGGGGATTTGGACTACGACATTAGGAAGAGAGCAAACTGTTCTGTGCTTAGTAGATCATCCTCTCATAGTGTTAAAAGAAATAAAAAAAGAAAATGACAATCGCACCAGGGCTGATAGAGCACACTTAATGTCAGTTGCCAGGAAAAGAGGTAGAGACATTGTCAGGGGTTGATGGATAAGTCATTGTAAATAACTCAAGTTTAGGGGTGGATTTCCAGATGAGTCATGGTAAATAACTGTGGTGTAAGGGTTGATACCCAGATTAAAGTCAATGTGGTGAGCTTTGATGTCCCTGTGTTTTCCGTCATTGTTGTTGTCATCGAGTCTCAGGTTTTACCTTGAGAAAGGATGTAAGTGCATCATGGGGGCTCGATTTTGGGTAATTTGATAGGTTTGTTGTAATGATATTTCTAAAGCATTGCAAACTATCCGTTAATGAATTTGATATGGGATGGGTTGGAACGGAAGTTTGGTGTTAGAGGTGGGTGTCCTTAATTTAGTTCTATTATTTAAGATTTCGACCAATCAGAATGTTTCGTTGAACAAGGGTTCAATTGTAGATTGTGATATTTTGATCAGTTGAACTGAAGACTCCGGCTTGGACGGACGTGCTAGTGACTCGAAGAGAGCACTAAAATTATAATAAATAAATTCTCAAAGTTTATGCTGTTTGTGGCAGCGGTGATACTGTTTGTGGCAGTATTTCTCCGTCCGAGTCGTTATTGTGACGCCTTTTAGGCTTTTAGATTGTTTTACTGGCTCTGGTAATATTTCAAAATTAATATTTGTTGTGAAATCTGAGTGATAATTTGTGTTATTTTAGTAATGGTTCCCTTATAGGAATGATTGTTAGTTGATGAGGAATTTAGATTTTTGTATGAGTCAGTCATAAATGTAATGGTATTAACTAAGTGTGTTCATTGGTATTCAGTTGTGTTGATTTATTACTTTTATTAATAGATTAATATAATATTTGGTTTTGATTAATTAATCCTTTTATATTCTTCCTTATTTAGTGAAGCCAGTTGGCTTGAAGTTGGCTTGAAGTTGACCTAAGGTTGCCGTGAGGTTGTTTTGACGTTGATTTGAAATCAAACATTAATATTTTGAAGAAATCAAAGAAACATTAACAATACAAGGAACTGTGCTTATTTGTGACAAAAAGAAAACGATTTTACACGTTTGACTGATAAACGTTTGATAAGACATTCTTCATCCATCGGAAACTATACTTATCATCTTTGCTGTCCTGCCTTGGTTGCATCGTCATGTTATGTGTTAGATTAGATGCTAAATTAAGGTAAGGGCGCCCTAGAGATTCAGTATTAGATAATTCTATATCATATTTTGTGATTTCTGTTCTGCTTTAATTATTCTCTTCACTATTTCTTCTGCTCTATCTTCATACTCCACCCCTTTATTTTGTAATACGGTACATCATTGCTACTATATATAAATAAGACCTACTCCTTTTCCTTTTCTTTCATTATTTCTCTATACTCAATATAGGTACTCCAAACCAGCCACTATCGGGTAATATTGTGATGAAAATCGGGAAAATTCATCACTTTCACACTGCTACTCTCAAATAATGTGTAAAATGTATGCATTACACTTGGTGTCATTGTAAAGATCATCCTTTTTTCTTTATGATAGGGAAAAAAGAAAATGGTTTTGTTCAATAAGTAATCTTAATAGATTTGAATAAAAATGTGTAGAAAACGGTTGGTCGGAATGCTCACGGTCAGTTTTTATGACCTCATCTTTTTCAACCGGATGTCTTGCGAGCGCCGTTTATGAGATCGGGAAATGAATGGTGTTATTTGAAGCAGAATTGAATTCTCTTTCGTTTGGTATATAATTTTATATTGTATAAAATCATATTCCTCTCTAAAAATCGATTTTTTTGAAGTTTTTGACGAAAAAAATGCCGAAATATGAGAACATTGAAACGAAACTTACATGAAATGAAAAAGTATTCAATTTTCTATTCATGGTAAAAATTCGAAACTATTTTATGGAACAGCGTCCGCAAGCTGGCTATTTAAAAAGAACGACCATGCCCGACGAAGTCATTCAAACGAAGGAGCCGAGTTGACGTTAGTCGACTCGCGACTAGTTGTAAACAAGGTGTGATTGATTGATTGATTTCATTCAGGAATGGATTCAAAGCTCATTATAGGTAAGTTATATGTTTGAAATCTACTTTCTGATCATTGAAAATATTGCTTTTTTTATATTAGTTAGTTTTTTTTGGTCAAAATCGTAAACGCAGTGTCTTTTAAAATTATTTCACTTGCGGTATTCCCTCGTATCCAGCAACTGGGAACTTTGTGGCACTTTGTATTTTTTTATGTTATATTTTCCCCTAAACAAATACCAGGAAGACTTTAATCAGTTATCTAATTTTATATGACACCAATCTAAATTTTATTTTAATGAATAATACAGCTGTACTTTGTCATCTTAATACACTAGACTTTTGTGGCGATGAAATCTTGATTTCAAAATGGCGGACACTCAATTCAGGTTTCGGACGAGTCCATTGCGGACAACTTATCGAGATTCACATTAGTTTTGTTTTAGTTCGAATGCGTTCTAAGGTTATTGGTCAAGACATTATCATTAATTATTATTATTATTATAGAGGCGTATGTGACTTCACAGCAATAGTAAGCTTTTTTTAAAAAAAATTATGTTATGAAACTTTGCTTTGGATGGGCTCAGACCCCTGTCAATAATTTGGATGTGGACTGATCTGTTTATAAAGTTATATGACTATTGTGATCCTTCAATATAATTTCAGTAGATCAAATATTAATTGTGCGCTACCAGACTGCCTGGTACTATTATTACTAGCTATTACCATGGCAAATGACTTTTTTTTTTCATATTCATGTTGTAATTATTGCCATTTCATCAGATTCAGATTATTGTTTGGTATTTTTTATTTATTGGGGTTTATAATAACGTGTATCTATTTCAATGTTTGTGTAAGGAAGATTTTGATTTTAATGATAAAATTAGTAATTTTCATTTTTGATATATTTCCTCAGATGATGATGTTTACCAAGGGTTAAAAAATACCTTTTTGGTATCTGGGAGAGGTAGACGACCAGATTTGCCACCAATAAAAGTGAACCAGAAGTTACTTGTACAGCTTTATTTTTTGAAGCAGGAATCGGAGAACTGCTCATAAAAAAAATCTTGGAAGGAGGTGACTATATTTTTATTTCGTCATTTATATGTAATCACGTTTTTTTCAGAGAAGTTTCCCAAAGCTATCATGTGATCATCCATTGTCAAGAAGTGAGCAAAGTCAAGACAGTTGTTCTCTGACCGCTTTTTTTTTTTTTTTTTTTGCTGGCTAAGATTAAGATGTTTTGTTACAGGAAGAATTCGGTGAGGATCATATGAAGGGGTATTGGTGCATTTCAGTGCCTAGTGGGATTCACTGTACATATGAGTAAGCATTGCTAACGAGAAAGGTACAGAGTTAGGTAACAATTGACAATGTAAAATTGTGTTGTATTGCCATTGTCTCATCTTTTCAAATAATTTGATTTCAGATTGAAGACTGTCTTCTACGGATATCCCCAGACCTTGCATCACACAGATCACGGATAAGGCATGCAGTGGAGCGTGCTTACCAGAGATTCTGCATGCAACGGCATGATCTGTCGTTCCTGGAATGTGGGGTTGACTTCGACTTTATTTCGGATAAGTTGTCGAGTTTTGGCATCACCCGTGCTTCATTGCCCTTTCCGCCTGCATCTTCACTGGATTTGAAACACATCGATAACGGATTAGTTATTGATATTGAACTTTCCAGGAGGGATATGGGATTAAGTTCAAACACAACGGCTCAATGGGTTTGTCATTTATCTGGACTGAGCATCAATTCTAAACTTTTTTGTGTCCTAAAAAAAACATTCAAAGAGTATGAACGACTCAGGAGCAACAAGACCAAACATCCTGAAAGGCTTCAGCAATTTCTGCTATCAAAATTTTCCCTTTCTTCGTCTCCACAACCACCCTCACATCTACAGCCTTCATCATTGCCATTACAAGTGCACCCTACGCCTCGCCCACCCACCCCACTACGATCTAGTCCAACTCCAACTACTCCAAAGCTGAAAGATGACCAGTTACATTTGATTCAGTCTTTGAATGAAAAACTTCTAATTGTTGAATCTGCACTACGTGATATTCAATCGGAGAAATTTTCTCTACTGGAGGAGGTAAAAGGACTGAAAGAGAAACTTAGTTCAGCTGAGGATAAAGCTTTAGTTACTGTGTCTAAATTAGAAGAAAAGTTTGAAGCTGAATTAAAGAAAAAAGATTTAAAGTTAAAAGAAATTAAAACTGGGCATGACAAAATTTGTAAAGATTATTGCTCAACTATATCTGTTTTACACAGTGATTTAAATAAGAAAGATTTGTCCTTACAGAAAATGAAGTCAAAAAATAAATACCTTACAGATGAGTTACAGAAAGAGATCATCAGATATGAAAATTTAGAAGCTAATCCATTTGAAATTAAAATTAAAAATTCTAAAAATAATGAATATTCTGATGATGTCAGGAAAGCTGTCATCGCCTTAGTTTGTGAGACAGGTGTCTCAGCTAAAAATGTAAAAAAAGTAATTGATATTGTATCAAGCAATATTTTTCATTATGTATTTTCTGAAAATTTACCTTGTGCTCAAACAGTTTTAAACATGTGTGATGAGGCTTTTGTCCTTTCAAATATGCAAACTGTTGAAAATGTTTTAAAATCTGAAAATGCTACGTTTCATTTTGATGGTACATCAAGAGATCAGAAAAAGATAGTGGGACATCAGTTCACTTTAGATAGTGGGGAAACCTTTTATCTGGGGTTTTTGCCTGTTGCCACTGAAAATTCTGACACTCTTTTGGATATTGCTATGATTGTTATTAGTAATTTAGTTGATTGCTATAAAGATGTGTACTCCATTTCTCCTGATATTATTTTAAGAGAAATTCTTTCTAAAATTACTAGTGTCATGTCTGATAGGGCTGCGCCCAATATTCTTTTTGGTCATAAATTTACAGATAAACTAAACGCTGAGCTTGGAGATTCCCTTCAGATCAGTTTTTTGCATTGTAATGCACATTTTCTATTAGGAATTAGTTCTGCCTTTGAAAAGACATTGTCAGTTTTTGAACGAAAGTTGATCACTCAGGACGATGAGTATTTAGGAAGGGACAAAGATGGGGCCTTTTCATTTTTTAGCAAAGATTCAGAGTCTGCGACAAATAGAATAATTCGATGTACTTGTAATTTGTTGGGTCCCAGGGGTGACCAGAAAAATGGATGTCGTCCACAGTGGATTACTTTTTGTTCTGATACTCACAATGTTGTTCTCATTCCTAGTTTTAAGTCCAACAGGTTTAATTGCTTTTTTGAAGCTGCTGTTTCTATTTTATTCCACCATGACAATTTATTGAATTTTTTCACTTCTGGTATTTTACATGATAACCCAAATTTATTGATTAAGAGTGTTACTCATGACCTTCAAGATTTAAGGTTAATGTCATTGGTTTGTTGTATTGCCCTATTTTGTTTAAAAGTCACTTCGCCTTATTGGTTTCTTGTCAAGAGTAATACAGTGAAGTATACTGATTTTTTTATGTATGTTCAAATGATGCATGACTGTTTTAAGAAATGGGCTGATGATCCCTCTGAATTACTTGATATTTCTTTTACATCTGTTTTTGGAGATGCTCTCCCTTTTTCCAAATCCCCTGCATTTGATATGGTACATAGTCAAATTGACAAATTTAAAAATGTTGTAATGATTGATTTGTTAAAAATATTATGCAAAGATGTTTCTTCTGTTACTGAGAGACAGTTGAAAGATTTTTTAAATGATGGTTATTATGCTCATGTCAGTGATGAAATGAAAAGAACATTGAGCCATTGTCCTCTTACAAATTTGGTTGGTGAGAGTGCATTTGGTGATTTCGATTATGACATTAGTAAAAGGAGAAATGCATCACTCCATAATCGGTCCACCATTCATGCTGTCAAACGCAATAAAACAATATCGTTTTTATCTAAAAAGTCTGTTGAAGAGCAAGGGCTCATGTTCAAAGTAGCTAGAAAGCATGGGAAGAAAATGCGAAATGAGAGTAAGATGTTAAAAGATAAAGTAGATAATGATATAAGATTGAAATTTGTAGAGAATCAACAGAAGAAGATTGATAAGCATATAAAGGATATGGAGAATATTTCCAAGGTTGAACGAGATGTTGAATTACACGGTGGGCCCTGTCGAACAGATAAAGATGTAATTGATTTATTTGACAGGCTTAGAGTTGAAAATTATTCAATGACAAAGATAAAAGATATATTGAAGAGTGAAATACGTTTTCATAAATGTATGTCGGGCGGAAGGAGTTTAAGATTTGGTGATGTTGATTTTATGTTGGATGCTTTAAAGTCTTTTTTAAAATCAAATTCTGTTTCTGGTGACATTGAGAACCCATCAAAGAAGCGAAGAGTTATATAGCCTGATTGAGTTTAATTTCTTTTTCAAGCATTAATGATGTAATGTGCATTTTTTTTTTTGGTGATTTCTCGGTTTCGGATTATTTTTCTCTCTCAATTTTCATAGCTTAGTCTGAAGCTGCTGAAGTTATCTAATTTATTTTACTAAGGAGATCATACTATTTCTGAATTGTACGTTATTCATGCTGTACGTATGAAGTGTTTTATTTGTATATCCTGACATTTTGCATATTTGTGAGTTTTTTTATTAGGTGAAATTTTTGTGATTTCATTATTTCAGTCTTGCTTCATGTTCTTTAATGACCAATGTGTGGCTTGCATACTTTGGCTATTTACATTTTGTCATTGTATGGATAATGAACTTTAATTTGATGTATCACATGAATGTGTACATGTTTTTATTATTTTTTAATGAATTTTTAAAAATCGTTCAAATTGCTCTTTTTTACCTCCCTTGTCGTTTTATGTGAAATTGGCTTCGGAGCCATTTTCAAGACCTTTTAAAAGTAAAATAAAGTTCTTTAATATGCTTGGAAAAAAATAGGCGTGTTCCCTGTGTTGCTGTCTGTCTGTCTAGCAAGTTTTAGGTATGTGGTTTGATTACTTTTCATTTTACAATAGCGCAAAGTTGACACCGGAGCAAGTTGCGCGAAGGCGCATATTTTTCGAATCTTCAATATTGCGTAAATTCCTTAATAATTGAGTTAGAGGGCTCATTTTGGTATCAAACTTCTTAGAAAATTGAGTACTATGTGATGAAACATAGACTTTTTGGTTTTTTCTTAACTCAAAATTTGGTTTGGTGTACCTACTCAATACATAAATAAACCATTTGATATAAAACTGTGCATCACTAGTTTGCTTGTCGGTGTGTTACGGCCCCTGTTTGTGTTCATTGACAATAATAGGTAAAGGCGACGGACTGAGTGCGTAGTGGACGCATTGCGAACTCACTCCGGCGCTTAAGTAACATCGGGGCAACTGTCACTTTGTTACAGACATGACGGAGGAAGTTAAGGAACATGAAAAGTCTGTAGCTAATGAAGTAAAGCGGAGAATAATTGACAATCAAGTGAAGACAATTCAGAAAGCAATAAATGAGATAACCACTAGTTCTGAATTAATGAAACGTATTATTAATATGAAAATATGGCATTTTGAAAATGGACGAAAACTTGCTTTCAAGAAGCCCAAATTTGGGCGATTTTCTACAAATTTCGAAATAGAATATCTTTTTAAATTTTAACCGATTTTAATAATTTTTGTACCATTTTAACCAGGAAAAAAAGTTCTACCCATTGAATTCAAATTAAAGACAACAGTTCTATGATCTAAATTTGGGTTTTCCGTACATAGTAAGATGTCGAAAAAAAATAATCATAATAATAATAAAATGTTCTAGAAGCAAAGTAAAAAAAAAAAATTTTTAATTATTGTTTCAAGGTTTTTTTTCTTTTTTTTTTTCTTCTTTTCCTTCTCTATTTTTGAGAATTTACATTCAGGACATGATACTGCCCATTGTAGGGGATAAGAAATGGACCGAGGGAATATTCCAATTTCAGTTAACATGGAGATTAGAAAAAAGAATGAACAAGAACTATTGGGGAGAATTTTTAGTGCCACCTCTGGGGGATGACAGGTGGAATGATAAACAATTCCAGTTAGAATTTAGGAGGGCTGCAACCAGTCCATGTAAGAAAACCAGCTTATGTTGCAAACCTAGAACTGCCTCCTTTGGGGTCATTAATGTGGAGAACTAATATTATTTTGGAAAGATTATTTAGTAAGGCAGAATTGACGTCTGATGGTGCAAGGACAGTAGGACCGATTTTATTGTCAAGAGACTTTAAGTGGGAAATAAATAATACGCATGCACTAATCCAATACCACCTGTGCACCGGGTCAATAGTTCCAATAGATTATCGTAGGGGAACTGAGTTAAACAGAAAAGGAATAGCTCCCAGTTTGTAGAAAGGAAGATTATTTGGACGGTACCTTAAAAGTTTTATTAATGAATAAACAGCACTGTAAGGTTAATACGTTAAGAGATAAAGAATAAGCAATTGATTAATAAAATTAAAGCTCAGCGGGTAGGTCGTGGTTCAATATAGAGTTAAAGATCAATAAGGGAGTGATAGTACCTTTCGGTGAGTGACAGTCAGGAGTCACTGGTCCACACCTCCAATGGAATAGAAGTCGGTTTATCTATTTGGTGGTGAGATACCCATGCTCACAGTGTTGCCGGATATGTCCATTTGGTGGTGAGATACCCATGTTCACAATGTTTCTGGAGATGTCTGCTTGGTGTGAGAGAGATACCCATGTTCACAATATTGCTGAGATGTCTGCTTGGTGTGAGATACCCATGTTCACAATGTTTCTGGAGATGTCTGCTTGGTGTGTGAGGGATACCCATGTTCACAATGTTGCTGGAGATGTCTGCTTGGTGTGAGATACCCATGTTCACAATGTTGTCAGATATGTCCATTTGGTGGTGAGATACCCATGTTCACAATGTTGTCAGATATGTCCATTTGGTGGTGAGATACCCATGTTCACAATGTTTCTGGAGATGTCTGCTTGGTGTGAGAGGGATACCCATGTTCACAATGTTGCTGGAGATCTCTGCTTGGTGTGAGAGACCCACGTTCACAATGTTGCAGAGATGTCTATTTGGTGGTGAGACGACCAATGGTTTTGTGAAATCTTTACAGCCAACTCAGTGTCTGTGGTCAGGTCACTGGGTTACACTGGTTGATACAGCCAGAATCTCGCAAGGATGTGAATTTACACCATTTACCATCCGTGGATTGGTAATACAGTTGGTAATAATGGAATTTCTTATTTCTCTCCCTCAGATGATGAGACTTCGTGCTGCATTCACAGAGGATATCAGTGCACAAGTGATTCCATCTGTGGATGTGGCAGGACGAGTTGAGGCCGAGACCCTTGTTCCTGCACGCTCTTTGAAGGGCAGCCGTGCTTCTCCAGGCAGAGGATATCAGCGCACAAGTGATTCCATCTGTGGATGTGGCAGGATGAGTTGAGGCCGAGGCAACCGAAAGCCGAGACCCTTGTTCCTGCAAGCTCTTTGAAGGGCAGCCGTGCTTCTCCAGGCAGAGGATATCAGCGCACAAGTGATTCCATCTGTGGATGTGGCAGGATGAGTTGAGGCCGAGGCAACCGAAAGCCGAGACCCTTGTTCCTGCAAGCTCTTTGAAGGGCAGCCGTGCTTCTCCAGGATTGACCGACAAGTCGTGGAGGAGGCGCGGTTAAACCACCTCGGCCTGGATAAGAAGGAGAAGGACATTGTTCTTCTGTCAAAATTAGAATGTGGTGTCCACCTGTCATCTACCACAAGGGGAAGTAGAGAAAAGGCAGAAATTTAAGACAGGGTTTTTTTTCCATGGGGAGGTAGTGTGTAGGGCGTTTTTTAAATGGTTACACAGCATGAGTCAGGATAAATTAACCTCTTTAGCAAAGCAATATAGAACTTTTGGGATAGAGGCTAGACAGCATAAAAATCCGAAACGGCACCAAAACATTCCTTAGCATTCAGTGACATTAAGGCAGTGGTATACTTCATTATTAACTTTGCAGAAGTGCATGCTATCGTGCTCCCTGGACATCAACCTGGTCACTGGAGAACTAACATCAAGCTGCTTCCAACAAACGTTATAGGAAGAAACAGGTTTACCGTGCGTACTGTGCATCTGCCACTCTTAGTGGCATGAGATCTTTTTGTTTTATGGAATCAGCTGACACTTTTTGTAACAACCACGCGCCCCGCAACTGATCTTTGTTGGTACTGTCAGAAGAATTCAACACGTCTTAGTCTTATGCGTGCTGCTAATCTTCCGGATGACGAAAAAAGTGAGATAGATGTTACAGGTACAAAGTCATCTGGAAAAGGCTTCAAAGGAACACTCTTATTACTATTACCAGGAGGTGTGTGAAGCCGTTAAGATTAAGAGTAGTCTGTCTCCTGGTACATCTCTTGGTCCAGAGAATAAGAGTGATTGTTCCTATGATGGAACTGTGCATTATAGTTATGATTTTGCTCAACAAGTCCACTACCATTCCAATCCCTTGCAACCAGGACCAAACAAAAATGCACTGACTATAGCATTCCTTACCAAGGGACAAAATTCCAATGCTTCTTGGAATCTTGTTAGGAAGGGTAGGCCAACAACTTGTAACCTTGGGATTCGAGGAGGGAAATTTTTACACGGGGTTAAATCGGTGGGTTGGGGTTTGAACCATGAGAAAGAGGTGATTGAATGTTTTTCTGCTAAATTAGGAATCACTGTTGAAGAGACAGGAGTATGGCTTGACGAGACTGGATTATTGGGTGCTTCTCCTGATGGACTTGTTGGGATAAAATGTGCCTATAGTCATCGTGATAATACTATTGAACATTGTATTAAAGATACTAAATTTTGTTTAGAATTTGTTGATTGTTACTATTATCCCAAGAGTATGAATAAAGGGAATTCTATTTTATCTTATGTTATTTATAGCACCTATAGGAGCATTATAATCACGCTAGACATTTTATCATACTTCATGTGTTAGACCAATGTTAGTCCTGTTAAACCAAACTGCCTATTAAATAAAAAAATTCTTGAAAGTTCAGACTGCATTGAAAATTTATTTCTTTATTTTATATTTTATCTTTTTTTGTTGCCTATTGAGCTTGATCACAGCTCTGTATATGAATCTTTTATTCCATTACCTCCACAGATCTACCATGTAAAACAACATGTGAATGCCCAAGGGGATCTTATAAATGTTCACATGACGTAGCCCTCTTTCTGCATGCTCTGGATAATCTGAGACGTACTGACACGGAATGCCAATGGAAAAGAAAACGTCAAGCTGACGATGTCCTTAAACCAGCAGAGGAGCTTTTCCGTGTAAAAGTGAAGTATGACCCATTATCCAGAACAGAAACAGACGATGACAGATCTTGGCTTTACAGCCAGCTCAGTGTCTGGGGTCAGGTCACTGGGCTACAGTGGTTGATGCAGCCACAACCTCGCAAGGATTTTACTTTACACCATTTACCATTAGTAGATGACATCTTAAATGATCCACATTTTTTATCTTTTGATGACAAAACCAATTATTATTTTGAGAGAATGAGAGTATCCTCTGATGATATTTCAAACGTAGCATGCCTTACCAAGGGACAAAATTCCAATGCTTATTGGAATCTTGTTAGGAAGGGTAGGCTAACTTTGGGTCAGTATTATTAACTAGAAAAATTTCTCAATCTCAAGCTCTAGATTTGTCACTGATCCAAAGTCTGGAATTTGTTATGACACGTAAAGGCAGCAAACGGGTGAACCAAAGTATTGGGGGATCTGGCAGGGAGAAGATCTTGGTGAAATCTTGCTATTCTGCCAGTGGCAAGATGCCACCCCCCCCCCCCCTCCCACATGTGGTCTACAACAGCAAAAACCTTCACAGAGATTGGATATTGGATAAGTGGTAGACAGGACAATCCTGTGTATGTGTGCATGGTACATAGTACACAACAATGCTTCTTTCACTCTGCTATTGCCCGACATGAAGAACTGGCATGCCATGGTGTCGTCAATACAAAATTCCACCCATGAACCAACCAACAGGTCGGTATTCTATCCCTATATATGGGAAGTATTGCTTTGGAGTTGTGAGGAAATGTTTTGAATGGTCTAAATTGTCAAGCTGATCAACTCTGCACAATGAGAACTGCCATGGTGTCGTCAATACAGAATTCCACTCATGAACCAATCATCGGGTCGTTACTCTATCCCTATATATGGGAAGTATTGCTTTGGAGTTGTGAGGAAATGTTTGGAATGGTCTAAATTGTCAAGCTGATCAACTCTGCACAATGAGAACTGCCATGGTGTCGTCAATACAGAATTGCACCCATGAACCAACCAACAGGTCGGTATTCTATCCCTATATATGGGAAGTATTGCTTTGGACTTGGGAGGAAATGTTTTGACTGGTCTAAATTGTCAAGCTGATCAACTCTACAAAATGTTAGAACTAAATTTCATCCTTGTGTTCCAAATCACAACAGGAGAATAAGACAAGGGAAGATGGATAGCATCCATTAAACACCCCTTGCCAAGGACTTCCTTCTGCATCTTATAACGCTAGTACTCTTGAGCCAGAGAGTTCAATCTCACCACATTCTCTCATCCTCTAATGCTTGTACTCTTGTATCACCTGGCGAGCTGAGGTGTGTGAATGAGGTTCCAGATTGATGTTTTTGACGAGAGAAGAGTCGTCAAAAACAAGAGAGGACATACAAAATGTAAATTTCATTACATTGGTCACTGGATCAATAAAAAATATTTTTTTTTACAGGACTGCATGTATCACAAACCATCCTTGTATTTTTAAAGAAAGAATCAACTATACCAGTGCGGATATGATGTAGACCTACTTGTGTTAAGCAGTGCTTTCAGCACTGCGAGGTCATTTTACAGTGCATTACTAATTTTGATCACTCTTCATCAGCCCAGAGAGGCCACTTTTGATCTAACGTGTTCTGCCAAACTTTTGTATTAAAATTTATAATATCGCAATATTTACAGTACAGCTTGTATTTTTTTAAAAAATGTTTCTTTATAATTCCTTGCAGTAGTTCACACTCCTGTAGATATTTCAAATTTGTCAGTGGATCAACTAACCGGAACAGAGACTTCAAGATATGGTGTCACCAATACAGAATCTCCACTTTTGAATTTAATGGCAAGTTTTACCAACAAGTAAGCGGCGTGGCCATGGGCACAAAAATGGGACCTAGTTATGCTTGCCTATTCATGGGGTTTTTGGAAAAACAAATTATGGATTCGTTCCCTGGTCCCAAACCTGAGGTGTTTTTGAGATACATCGACGACATTGTTGGCATCACTGTGTTGTCAGAATCAGAACTAACCAACTTCTTTGATTTTTCCAACAACTTTCATCCCCAAATTAAATTCACCAGCACTGTGTCACCCACCGATGTCACCTTTTTAGACATTCATATATATGCAACCCCCTTTTGCCTCAGTACTTCTGTCCAATACAAGGACACTGACAGCCACTGTTACCTGCGCTATTCAAGTTCTCACCCCATACCCTGTAAAAACTCTATTCCTTTTTCACAACTCCTCCGATTCAGACGCCTGTGCACCCAGGACTCAACAGTCAAAGTAAAAGCGACAGAACTCATTGATTTTTTCAGAGCCCGGAACTACCCCGATCATATCCTTCGCACAGCGCTCAACAAAGTCAACACCATCTCCAGATCCCGGGCCCTTAATCCCACCACAAGAAATAACCAAGACAAAACCACAGATCGTCCCAAACCATCCTTACCTACCATCCCCATAACCAACAACTAGCCAATAGCATAAAAGCCCAATTCAATATTCTCCAACAGGACCCACTTACAAGACACGCTTTCCCTCACCCTCCCCTTATTGTCTATCACCGAGATCGTAACATTAGAGACCGACTAATACACAGCCGCTTTAGACAGTCCCCCCTAACCTCCTTTGGCACGTCTCCCTGTAGTAGGAATTGCCTAACTTGCCCCTATATTAATAGAACAACAAATTTCCATTTCCCCTTGCGTGAATGGACCAGTCGCGGCTCCTTCACCTTCATCTCTAGGAACATCATCTATGCCATACACTGTAGGAACTGTAATATGTTCTATATTGGCCAAACGGGTAGACGCTTGGCTGATAGATTTAGGGAACACCTGAGAGATACATCTCAGCAGAAACACGTACCTGTTTCTGACCATTTCAACTCTACTGGGCACAGTCAATCTGACATGTCAGTCTTTGCACTCCGACACTGCTCAGATACTCATACTTGCACTATTACGGGTCACAGTAGCATCGTGATTCAAATGTTTCGCTTAACCATATGGACGTACCCAACCCGATTGTTGGGACCTAAACAAAAAAAAAAATCAAAAATAAAAAAACCAAAAAAAACCAAACAAAATCAATCAAATCCAAATCGCAAAAAGCCGGCGACGTTTTTTTTCGGTAATCCAATCGGCCGGCACTCTTGCACCCATGTTCAACACGGGTCTGGTTGGTCTCTCAAAGGTTTCCAAGAGACTGAATTTAACACAGAGCAAGATCAACCATGACGATGCTATGCAAATGCAGCAAAAAAAGATCTGCCACCCCCAAGAGCAAGAGTCGTATTAAGTTGTCATCAAAATGGAAGCATAAACATCTTCATCTGCAGCGTCTTCAAGAGAAATTCCAGAAAGAGGAGCAAGAGTGGGTTACATATGCATCAAGTGCCTTCAATTGTTGACCTGATGATTGTTTTTTTTTTTCTCTTTATCTTTTTTTATTTTATTAAAATTTCGACAAAACTTGTGGTTTTTACCAAGCATCATGTTGCATATTTAACATGCTAACGTGGTGCTTGGTAAAATAAAAAAAAGTAGATAAATTCACCATGCCTACATCCTAACATGGATCTTAATTCCATAATATAATAGGATTCAATAGTCTGATGTCACGTCTGCCTAGCAACGAGCAGCTTGGTTCTAAACAAAGAACATCTGTACTTTTTATTCTTCATGCTGGCTAGACCTTTTTCATATGTCATGTGATCAGAATGTATAAAAGTCAAAACATGATCAAATTTATAATGATTTTCTCCTCTGGATACACTTTTATGCTCGTAGGATAAGTATTTCAGAAGGGTGTCAGCCATTGTTCCGATAGTTTAGAACCAGTTACTAATTTACTATGCGCCATTACGAGGGAAGTGACGTCACGACTGTTGAAGCCTATTCACAACTAGAGAAACAGTCTGCCTTGGCAAAACTCAAGCGACCAGAGTGGTTCATAATTTTCATATATCACAAATCATTATCGTAAACAATTATATACATATTGCCTTGGTAAGTATCAACATTAAAATAACAATTCATCACCACAAACGACTGAATCACTCAGCTGTCCCTTTCCTGTCTGCCAGTCCTACCAAGTACCCTGTGACTTCCTGTTGGTAGTTCTCCTTGTCATTATCATCGGGAAGCACCCAAGCATCGTCGTTTCCTTCAACTTTAGACCGACACAAAGGACACGTACTGTGTTGAGAATCCCTGAAACGTGTAAGACGAGGACAAGTCAAGTGTCAGAACCAGGTTTTGGATAATTCATAAGTGGAACCATAAAAAATATGAGCATTTATACACTACATTTCCAACGAACACACTTCACAATTTTCTAGTTCCCCAGCAGACTATATAGAGCCATATTTCCATTTCATACAGTACCAGTTTCTCCTTTATGCGTTCTTTGTGTACAAACATTCTTAGAATATCTGTCAACTTCTATATAAAAGGTACTCATTCACTCCGAGAGAAGTGACGTGATGTGTAAAGTGCTTTACCCAAGGACACTGTTGGGACCAGAATTTTCCATTATCACTGTCGTCCACCTTGCCATTGACTGTATTTAAGATCTTTTGGTTTTCGTGACAAGACGAGACACTGTACCGCTGAGCCAATGAACCACATCAAATCGTATACTTGCACTACCAATTTTTGTTGTCGTTGGTCACTAGAGTTATAACAGGAAAGTACAGCTACGTGGTTTAATGGTATGACACTTGCCTTTGGACTGACCTTTTTAACCCTCAAACCCTCCCTTTTTTACTTCTTACCATAATCATTGGTAATTTTTAAAAAATCGAAATTAATCGGAAAAGGAAGAGTGAAAACAGGAATGATTCTGCTAAAAACGGAAGGGTTGACAGGTCAATGTCATTACCTGGTCCAGCTGTCAATACAAGGTTCACAGAATTCGTGCGAACACGACAACATGATACAGGCTTTCCTCTCCATGCAGACGCAACACTCGGTGGAATCTTCGCAGTAATTGTCTCTGTCGACGATTGAGATTGCATCAAAACAAATGAGTAATGCTGACATATGAGTTGTTGGGGACAGTCCTTGGTGTAAGAAGAAAATATAAGCAGAAAAGAGAGAGAGAGAGAGAGAGAGAGAGAGAGAGAGAGAGAGAAGAGAGAGAGAGAAAGAGAGAGAGAGAGAGAGAGAAGAGAGAAGAGAGAGAGAGAGAGAGAAGAGAGAGAAGAGAGAGAGAGAGAAGAGAGAGAGAGAAGAGAGAGAAGAGAGAGAAGAGAGAGAGAGAGAGAAGAGAGAGAGAGAGAGAGAGAGAAGAGAGAGAGAGAGAGAGAAGAGAGAGAGAGACAGAGAGAGAGAGAGAGAGAGAGAGAGAGAGAGAGAGAGAGAGAGAGAGAGAGAGAGAGAGAAAAGCCTAGCAGTGCAAAAGGGGTTGGAGTTTGAGTTAGTAGTCCTTCAGAGCCGTTCGGTCCTTGGAGCCAGAGTTTATCCCAGTTTCTATAGCGTGGAACGTACAATAGCAATTGCTTGATATCCTTTGAATAGGATGTTAGTCTATCGCAAAGTGCTTTCCGCCAAGACTCAGCAACCCACCATTCACTGCTGGGTGGACAGGGGGAATCAGAAAAAAATAATGGATGGAAAATGTTTATAACCAACTCCTAAAATAAGACTGTAAATGTAATTTCATTACAATGACTTTCAATGGATAAGTTACATATAAACATTTTTTCAAATACAATTCAAAAAAATAAAAATAAATAAATAAATAAAAATAAAAACTATCATGCCCATTAAATGGTATAACTTTTATCAAACGAGCACTTAGAAATGTTTTGAAAATACTGTTTTTTGGATATACGTTTTCCACCCTGTTTTCTCCTGGATATAGATCTAATTGTGAATTATTACAAGTGACATCTATTTCTAAAATTCTTTTAATTAAATATGTGAGCCCAAGATGAGGGGAAAAAAAGGCAAATAAAAAATTTATAAAAATAACCAAAATAATTTTCTTTAAAACACAAAAAAAAAAAAAGAAACAAAAAACACACACAAAAAAACCCAAAGCTTAATGTAATTCGTTGTTTAGTAAAACGACACTCAACTTGCAACCCAAATGTTCAAATCTTTGTCTTAAACAATAAAAATCAGAAACTCAATCAGGCTTCATCACATCGACAAATTCTACCAGCCGCTTGCGAGAACAAACTCATACATATACAGCTTTTTTCCTTGAACAATGAATGAAGAATGGAGCAAACTACCACATGATATAATAGAAATCTCAGACCCCCCTCCACATACACAAGAACACCGGGAGGATTGAATGACAGAATTATTGAGGTGTGATAGATAAAATTGATGTGTATAAGATTTGCGGTGATGGGCATAGTGTGCCTTTTGCCTCTTGTGGGAAGCAAGGCAAATCGAGTCCCTGGAAAAGGCTCTTTATTCCGATTCTCTCACCAAATTCAGATGGTATCAATCCCCCCTCCCCCCCCCCCCCCCCCCCCCCTCAATATTGCCCGACAGGTGTTGTGTCTTGTTTTACATGTTTTGTGTCGGCTGAGCACATTCAGTGGGTAATGCGTAATACTAAAAGCTCACAATAATAAAAAAAAATTATTATTTCTATATGTGACCGATTTGTAGCAAAGTGAAAGATTGAGACGACAAATAATTTACGACAACAACTTCAATTTTTCTTCTTCTTCATAATACTATAAAGGAGAGAAGTTTTTTAGCTTGAGATCCATTTTAAAAAATTAAAAGCAAATGAGAAAGTCAAGCTTGTACACAGGGTGTCCATAAAGTCTGGTAGATGGAAAGAGTACAAATTCCTCTTTAAAAACCCGATTTCATTCAATTTGGGATGTGAATGAATAAGATTTCAACGACACGTGACCTCTCTTCTTCAGTGAAAAAAAATATCTTTCAGCCAAATCTCCATAATCTATAGCATCGATGACTAAATTAAAATAGATAGTGAAGTACTACATGCATCCAGACTTAGTGGACACCCTGTACCATATAGAGCAGCGTCTTTAACCACAAATTGTAAATTTACACAATTTACAAAAGCCTTTTCAGAGACAATTACTGACATGAGTAGAAGATGGAGATGTCAATTCAAAACCTCAACAAGGTTAACATCACTTTCTGAAATTTAACTTTGGACAATGACAATATTACAATCATAATTTTAAAAGACTTTATATCTAAAGATGATACAGATACACAGCAAGCATCGAAAACAGATTAAACATTGATATTATAGTTCAAGTCATGACTGCTGATTAAATCATTAAAGAATGCTCTTCTCAAGATTGGAACTAAAATTACTTTATGTGAAAAAATAAACTTGCATTCTTAGATAAGCAAATCACTTGATAAATAAAGTTGAATTCCTCTTCTCCCCCCCCCCTCCCCCTCAAAATAGCCTGTTTTTTTGCTTTTATTATTGTTTGATAGTGTAGATATGACTATTGTTTTGATTCTCTTACAAACTCATCTATGATTCACTCTCTTCATATATTGCGAAAACAACCCCCCCCCCCCCCCCCCCCAAAAAAAAAAGAAGAAAACATAAATCCCAACAAAACAATTTGATCACTATTTACATTCCCACGACACATGCATTGTATCCTTATAGAAATTTTAAGCCTCAGAAAATAAGAATGAAATGCATTTTAGTGTTCTGCAACGAGTATGAGACTGACTGAGTGTGATTGAAAAATGGCAGCATTTGAAATCATAGAAGAATTGTGACAGACAAAAGCCATCTTTGACTGCCAAAAATGATAAACTAGGGTTGCTCGACTTCCTTTCATTACTTTTAACAGAAACGTAGAGAATAAGGTGATACATTTAAGGTTTCACTGTCATGTTGTTAGCGAAAGCTATTTAATACACTTAATAATATAGGGAGACTTATTTCAATATGTAACGGCAGAGGAGTTTCTTTATCATCAATATCACATATACACACAAACAGAAGATAAGAGAAGAAAAAAGAAAGAAGAGAGAGAGAGAGAGAGACAGAGAGAGAGAGAGAGAGAGAGAGAGAGAGAGAGAGAGAGAGAAAGAGAGAGATAGAGAGAGAGAGATAGAGAGAGAGAGAGAGAGAGAGAGAGAGAGAGAGAGAGAGAGAGAGAGAGAGAGAGAGAGAGAGAGAGAGAGAGAGAGAGACAGTGAGGTTGGGGGGGGGGGGGGGGGTGGGAATGAAGAGGTAGAAAGAGAGAGAAGGAAACCTAATACATGCTCATGGTAAAAAAAAACAAAAAAAAACAACAGAAAAAATCTAAAGTTTTATCAGCTTTATGAAAAAACAAAACAAAATAGTTATAGCAACTGAAACAAAGCAGCAGACAGAGTAAAACCACTGGAAGAAAGGTACATCGCAAAAATAACTAGAACATACCTTAATGTAGTCAGATGGTTATCTACAATTTCAACCATCATGTTTTTAAGAATGCTAAAAGTAAGAATAAACCATTCAAAATTTTTACATTTTCTGCATTGCAGACCTGCCAACTTGAAAATTTTAAAAATTCGTATAATTTAGGGAGATGAAAAGTGTAATCTCTGTAATTAACATTTAAAAATCAACAATTTACCCCCACATTGTTCAGATAACACTTCAAAATTCTTAAAATCATATGATCTGGCATCAACTTTCATTTTCACTTAAGACTTAGAAAATGATCATGAAGTTCTGAAATTTGAGCCAAAATTTCGCAATTCTATGAATTTTTCTAAAGACAGTCCCATTCCCAGATAACGTCGTTGAAATAATTTTTTTTTAAAACCCCTGTTCAAAATCATCACATAGAATCAGACCTGTATGTTATCTATCTACCTAGTAGCGTTTTATCTTTACAAGCAAGCTTTAAAATCAATAAAAATAAGCAGGTGACACCGATTGAAAGAAAAAAAGGAAAGTGAACAGAACCGGTAGCTTAGCATTAATGGTAAATAATAACAAAACAACAGAGGGGAAACTTAATTTGAGTAAAGCATTAAAAAAGAAAAAGACATTATCTACGCCCACTCCCTGAAGATGACCACTAAAAATAATAATAATAAATAGACTAAAAATGATTTTTGAAAGAACAAAAGATAAAAAAATAAAAAACAACAAAAAAAAAAAAACAACAAAAAAACAACAAACAAACAAAAAAATATTTGCAGGACTGCCAACTCTAAAACAAGAAAAGTGTGAGATCGCTTGTCAAAAGAAGAAATTGGAGAAAAAGTGTAGGATTTGAAAATGTATCCCTTCAGTCCTTTCACTTCCTGTCATTGGGTAATTCCTGTGGGATACAACTAATTCTCATAACAATTTTCTGTGGGTTGAAAATAAAATTATGAAGCAATGCATAAAAAAACGGTTAAAATATGAATTGCACGAAGCATGGAGAATTCCAAGAAACCTTATGACAGACAGAATAAAAACAACTTTTTAACATTCAAATGTTCGAGATTTGATTCTCATTTTTTTAAAAACCCTTACAATCTGACTGAAAAAAAAATACAATCCTACAAATGTGAATAATAAAAGCATACAAATACGCTTTTTATGGCTTACAGTTGGCAACCCTGCAGATGTAGTTATCATCATATATTTTTTTTAATAATTAAAGAATAAATGCAACGACTCACGGAAAAAATGCCGACGTCGAAAACTTATCATCTTTCGTAATCTCATCAGCCTCAGTTTTTGAAGCACCTGCGACTGCTGCTGCCTCTTGAGTCTTTGGAATGTTTGCTTCGTCCGAGCCTGATGGGCCTGGGTTTTTACAATCACCATCACCACCACCATCCTCATCATCGTACACACCAGACTGGTGTTGGCTGCTGCGTGGTATATTGTCGTGTGCGATGGACAGCATTGCAATCTGATCTTTTATCTCTTTGTACATGATTATGAACTGCCGAAGGGTCAACAATCGAGCAGATTCAATATTTTTGTTCCTTGTGTTTAACTGCAAATCATAAAAAAAAAAAAAATATATAGATAATATGATTCAAACATGAAAAAGAAATAATCATCATGATTTAAATTGTGAAATTTCATGAATTTTTTCACAACCAGTAAAAAGGGAGAGAAACGTATACAATTTGTCCAGTAAAGCAGTGAAAATAAAATAAGATTTTAAAGAAGAGCAACAAAAAAAAAAAAAAAACAAAACAAAAAAAAAACATACAAACATACTGGAGAGATGAATTGGAAATATTTTGTATATTAACTCATTTTGCCTTTCAGACATGGGGACACAGACACTTTATATAGGTGATGATCTGAGGGAAAATTTCTGGATCACATCCGGAATTTTAAATTTAAATTGAGCCTTTACATAGCACAATATCCACAAACATGCTCAAAGCGCTTTTCAAGGGGTCCTGGTCAACAGCAACATTTACCATATAGGACGGTACATGATGCCTGTTAGGCGATATTACAATTTTTTTTCAGGCAGAGACAATGCTGTTAACAACCAGGTACTCATTTTATGCGTGAGTACGGTGAGAGAATGTAAGTAAAGAGCCTTCTCCAAGGACTCAACTATGCGGCAAGCGAGGCTCGAAACCAGGATCTTCCAATCCGAAAACGAGTGTCATACCACTAGACCACATAGCCGCACAAATCAACTCAGATGTTTCTCAATTTCCGGAAAAGAGGCATCTCTAATCAACGCCAGGAAATTTTTTTAAATAAAAAAAACCCATTAAGTTTTTAAGAGCTGGAGTATTACCAACAATTTCCTGTAAATGGCCCTGGTCAGTTTCAAAGTAGCTACGATATAAGTGGCATTATAACATGAAACCTTATATTAAAAAAAAGTAATTCCTCTCCTTGTTCACTTTCTGTGTCTCTAATTTCTAATATCAAGTGCACACATTTCAAACGGGTACTTGTGTGATTGATTGTGTAACACGCATGCTGTATTTGATGAAGGTCTGGTTCCAACTCTTCTTGTACACAAACATAAATCATCCATCCCAACATAAAAAAATGATTAATATTAATATATATAAAACATGATTTGAATCTGAAGACACAACCTGGAAAATCTAGTTCCGGAAAAACTGTACCCTGGAATTCCAGGATGTCCCGGAAAAGTGGCACCCATGTCTGAATCCCACTTAAAAGTGATAAAACCAGGCAGGTACACATAACAATTGAGGCAAATGAGAAAATGGCTTTTGATGATTTTGGTAGAGGAGGTGATGACGTTGATGATCTTATATCCCTCGAATGATAAAACAATCTCTCAATAAAATCGGAGGTGTTCGCAAGTCTGTTTATATCAAATGAAAAGACAGTAAATCATAGGTCTCAATTTTTAAAAGGATGAATATTTCACGGCGTCCGAAGAACACGCATTTTATCATAATAAAGTACTAACGTGTTGGAGCAATATGCCCTCGATTAATGACAATACTTGTAAAATATAGAATTATTAACATACAAATCATAATACAAAAAGGAAAAAAAAACCCTTAAAGAACAAATAAACATGGATAAGTCCCTTGCAACAAGACTGTTCATAATGCTTTTTGAAGATGTATAGGCACAAATGAGAGCATAGGGCCCAAGGGGAAAAAATAACGGAAATCCGCCAAACAGCAGTTAGATCTTTGACCAGTTTTACCATCCCTTGGCAACTATACAATGTGAGCCACTCAATGTCCATTCTACAACTCATGACACTGAAAATGGAGAGAATCAAACTATTTCCCTTACCTTCAAGCATCGTATCCTGATGGTTGACTTCCAGAACAGCGTTGTGTCTGTTCCTCTTCGAATTGAGAAGCAGAGCCTCTTTCCATGTCTATCAACGAAATCTTTTGTACTGTTAGTATTGAAAAATGCAAATGTACACATCGAGAGAAACACAAACAATCTGATCTGTGGCTGATTTATGAGTAAAAGAATTATAAATTCTTAATTTTTGGAACCTCATCATAAAACACATCCACCAGTTCTCCCCTGCTGGGAAAATTTGAGTTGCAATTAATATATTTGATTTTTTTTTAAAGCCCCCTCCCCATGCATTTAACAGACAACATACAAATTCATCCAAAATAACAAACACACAAAAAAGCCCAAAGTCAAAACTCTTTCACACAAATAAAATTTTTTTTTTTAAATTGTCAACTTTCATATCCACTAATAATTGTGCTCAAATTGATTCATGATAAGTTCAAAGCCAATTGCAACATTGAACATGTACGATGAGTGAGAAATGCAGCCTGTAAGGCCCTCTAGTCTAGTTACTTTTCATCAGAGTCACTATGCTATTTCTTAAAGGATTCCAATGTTGACCGATAGGTTATAATATAATATTTACAAACACTTATGTCGCCCATTTTCACAGAATAACCATGCTTAGTGTGCTTCACAGGGTTTCATTTATTCTCCCAGCAGGCTTTATGGAACCATACTTTCATTTCATTTTCAGTCGCCTGTTAGGTGAAATGTTTGCACTAATGCTACTCTTACAATTACAATATATATGCCTATACGGCCAGTAACAGATTTTCCACCTGAGAATGGTGAGAGAATGTGAGTAAAGAGCCTTTGATTTGTTTCATACACACTTTTCCAGATCTTTACCCCATTTGTGGGGGGGGGGGGGGGGGGGGGGGGGGGGGGGGGGGGGGGGGGGAAGAGAGAGAGAGAGAGAGAGAAAAGATGATGAAAGCAATACCCAAATAAATTTCATAAAACTTACACAGTATTAAGTTCTTCAATGATTTCGACTAGTTCTCTGTGCCTTAAAAATGCAAGCCTGCTGAGCACTTTAAATTGTCCCGCAAGCTTATTTTGAACATAGACCAAGTCTGCATTCAGATTAGAGTCGGATGACGTGGCCTGACCCATGGTGGTGTCTTTCTTGAATGGAGAATGATTGTCTAAACTTCTGCTTTGATGAATTAGTCGTCTGAAAAATAATATAAAAGTAAAAGGACGTTTTGATTTTAAATCAGTGCTGATGGTGACAAAAAGTGAAAAAGTAGGAAAATTTTGAACGATTGCCTTTAAGCCCCATTTTTACTGCACTAAACCCCACTTTTAGAGCAATTGAGATGATAGACTATCATTGATACTCTAGCTAACTTCTGGAGAGTGGGAAACTGAACCTGTTTGTTCCACCACACATCAACTCTCTCATTGCTAGCACATTGTTTTGAGAAAATGTAATTTTTAAAAGGAGGAAATTCCTCCTCTGGACTCCAAAATCAGCACTGTTAAATTGAGCTTTCTAGATAGTGCATTATCCACTAAGCTTGCTCAGAGTGCTTTATAAATGGTCCCCGACAAACAGCAATAAGTAACATGTGTAGAATGAGACATGACGTCTGTTAGGAGATATTACATTTTTTTTTCGGACCAAGACAACGTTGTTAACGTCCAGGTACTCATTTTACACCCGAGTATGATGAGAGAATGTGACTAAAGAGCCTTTTCCAATGACTCAACTATGCGCCGAGCGAGGCTCGAACCCAGGACATTCCGATCCAAAAGAGATTGTCATAACACAAGGCCACATAGTCGAACAAAAATTTAATATCTGTAAGGTCACAAACTGCTTTATTTTATCACTTGTAAAAATCCACCTTTAGAAAGCTGATGAAAAAACGTGTATCAATTCAATAAAAGCCAGCGTCAGACCAGGATTGTATTTACCACCGACATCAGATTTTATTTGCTGCTCTAATAATAATTGTCGACTCCTTTCACTTTGATGGCCTAAATCCCTAAATCCCACAATTTAAGGGGATGCGATACTAAAAATACAAAAATCCTTAATTGGGACTATTTGATCAAACTAATTGAAAATTTAAAAATTAAAATTGAGCTTTTATATAGCGCAATATCCACTAAACATGCTCAAAGCGTTTTACAAGGGGTCCCTAACCAACAGCAACACGTAATATGTAGAACGGGACATGACGTCTGTTAGGCTATATTGCAATCTTTTTTCTTTCCGACAGGCATGTTAACAGCCATGTATTAATTTTACACCTGAGTACAGTGAGAGAATGTGAGTAAAGAGCCTTTTTCCAATGATTCAACCATGAGCTGAGCGAGGCTCAAACCCAGGACATTCCAATCCGAAAGCGACTGTAATATCACATAGCCACAGTAATGACGTTTATACATCAGGTATCTTATAAATAAAAATGTTTGTAAAAAAATTATTTTTTTTAATGAAAATTTCTTCGTTACCATGGAAAAGGTGGCCATCTTGGAAAATAAACAAATGTTTTAGGACTCCACCACTTTATTAATTTTTCTTTGATTTTGAATTTTAAAGGTGTTATATAAAGGTTAAGCATAGTCGTAAATAACTGGCTACTTAATTTTATAAATATTCACTCTCAAAGGCTTAAATTTTAATATAACATATCAGCTGTTTTAGTTTCAAATTTCAAAGCTCTAGCATTAAATTTAAATAGTCAAATCCCAAAAAATTGTTTATGGTGATTAGATAACAGTTTTGAGAAAAACGCAATATTATCAGATTCTGAGCCCACTAACGTCGGGTATTGAATTAGTTTTTTACTATTTCAAACTATTCGTTCAGCAAAAAATATGGATTGAAATGAAATAAGGAATGAATCAAATGACCAAAAACAGTCACTTCCAAAAATGATAATTTTTCACCCAAACTGACCCAATTTGTACCCGTGAGCTACCTTAATTTGTTTGTCCTTTATATAACGTTTTTTTTCTGATTCCATGGGTCTATACAATATCATTTAAGTATGTGTGCCTTTATTTGAGTTTTAAATGACTTTGTAAAAATTGGCAATTTTGCAATGTTTATGTCATAATTCAAATGAAAGTGTCTTACTGGTAGTTTAGAATTTTTGACTATCCCATTTTCTTCCATTGTACGGGCGCTGATATAGAGCTAAATGTGCTATAAGCGCAGTAAAAACAATTAAAAACAAACATATAGCCATAGTAGTTCAATAGCCAAATATGTTTAACTAGACAATTCAGTCAAATCTTTACAGAGTAACAGGGGTGAGAATGACTGGTCACATAAAAGGAGAAATTTTTTCAGCGTGTTGATCTTCGATCAAGACCTATCCATGTGACTATAATCTATATATTTGAATTTCATTAAAATTTACTGAGATGCAATCTAAATTAAAATGTGACTCGGAGCAATTTCTGACACCACTCTGTGGAACTTCAAAAGTTGAAAGAGTATATACAACATATGGTAGTTGTAGTAGTGGTGGTGTTGGTAGTGGGGATGATGATGTGTAGGTGGTTGTATTAGTAGTAGTGGTGGTGGTGGTAGGGAAGATGATGTGGTGGTGGTTGTAGTAGCAGTGGTGCTGGGGATGATGTAGTGGTAGTTGTAGTAGTAGTGGTGGCAGGGATTGATGATGTGGTGACGGTTGTAGTAGGGATGATGGTGTAGTGGTAGTTGTAGTAGTAGTGGTGGTAGAGATGATGTGGTGGTTGTAGTATGATGGTAGGGATGATAATGTGGTGGTTGTAAGGATGATGATGTGGTGGTGGTTGTAGTACTAGTGGTAGCAATGATAGTGTGGTGGTAGTTGTAGTAGTAGTAGTGGTGGGAATGATGATGTAAGTGGTTGTAGTAGTGATGATGATGTGGTGGTGTTTGTTGTATAGTGGTCTGAGGAATGATGGTGTGGTGGTGGTTGTAGTAGTAGTAGTGGTGGTAGGGATGAAGATGTGGTCGTCAAAAATAATCAGTTTGGATTAAAATAATCCAACATGGCATCCCTGCACTGAGGTGAGAATTCAGTGATAGCAAAATTCAATCTCAGAAAGAAAGAAAGAGAGAGAGAGAGAGAGAGAGAGAGAGAGAGAGAGAGAGAGAGAGAGAGAGAGAGAGAGAGAGAGAGAGAGAGGGAGAGAGAGAGAGAGAGAGAGAGAGAGAGAGAGAGAGAGAGAGAGAGAGAGAGAGAGAGAGAGAGAGAGAGAGAGGAGAGAGAGTAAAAACCATGTCCTTTTTAAAAAAATAATGCTCTATGTGCTTAGGTAAAATACTCACATTTGCCCGCCAGATGTAACATACCTCATACAAAACTATGCGTAAACTTAAACATAGGTATATAGTTTGATTATTTATTTTAGCATGAACTATCACCCATTTGGCGGTCTTAAAATAAAAACCAATATACTGTGATGACGTCACGCCGCTGTCTGCATTAGCAATGTCATAGATAGGGAAACTGTATTATCTGGGGGGTGGGGATCAGTTTCACTGTTAAGGGGTTAAAATTGCACGAAACACACACACACACACACCGTGAAGCATCACCGTAACACTCCTTTGATCTACGTCATCCAGGCGACCCATTGTTTCTTTCATCTTCCCCCATGCCCCCCCCCCCCCCCCCCCCCTTTTTCTCAGTCTTGTCATAGTGTCACCCCTTCCCATCTCATGGTAAAACAAAAACTTTCTGCTCAGTTTGCAAATACATGTAGGATTTGTCTCTCACAAGGCTAATGGATTAAAAACAAAGACATCGGGTAATGGGTGTACTAATGCCAAACTATAGATTCTCTGTTTGGTCAATTTAGTCACGCATGTGGCCGTCTGGCTTACGTTCTCCTTATAACTAACACACAAAAAGAGGGTTGGAACGAAAGAAATCAAGGTCATAAGTTACCGTGCACCAAGCTCAATGCCCCCTCGCTAGTGCTGGGTCGAGTTTGAAACGATCAAATCGAGCGGGTTTTCGATCGAGTCCTCTAAAATCGAGTCGGTTTCGGGCGGGTTTCGAGTCAGTGACGTCATCGAGCAGTGATTCGTTTGAAAAAAAAAAACACGAGCAACTCGTTTGCCACAGGAAACTTCACATACCCCTCCCTCTCTTATGTCTGTGGCTGGCTTGACTGCAGCTGGTTATGATGGGGGCTGCCAGATGGCCAAGTTCAAAATTGGTTACTAAGAAACGCTTTTCTATTATTATTCATTTAAAAAAAAAAAATCTTTTATTTAAAAAAAATGAAAAGATAAGTTTATCCAACTGTAGTCGATTGTTTTGTTAATCAAAACAAATGAGTTTTTCAAGGGAGTCAGAATGCTTGTGGTGTTGGGCTATTTGGGGTCTATTTGACTACTTGGGCAAGAAGAAATCTGGCTGTCTGGCAGCCTTGATTATGATCGTTCGTCGCATCACACACACATACACACACACACACACACACACACACACGCCATCAAACAGTTGTTGATGGTGAAGGGTTGAGACCCCCCCCCCTCCCCCTCCCACCACCATCATCCCGCTGTCACCTTAACATTTCATATTTATGTCGCGCCAAAAGTTGTCGGCCGCCCCCACCTCCCATAATTTGTCACTGGTCGTCATCGCCTCTTGTGTGTGCGGGAAAGGTCGTGCCTTTCATTTCATTATTTGAAAAATAAATGAACAAGAATGGTGTGTTTTTATTAGGTAGGTAGATAATAATAATATTTAGCAGGTTCCACACCCAGACACACACGGATTGCCCGGACACGATGATAACGATGCCGACGACAATGGATGACGATGATGATGATGATGATGATTATCGTGTTTCTGTTTAAAAAATGAAATACTTTAGCAGGTTCCACCCCCACCCCCCACACGGATAGACCGGACCCGAAGATGATGATTGTGGTTTTGCTGGCTGTTACGGCTGTGATGAGGATGATGATAATGATGATGATGATGATGATGACGATGGCGCAGATGGTGATTATTTGTTCGGTCGCTCAGTGGTACGGTGTCTCTTGTCACAAAATCAAGCCTTGTCAATGGCCGGATGAGTGACAGTGATTGTTGAAAATTGTGATCCAGACGTTAAGTCCGTGTGTCAGGCACTTGACTCAGGTGTGAATGTATTCTTATCTTATAAGCAATGACGGGTATTGTAAAGAGCTTTAATACAAAAAGACTCCAAACAGCGATCGGTACCTACTGTACGAAATGGATGTATGGTCGATATGGCGTGCCGGAGGAATAAATTAAATAAATATTGTGAAGTTCATTGAGCATGGTAAATCCTTGGAAATGCGCTTTGAACTAATACACCTGCTAGACAACTCCGATTCCAATATAAACGACTGATTAATATTCCCATATATAAACTATAGTTAGCTGAAAATCTTTCTTTGTCGGGACTCCAAAAGTATGGAACGAATTAGACAAAGAAATCAAAGGGTCTTTTAGGAGCACTGATTGATTTTAGATTGATTATTACATTGAAATGTGTTGATATTTATTTTATCCATTATTATTAGGGTGGTGGTGGTGGTGGTGATGATGATGATCCCGCTGATATGATGGTGATGATAAATAAATTAAACATAATTCCCTTTATTCATCCCATAGGGGAGATTCGTCTTTCGGGTCTATTCTAAGGGAAGACTGGAATAACCCAAGCGATAGCCGCAGTGCAGCGCCGCAAATTTAGTTAGGGCAAGGTGACTTGCTCAAGACCACTCAGCGGCGGGTGATCGAACTCGGTACCTTTCGGGTGCCAACCAAAGACCGTACCGCTGCCCCTGATGATGATGATGATGATGATGATGATGATGATGATGATGGGAACTAACAAAGAATACACAGGCATCTAAAATTGAAACATTCCATATTCAAAGCTAATGTTTTACTTTAAAAAATTGAGCTTTACAATATCCACTAATGTGATCAAAGCGCTTTGTAAAGGGGTCCCGGTCAACAGCAACATTTAATATGTAGGACGGGACATGCCGCCTGTTAGGCGATATTACAATTTTTCAGACAAAGACAACGCTGTTAACGGCCAGGTACTCATTTTACACCTGAGTACGGTGAGAGAATGTGAGTAAAGAGCCTTGTCCAAAGACTCAACTATGCACCGAGCGCGAGGCTCGAACCCAGGACTTTCCGATCCCAAAGCGGGTGTCATACCACTAGACCATTATAATGCACGAGAGCCATGGTCGACTAGAGTACTACCTATAGTTACGTCATGACTAGACCACATAGCCGCACTACTGTAGGAGTGTTCATTGATAGAGGGATGCGTGTGTGTCATAGAAATAGCCTTAGTGTGTGTGTGTGTGTGTATGTGTGTGTGTGTGTGTGTGTGATAGTCAAACTTTAGTAGGTTTAATGAAGTCTTGTCACACACGCGTGATACACCTATACGAATTTCCCTGCCACTGCCACCCAGACACACTAACATCTGACAAGGAGTGAGGGCTGTGGAAGAACCACAGACTACCGTGTGCAAACATTGGCGATTGGTATCGGATGGCAAACTGTGATCGTTTGAATTTGAAATGATTCGAAACACTCGTTACCCCTCCGCTCGCTCGAATCCTGATCGTCTCAAGCTCGTCTCACGTGTCAAGATCGTCTCAAGCTCACAACCCGCTTGATCGTTTTACGATCGAGTGATCGTTTTACTAACTCGCTCTTCCGGCATTGAGATCGAGCACTGACTCGTGGCTTGGCGCTCGGTCGTCGATCGAGTAAAAGCGATCAAATAACCCAACACTACCCCTCGCCCCTCCCTCCCAAAGCACAATACAAAGTCAAAGTGTATTTGTACGGTCGTAGATCCTGACGCTAGGTGCCCGGTTACCGTGTACGTAGACACTCCGTAATTGAAATCGCCCTACTATGTTGGTTGTAATACAAAAAAAAATGTCTTAGGCACGTTCCATATATCAATATCAGTAACATATTTGCTGTATGCATGATTTAAAAAATTGGTTTGGTGTAGCAACTGTAACTGCAAGAATAAGTTTCCAAAATGGCGGACCCATCTGTGCAGCAACCTGTTGGCCGTTGATTGCATAAAACTATGACCAATGACATGATGACAAACCATTTGATCTAACTCGTAAACCTAAAATAAAAGTTAAATAGGACAATGAGGTCCATTCCTGAAACATGAGGAAATTAGTCATTGAAATTGATCCAATTAATTTCACTCTCCTCCTAACTCTAAAATAGGGAGACTAACTAACTACTAACTAGTAACTAATAACACTGAAAATACTTACCAGAACTCAAGTTACAGAAGTTGGAGCTGGTTGAAAATGCAAAATCATTGCAAAATTTCAATATCATAACAAATTATATTAGAATATATGTGAACATGAAGAGAAAACGGTGATCTGCTCGAGTCTATCAGTCTGTTGACGTAAGTGTCGTGATTAGCGTCGGTCTGGGACTGTGAGGTGGGTGGGGAAGAGGGTATACTCTGTTCGTCAAAAGGTTGGTAAACAATGAATATCCTACCCTCGGTGAATCATCGATTTCAAATTACAACACTAAACTTGTTCAATCCATCCATTGTCTATGACTCCAGTTGCAACAAGGCGGATTTCTAATTCATATCGATAAATGTAAATGGCAAATGGCAACGCCAACAGACGTGCCGTCAACAGTCTAACTGAGTGACAGACAAGTGACAATAGGCGAAAAGGTGGTGCATGTTGGGATTGCCTGGTTGATTTCATGTAAAATGCCAAATAGCTTAATCTAAAAAATAAAAAAAAATCCAAAACGTCTACAAATGCGAGCATCATCATCATCATCATCATCATCATCATCATCATCATCATCATCATCATCATCATCATCATTATTTAGCTACCGGTAACTTTAACTCTCAAGCAATTATCTAACCCAGGAAAAAAAGAAAATGTATGTAGCGAAGCTTGAACCTGGAATTTGTTGATTTTGTATCGTTTGATAGATTATATAACCGTTCTTTTCTTTTTCATTTTTTTTAAGAGGAGGAGGAGGAAGAGGAAGAGGATTGTGGAGTGTGGATCTTGATTTGTATTTTAATGTTGTGAGTCGTGATCGCTGTCGCGTCACTAATGACTAATAGTGTGTGTGTGTGTGTGTGTGTGTGTGTGTGTGACTGTGTAGCGCATGTTTTGTAATTGTTGTCGTTATTGTTGTTATCGTTATTGCCTGTTGATCATTGATTGATCAAATAAGACTCTTGCTTTTACTTTATTAAACGATATATTATTTTAGTGTAACTTAAGTTACTTTTTCTTATTTATTGATTAGTTTATATCTGTGTTTTTAATTCCTCTTTTTCAAGAGCCAACAATCCATCTGGGAACCGGGACGTGGCTTGATCGAATACCCCAAGACAGATAGAGGCCACGTTTACTCAGTACCTTCAACCACACACCTACTACTCCTCCTGCTCTCTCGGAGTTTCCGCTTCCAAAACTTTATAACATTTTATTTCTTCAATCAAAACGACAACGTATCTACAATTTTCCATCCTTCTAAGCAAACAATTCCATCCCTACTACACATGCACGGAGAGAGAGAGAGAGAGAGAGAGAGAGAGAGAGAGAGAGAGAGAGAGAGAGAGAGAGAGAGAGAGAGAGAGAAGAGAGAGAGAAGAGAGAAGAGAGAAAGAGAGAGAGAGAGAGAGAGAGAGAAGAAGAGAGAAAGAGAAGAAGAGAGGAAAGAGAGAGAGAGAGAAGAGAGAGAGAGAAAGAAGAGAGAGAGAAAGAAAGAGAGAGAGAAAGAAGAGAAGAAAGAGAGAGAGAGAGAGAGAGAGAGAGAGAGAGAGAGAGAGAGAGAGAGAGAGAGAGGGGGGGGCAGGGAGACGTTTGAGAGATAGATGGATAGATAGATAGATAGCCCTGGCGGTCGGTCTATTGAGCGAAGTTGTTTTGTGCCGCCCTATATTTTTCAAATTTAGCAGATACTGCTTTGCGTCTCAATTTTTGCATATCCTGCTTTTCGCACTCGCGCATCTCTCTTGCCTTACTAGCCACGATAGTACCTGTACCTACTGTACGAAGGTTGTGCATCATCACAGACGGCTCTCTTTTTCTTGTTGCCCCACGCGAGGCGAGATGACGTGAGACAAATTATGTCATTTTAATTATTTACCTCTTGTATTTGAAAACTGCGGTTCCTTTAAATGGTTATTCTATGCAAAACATAAATAGAATCTGGTATTAAAGCAGTTTAGATTCAGTAACATTTCGTATTATTACATTCAAAGCACCTCCCCCCCCCCCTCCCCAGTGAACACGATTCAAGAATGGCAAACATGTACTGTGCTCGATGGGTAACCAGTGGGTTTTTGTGACATGTCTTGTGCGACCCTTTTAAGTTGTCTTGCTCAACAGTTGGTCGGGGATTATCTCTTTGTGAAAGGCATTTCTCCTCGCCCTATCGAAGACGGGCGTAAACATTCGGAGACCGTCACATATGTAATTTTTAAAAAAAGGTAGAAAGGCACACAGGAGTCATTAGTTCGGTGAGGCCCGAAGTTTTCTTCAGTGGGACAAGACAAATTTGTGCTGGGACAGTCCTGTCCTAGTGCGGTAGAAGCCTAAGGATCGGAACGCTTGTTCGAGGGGAGGTTTATAGACTCTCTGTTTTAGCGTTACCTGAGTGTTTTCTTACTCGTATTTCTCCTCCTCCTCCTCCTCCTCCTCCTCCTCCTCCTCCTCCTCCTCCCCCTTCTTCTTCTTCTTCGTCTACAGTTCAAATTGGACCAATAGTTAAACAAAATTTGGCCGAGGAAATGATTAAATAATAATATAATGAAGATAAGCGACCCCCCCCCCCCCCCATGGGTTTCCTAATTTAATTTGACCATTTCTACGCTAATCTGGTATACCAATAAAAACCCAACAAACAAGGGTGGGTGAATGAAGTTGTTCCATACGTGAGATTGAACAATGAATGAATTAAACTAGAATTACACGAGGGGTACCAAATCAAATATTAAATATCATAACATTCCCGCATCTAAGACCGTCTCGATTTCGATTAGCTTCTCATAAAACCCGCAGGTATGATCACAGACTAGAGTAAAATAGAGGCTAAATTGCACAGCGTCCCTGGTTGCATAAAAAAGAAAATAGCGGCGCTCGACCTCTCACCAGCCAGTTTTGATGACGTATTCCCCCCCCCCCCCCCCCCCCCCTGTTGTCATAATATTATCTGCCCCTCTCACTGATCTGTGGGACTGATCGTAACTTTATGAAGGCCACGGTCCGATCCGGTCTGATTGCCGATAGAAAAGACAATCTCAAAGATTTAAAAAATCTTGGTTCAGGGCACAGTATAGATAGTTCGAAGATGACGTCACGCAGGTCTTTGTTATTGTTTTTTTTTTTTTTTATTTTTTTTTTTGCCATCCGCGTTTATGAGTAAAGCTCACTGAACTGTATTAACCTGACTATAAACGTTCATGGATACACACAGTTTTGTGTGTTGGTCCGTTATACTTCCGGATGGCAATGTTATGAGCTTCTTAGCCAAGCGCATACTATCTATAGCTTACATATTTCGATATAATTAAAAATTAAAAAAGATTTTATCATATGCCAGCACAGGGTAGGGTGCGTATTGGAGACATCGCATAACTAATGAGAAACTATGGGGAAAATAAACTAGTGACTCTATGGGAGAAACTCTTCAATTTTTAGGTTATCAGTCCTTGGAAGAAAGCACCGGCGGTCGGTCAATAGAGCGAAGTTGTTTTGTGCCGCCCTATATTTTCCGTAGATTAACATGTCAGCCAAACAAAAAACTTCAATTTTAAAATTTTGATAAAATTAAAAATTTAGCACATACTGCTTTTTGTTTTGAATTTAATATTTGATGACTCGTGCATCGCTCCGCGAAGGTAGCGTCAAATCGGCACGTTTCATCTTTCCCCCGTTGCCTGCGCGGGGTGACAATGAGCGGAGGGTGTGGTGTGGTGGGGACGTTTTGTTTTGTTTATATGAGCCAGTCTTCGTTTGGCCGTCCTGTCCTTATCCTATACTCCGTTGTACCTTGAAGAAAGTTAGTTACCACTCCCCAATCTCCCTCCACCCTCCCTCCCCAACTAACTATTGTCTTTCACTGCTAAAATAATTAGGCCAAGACGGCCAATCTAGCGATGCACGCCCTGAGGTCCTACTTGGGATAAATTAAAACCATATCAGTTTTATCACTGAAAGAAGAGGCTTTGCTTCACTTAGATATACGGATGAAGAGAGTGGCAATAAATATATATTTCATCATTGTTTGTTTTGCTTAAATATATATTAAATATAAAAAAGAACAGTAAACAAAGTATGCACCGAGAAGAGCCCCATGGTACTATAAATAAAAATCCCTGACCCCACGGAGTCCTTCATCCCCGCACACTCCCAGCGATCCCTACTCAACTTGTATTGTGTGCATTGTCTAATAATAGTATATAAAGATGTCGCTGATTGTGTGTGAAGTTAACAAGTGCTTTGCGTTTGGAATTAAATGTGGATTTTTAAATTCTATTATTCTAAAGTTGTGTGTCATACCGTTCGTATTCAGAGAAAATGTATTATCGCTGTTGTCATTGTTTATGAAACATACCTGTTTTTATCTTGAATCATTTTATTTTAAAAAGTTATTTCTGTAATTTGTAACCAATCATGAATCATGTTGATTTTTTAATTGATAATCAATTCCGACACTTATCCCCTCAAGAGAAAATAGTGGTGAAAGATTTAGGTCCACACAAACCAGTGATTTTTAACTTAGTTTCTAACACTCCGAGGAGACAGCGCCGATTTAATAATGATTATTTTTAAAATGTTGAATGGCTTACTGCCAGTGAAAGCCGTAAAACGCTTCATTGTTTTTATTGCTTGATTTTTGGTGATGTATGCTATAACGGACAACAGGAGGATTCAGTGATATTGCGCACATCTCTCAGGCACTGAAGAAACATTCTGAATCAAATAGCCATGTCACAGATGCTGTTAAATATAAACTTTTCAACGTTGTAGATATAAGAAATCAGTTGGAAACAGGACATGCTGCGTCTGTGAGTCGTTATAATGAACAGGTGAAAGTTAACAGACAAGTTTTGTCCAAGATAATTGATGCTCTTTTGTGAGTATGTCTCGTTAATATTCTAACACACACACACACATACACGCACACACAAATACACGCACATATGCAAACAATTGCAATACCGCCCTCCACACACACACACACATACACACACACACATAAAAAGTAGGTCAAATTAAGTTAAATTAACTAGACCAATAAAATTTGATTCTGTATTTCGGATTTGTGCCGCCTTAAATACAATGTGACCAACCGCCCCTGGAAGAAAGTTAGATTTTAATGAAAAATTCTACTTCATTGCTCACGACAAGGAACTCTCTTATATGTGACCCATCGTCTCAAAACGGTACGAATCTTATGCTTAAAAGCCGAATTTAATGTTAAACTGGTCAAAAATATAAATTATTGGCATTATCACCCTAAAATATGGTATTCATTCTCCTCAATAAAATATACAAACTCAACACAAGTCAGATATTTCTGGCTATAAATTCAATTTTCAACATCTTAACCATCCCGTTTTGAGGCGAAGGGTCACATATGACACATGGATTTGATGAATGACATCTCTTTGTTAAATCCTATTCAGCTATTAATATAATATGTTTATTGTATTTTCCTTTAGAAATGTCATATCATGCTCGATGTATTTCTACAAATCATGTCATAAGTGTGCATATAGTATTTTGAAAATAAAAAATCATAATAAATTAAAAAAAAATATAGGGATAATAACGGCTTGCACTTATTTGCAGGTCTGATAACCCAATTCCTTATGGGCTCATCGTTGTAAAAGAAATCTTAAAAAAAAATGACGCAAAATATTGTTCATTTCAAACTAGGCCCATAAGTGGGTTCAGATGTCAGACCTGCATAAATGTACATGTCGGATAATAACAATTCTCCCTGCCCGACGTCGTCTCTACCTAATAAACCACGATTTTCTGGTGTTTAGGTCTACTGTAATTGACAATAAGGCGTAACCCCTCTACAAAATAACCTTTACTATGTGACGTACGCATCGATTTGATGAGTGTAGCGCATTATCTTCTTATAAAATAATAATGATGTAACGTGTAACCGACCATGACCTTCAGATAAATGTCATGGTGAGACGGAATTTTTAACACCACACACTCACACTCATAAGATTAAGAAGTAAGGAAACAATTTCTAGGGGAGACAATTACAATTGACCGAATAATGTAAACTAAACTTTCGATGGTCTCCAGCGATATAAAACTTAGAACATTACGATAGTTATTTACTTATTAGTCTGAAGTTACGACTAATCGCATTTGCTACTTTATAATAATAAAAATGGCAACTTCTAGAGGGAGTTGTTTAGTTGTAATTAGTTCTGCCATAGAAGGTAAGTTGAACATCATTTCATAAGCAAATTGAACAAGAATGGAAATTTTGTGGGCGTGGCATTGGGACAAATGAAGAGATTTTCCCCGTATTTTTAAGAGGCAAATCTTATTTAGATGAAATTCCTCTTTCTCACTTACAACACCTCGTACTTCTTCAATTTCATTGAAAATTATTTTAGTGTACATGTTGAAGAGGTCTGGGAATAAAACTCATCCTTGTCTCACTTCTTTTATCTAACACATGCTGTAAGTTGTAAGATAAGGTAAGTTAAATAATTTGATGCGGATGGGTTCTGAAAAATTGGTCCTCTGTTGTTTTTTATGGTTCGTCTACTTGAGGCATCAATCCGTGGTTGAGTCAAAATTAGAAATGGAGGCAGAAAAAGGGTTTAAAATTATCGACTTATTGATAGACTTTCATTATGAAGCTGGAATATCTCTGCCTTTCTTTAGCATATACCCCTCTGTCTTTTCATGAAAAAGACCTTGTAGAAAGATTTCTCCAGAGAAAGAATAAAAGCATATGTGATAATAAGATATTGGATAGAGAGAGAGAGAGAGAGAGAGAGAGAGAGAGAGAGAGAGAGAGAGAGAGAGAGAGAGAGAGAGAGAGAGAGAGAGAGAGAGAGAGAGAGAGAGAGAGAGAGAGAGAGAGAGAGAGAGAGAGAGAGAGAGAGAGAGAGAGAGAGAGGCATGTGAAGATGACCATTCTTTTGACCTTTTGTGATTGTTTTCATTTCTGTCCCTTTCTCAAGTTTTTCTCACCTCCTAGTTTCCTCAGCTCAAGCCTGCTTCAACTTCAAATGTTTTTGACAACGATGCCTACCGCAACCTCCCCCAAAACAATGACTGCTACCATGACATTAAAACTACCATTACCATCATCAACACCACCACCAGCACCGCTACCCCCACTGCCATCACCACCACCACCAGCACCGCTACCCCCACTGCCATCACCACCACCACTAACATCATCACCACCACCACCACCACCAGCCTATCCCCACCCCCATCATCACCATCACTTCTGATTCCTCTCTTTCTATTCTTCCTTTCAATGTTACTTTCAGGTGTATCCGCCACATCGTTCATGCAGGCTTGCTCTCTCGTCAATCAAACACTCTCCATACAGCTGGCCTCTCCAGGGGTAAGAGAAGTATACCAATTGTTTATAGCAAATATTTTCCTTCATTAGCTCAAAATGGTGTCATGTTAGGTAAACCAGATGCCAAAAAGGAATATTAAATTTAAAATGAGAAGAAATGTAAAACTTTTATATTTAAAATTGTTTTATTTTTAGATAAATATTTTGTTATATTACTGTATTTTTTTAGTTTGTTTGTTTTTGTTGCATTAGACAAATGTTCAAATTTCATTGGGTGAGATTACAGAATGGATGAAAAACAATGCATCTCATCCAAGGGATCTGAGTTTGATCTACACTTTTGGCACATTGTCTTTTTCAATGCTCATTTTGCGAATAATGCCTTGCTTATTTCGGTTTTATCTCCAGACCCTACAGACGTATTTTCTCTTAGGATTTAATTTTCTTACTTCCGCTGTTATCCACATCAAATAACTTCTATCAAAATAAAGTCAAATCTAAGATTAACTCTGAATATGGTCGAGAATGTGGGACAAAAGTTGTGAAATTTGATTTTAAGGCTGGATCTGAACTTGCAAAGCCTGCTTTGGAATGACTTCCATTTGGCAAAATTGATCCCAGTTTCAGTAGCTTGTGTCTGAAGTTTAATTGGTATAGAGGTCTATTTGTGTTTTTTATTTATGATAATGTAGTTCAAAATTTGATTTGTTTGAAATCCAGGGGAGACAAGCGGAGTACGTGAATCAAGATGACACAAATCGTCGATGGTTCAATGAGTTTCGATCAAAGTCCAGCTCGACCCCCATCGGCCTTGACACTGTGGATGGTTTGTATCTATTATTTTTCTACAAAATTGTAACCTTTCTTCTCAAAACAGTATAATGTTGGGATAAACCAGATTTCAAGAAGTTGTGGTGAAGTAAAATGACCAGAAATCAAAGAATTTAGTTTTTTTTTCTAGGCAAAGAAACTGTTTTTTGTTGTCTTCAATAAAAGAAACAGACCCAGCTACCCAATCATTGCTGGGTGAACTGGAGGGTCAGAAAAAAATTCTCAATTTCACCTAGGATCGATCTCAGTTCCTTTTGCTTCAGAAGCAAGTGCTCTACCAACTGAGCTATCGGGACCCACTGAGGTTGAACACTCACTCTCTCACTCTATCCCATGACCGGTTGGTCGTCGGGGGGACTCATGGGATGCAGACCTCACGGTTTGACGCCACTCATCACGGTCTTGGGCCTTCCTCTATAGATTGTTCCACGTCAATCCTGTCCAATCTTTAATGTTATCCTGCCATTTCTGTTTGCTTCCCATGAGTCCTTTCTGTGGGTTTGGTAGACTTGGCAGTGACCCATCTCCTCTCCTGAGGTTGAAACAAAATGATAAAGAAAAAAAATTGAATAGATGTTGAAGAGTCAGAGAATATTATTGTCCTAATCTAGACGATGATATGAGTATAATAATAATAAGGATGATAATGATAATAATAATAATAATAATAATAATAATAATAATAAATAATAATAATAATAATAATAATAATAATAATAATAATAATAATAATATAAAAATAATAATAATAATAATAATAATAATAATAATAATAATAATAATAATAATAATAATAATAATAATAATAATAATAATAATAATAATAATAATGATAATAATAATAATATAATAATAATGATAATAATAATAATAATAATAATAATAATAATAATAATAATAATAATAATAATAATAATAATAATAATAATATAATAATAATAATAATAATAATGATAATAATAATAATAATCTTTATTGTCCAAATAGGCAATTATTGTTAGGTTACAGCTCTTGTAATAGGGGAAAAAAGTAATTAAAATAGTAGTAATAATGATGTAGAAAGACTGAATGATGACTGTCATAATCATAGAAAATTCAGGCGTTCTTTCTCCTGGCTTGGTTTATAATTCTGCATGTGTTCATTGTTATATTTTTATTTCATAAATGTTATCTGTGTGGAACGTTTTGAGAAAATGGCTGTGCTTAATAGAGATCAGATGTGAGCGAGAATAAGAAGAAGAAGAAGAAGAAGAAGAAGAAGATGATGAGCAGGAGGAGGAGGATGTGATGGTGGCGGTGGTGGTGGTGGAGGAGGAGGAGGAGCAGCAGCAGTAGGAGGAGGAGGAGGAGGAGGAGGAGGAGGAGGAGGAGGAGGAGGAAAAGAAGACGAACAAAAAAGATGAGGAGTAAGAGATGAAAGCCCTTTGAGCATTGTCAAACTGTGAAAATGCCCTCTTTATAAATGTGCATATATTATATTATTTATTTAACGATATATTCAATTTTGGTTTTCTTCCAATTTTATTGTATTATTTACCCAGTGAATCGCTACTCTGCCATGATGATTCCAGCCTGTCCTGGTGCCATCCACGACCTGGCCAAGAACAACGACCTCAATCAGATTTTACATCACTTTATAGCAGAAAAAAGTATGGCTTTTTCTTTTTCTTTCTTTTTTTATTTTTAAAATGTTAAAATTTTTAATCTATTAAAAAACTTTTAAAAAAAAATTATTTATTAAAAAAGCTTTTTGAATTTGATTTTAATTTATTTCCGGTATTTATATCACCTCAACATAATACCATTTTGAGGCAATAGGGCGCATTTCAATATAAGTTTTCAGGCTTTTTTTGAATTGTTTGGAATTGAATTTCAGGCTTTTTTGGCCTGACCTACTTGCACTCATGGATTCACTCCCTTTAAAAAAAAACAAAAAAACAAAACAAAAAAAACTAGAGCTTTTATATAGCGCAATATCCACTAAATGTGCTCAAAGCGCTTTACAAAGAAAGGGTCCCTGACCAACAGCAACACATAACATGTAAAACGAGACATGACGCCTGTTAGGGGATATTACAATTTTTCCAACAGAGACAATGTTGTTGACGGTCAGGTACTCATTTTACACCTAAGTACGGTGAGAGAATGTGAGTAAAGAGTCTTTTCCAAGGACTCAACTATGCACAGAGCTAGGCTCAAACCCAGGATCCGATCCGAAAGCGAGTGTCATACCACAAGACCACAACCACACAATTTTCAAACAAGGAACAGAAATGTAACAAATTTGGAAACAGGCACTGGTTTAGAATAAAAATCTGGGAAGATGTGTATGGAACAGTGCCAGACCAAGCAGAGAAAAAATAATCCCTGCTTCTAGTAGGAATTGAACCTCAGACCTCCTGATTACAAGGACTGTTATGGTGCTGACTGATTAAGCCTGGAGTTGTAAAAAACACTAGAAAAAAAATTACGATAAAAAGATACGAATGAATAACAAAAACAAATTCTGAACGTATCACTGGCATAAACCCTTGTTAGTGAAATGAACAATGTATGTATGAGTTGCATTGTACATTAGTACGGCACCTATAAGGTGCTATGCTACACCAGCATGAAAGTGTCACGGTCACAGGGAATCCACTTATTGGGACCAAGCTCGTCTGTTCCTGGCTAGAGTCACAATTTTGTCAATGGGTATAGAATCCAGCCCATGTAGTAGAGTGCCTGCTGGTCTAGTTTTTACTTTTATTAAAATGAACAATGAACATAGAAACAAACAAACAAACAAAAATTGTAGATAAATATCTTTAAAACAGCTTTAGTGTACTGTCTTCATATTTTGGGGGATTTTATTAAAACTTTTTTTTTAGGTTTTGATGAGTATTGCTTGTCTTCTTGACAAAGAGGGTCTGCAATTTTATGTAATGTTTGATTTCCATTTTTTTTTTTTTTTTTTGGATGCTTCTTACAAAATTTGATCATAAACTGAACTTTGTGGCAAGCTGCTCTTTAAACGGAGAGAAAGATAAAGTGAGTAAATGTGAGTCATATATAAAAGGGAACAACACAAAACAAAACAAAAACAACACAAGTCTTTTATTTTTTGTGTTGTTTTTTTTTTTTGTTTTGTGTTGTTCCCTTATATATGAGTCACATTTACTCACTTTATCTTTCTTTCCATTTTATTGGCTCATTTAGGTACCTCTAGTTTTGGTTTTGCTCTTTAAAAGATGAACACAGTTGCTAAAAATCTGTCAAAGGATGGCAACAATTACTGAAAAATACAGTCAATGTCAGCCAGTTACAGTGAAAAGAAATATCATCATTCCATCATTTCTCCTCACAAAGGACCAAAATATCATCCATTACTTGGTAATGAAGTGATCACTCTTTGTTAAAAAAGAGGGAAAAATAAATTGGCCAGCAGTTAAAACCCTATAACCATTAAAAAACTAATTATCTTTTATTGATTCCGAAGACATTCCATTGTAAAACACTCTGCCAATAAAAAAAAGAAGGCAAAACAGCAAGAAATTTAAAATTTCAGGACATATTTTCGTCACAAAAACATCAATGTCTCCTTTTTGCGTGTTCCAATTCTATTGTTCTAAAAATCCTATGATTTAAAATATGTTAATGTTCACTTTCTTTTTTTTTTCATTTTTTGTTTCTTCTTTTCTATGTAGAGCCCATCTGTGCCATTGGACAAGGAGTTGCAGGTCTTTGTTCAGCCATAAAGGAAGACGGGAAAACCTGGTGTTTTGAAGATTATTGTTTGACTGCGGTGAGGCTATTTTAAGATCTATATATAATTTTTTTTTAAATTGCGAAGTTAAAATTCCCTTCATTTTTTTTTCTTATCTAGTCCTGACATAGTTCAATTAGTTTTTTTAAAGTAAAAAAAAAGAAAGAAAGAAAATAAAACCTTGATTTTGCAACTATGTAGTCTTGTGGTATGTCACTTGCTTTTGAATTGGAAGGTCCTGGGTTTGAGCCTCACTCAGCGCATAGTTGAGTCCTTGGAAAAGGCTCATTATTCACATTCTCTCACCGTACCCAGGTGTAAAATGAGTACCTGGCCATTAACAGCATTGTCTCTGTAGGAAAAAAACTACAATATCGCCTAACAGGTGTCATGTCTCATTTTTCATGTTACAGATTGCTGTTGGTCAGGGAGCCTTTGTAAGGGCTTGAGCATGTTTAGTGGATATTGCGCTATATAAAAGCTCAAGTTATTTAGGGATAGATGCGCAGTATAAATTGTTCTTCTTCTTCTTCTTCTTCTTCTTCTTCTTCTTCTTCTTCTTCTTCTTCTTCTTCTTCTTCTTCTTCTTCTCTTTCTCTTCTTCTTCTTCTTCTTCTTCTTCTTCTCTTCGTCTTCGTCTTCGTCTTCGTCTTCTTCTTCTTCGTCTTCTTCTTCTTCTTCTTCTTCTTCTTCTTCTTCTTCTTCTTCTTCTTCTTCTTCTTCTTCTTCTTCTTCTTCTTCTTCTTCTTCTTCTCTCTCTCTCTCTTCTTCATCTTCTTCTTTTTCTTCTATCATGCCCAACAATTTAAATTTTGATATATTATAGCAACTAATTTCAACTTAGCCTTTGCTTTTATTTTTTCTCTACGATTCTATTGCAGCCATCCTTGTTTGAAATAGCCTACCTGCCAGAATTTTCTAGCATGCCTCTCATTCTGGAAGATTTCGTCAAAGACCATGGAGGAAAATACACGGGTAACTTCTGTTATTGTTTTTTTGCCATACATGTTTCATGAGTAATTCTCACTTAACTGTATTAACCTGACTATAGATAGAACGAAGTTGACGTCACTCAGGTCTTTGTTATAATTTTTTTTGCCATCCATGTTTATGAGTAATTCTCACTTAACTGTATTAACCTGACTATAGATAGAACGAAGTTGACATCACTCAGGTCTTTATAATTGTTTTTTGTTATACATGTTTCATGAGTAATTCTCACTTAACTGTATTAACCAGGCTATAGACAGAACGAAGTTGACATCACTCAGGTCTTTGTTATTGCTTTTTTGCCATCCATGTTTATGAGTAATTCTCACTAAACTGTATTAACCAGACTGTAAAAGTTCATGGTTATACACAGTTTTGTGTGTTGGTCCGTTATACTTCTGGATGGCAATGTTGTGAGTTTCTAAGCCAAGTACATACTATCTATAAATGTGTAAAAGAAATATGAACATTTATATAGAACATTCACACAGATTTACCATGCTCAATGGGCTCCCCACTGTTTTATTTAATTCCCCCAGCATGCCATTGTGACCATAATTCCATTTTCATACATGACTAGTTGTCTATTAGGTGTCCTTTTTAGACTATCACACTTACAGTAACCGAGACTGCCTATACTCATTTATACCTGAGTTGGTTTGAGGTAATGTGTGTAAAATGCCATACCCAATTTAAATAGCACTGGAACCAGGATTTTTTCCAATTACTCTCATCCATCCAGCAATGACCACACTTAATCCCGGAGTCTCGACTGTTGTATAAAGGTAACACACCATTCCGAGCCCAATACCGGGGCGGTGGTTTTAATGTAACACACCTTTTCCGAGTAACACGCGCGTCAGTTGTAAAAATGTAACACAGACCCGACCTTGATTAGGATAAAAATTTCATTGTTTTCTTTATGAAATAAAAGCCGAAGTTTGATTGGTTGATACTATTAGTTTCATCCAATCAGCAAACAGTTTATTTAAGCTGTTTGGGTTGAGTATGAAGCTAGTTTTTGACGTAAGAAATGACGCGGTCAAACCCGAGTGATGCTATATGTTAGCTACGTCATTCAAACTTGCTATGCAAGTACTGGGAACCGGTCGTTATTTCCGGTTGACCCCAATGCGGTAGAAGGGTTAACATTGCTTGATTATTTTTGAGAGTAGGAGACACCTCATCGCTGAGCCACTGATTTCAATGATGGGTTTCTTCCTTTATTTATTCCTATTATTCCCCATTAAGCACACCAACCCTTATATATAAGCACAGCTGAATACACTTCAACTGCCGTAACGTCATTTCCCTCGTAATGACGCATGGTAACTTAGTAACTGGCTCTAAACTATCGGAACAATGGCGGACGCCCTTATGAAATATTTCTTCGACGAGCATAAAAGCATATCCAGAGGAAAAAAAACCATTATAAATCTGATCATGTTTTGACTTTTACATATTACACATTCTGATCACAAGACATATGTAAATTTCTAGCCAGCATAAAGAATAAAAAGTACTGATTTTCTTTGTTTAGAACCACGATGGCCGCCATTGATTGGCGACGTGACATCAGACTATTGAATCCTATTGGAAACTTTACACAACTATCATGAGTTAATGAGGAATTTATGATCTACAATAATTGTTCTTGTAAGAAGATGCTCGTTGAACATCTTGTCATATAAATCTGTTGACAATTACTTTTGGGAAATGAAGAAAAGTGACGTGACGTGAAGCTTGTTGAATGGTGGAAAGGCAATTTATAAATGATAGTTTTCATTCATTCACTCATTCAATCATCCACGTATGCATTCATTTATCCATTCATTCAGTCATTCATTCATTCATCCATCCATCCATTGATTGATTGATTGATTGATTGATTGATTGATTCATTCTTTTGTTCATATATTCATTAGTTCATTCATTGGTTATTTATTTATGATTCCAATCAATTATTCATTCATTCATTCATTTATTCCTTCATACATTCCTTTATTTTTTCATTCATTCATCTTTTTATTCATTTATTAATTAATTCATTCATTCATTCATTTATTCATTCATTCATTTATGTCTCTTCAGGCACAGAGCCGAATGGAGTTCACATAGTCGTGGACAGGTATCTGATCACAGGACAGAACGTCGCATCAACAGTCATCGCAGTACAGAATTTGATATTAATGTGTAGTCAAAAGTAGGTCACTGCTTCCGTGCCTCCAACCCCCCCCACCCCCACCCATACCCCACCCCAATTCCCCACTACAACCCCAACCCCCTCCGGAAACAGATGTGTGTGAATCTCCTCCTCCTCCTCCTCATCACCCTCCTCCTTATCCAAAGTGTGTGTGTGTCAAGTGACAGGATAGTTAAGATCAAGGCTGACAATGTCTGACATAAGCTCTCTCGTATCCACATGGATGAGCAATCAGACAAATTAAATATATGACCCACTCTCTCAAAATGGTATGATGTCGGGGTGAATTGGATAACTTATGATAAGATTTTGAGCTTGTCTTACACAATTTGAGCCATAGTAGAGCCAGACACGTTCCATGTTTGGTATTTTGTCGAAGCTGTTTCTGTTATTCGTATTCATATTTGTTCATTACATTTTACTGTTTCAAAGAGGTAAATAACAATGTGAAATTGAATGTAAGCTTCAATTTAATATACGAAAACAGATAAAATTTCGCATTGTTATTTATATCTTCAAGCTTCGAGTAGCACGATTTACATGTTTCAAAGAGGTAAATTCAATTTATATTTATAGTCACAAATATTTAAATTATGGTTAGTTTCTCTTTGTTACGGTGGAGAATGACTCGACATTGGAAGTTCTCATTATTTCATGTCTATATATTTGCTGTCTGTGTTCAATTCATTCTGACATAATACTGTTTTGAGATGGTGGCTCACAAATTATGAAGTGATTTTTTTAACAAAAAAAACTAGCCTTGCCTGCAAACTTTGTAAACTCATAACCTGGCACTGTGCAAAAAATTATATCAGAAATACATAACAATGTAAAATTGAATGTAAGCTTCAATTTAATATACAAAAACAGATAAAATGGATTTTCCGGGTTTCCCCTTTATCAACAAAACAGGATGAGTGAAACACCACAGACGAATGAGATAATGTGGTAGTGGCGTTGTTAAGATGAAAAACAAAAAAAATTGATGCAACTACCACATTATCTCATTCGACTGTAGTATTTCACTCACCCTGTTTTGTTGATAAAAAGGAAACCCGAAACGTCCATTTTATCTGTTTTCGTATATTAAATTGAAGCTTTCATTCAATTTCACATTATTATTTATTTCTTCGAGCAGCAACATTTACATCAGAAATACTGGGCTATGGCGAATACTGAAAGAAATTGATAAGTGATAAGTTTTAAGTAGTACAATCTTAGGGATTATTTATTTGCACGCGCTCTATTAAAAAGAACTTAATTTACATTTTCTTTTGGTGTCTAGGAGAAGGAAAACTCCAACTTCAAACCACCACTGCCTTGTGGATCTGGGAAGATGAAAGGCTATGGAATCACATCCAGAGAATAAAGAACCGCTGAAGTCGGAGTCGCAGAGCCGAAAGGCGCAAATAGTCTGGAGAGGGAAACCAACCCAAAAATTAATGTGACACGCATCCTCCTCACAATGATGGACAACAAAACTGTCGGACGATATGGCGCGAAGTCTGGGGATTCCCGCCGGACGGACCTAGCGTCGAGCCCTGATAAACAGGGTTCACCCAAGCGATCTGGTGGTACCTTGCCCTCCTACTGTGGAACCAGGGTAGGAGATGCAAGGTTACGGACTACTGGAACTATCAAATTGCTACAATGGAATGCAGAAGGGATACAACATAAAAAGACTGCCCTCTCCAAGTTTCTTCAGGATGAGAAGATAGATATTGCCTGCATACAGGAGACACACCTCACAGAAAACATTAGGTGTTCAATAAGGGGATATCAACATTTTAGGAAAGACAGAAAAGAACGGAACAAAGGTGGAGTAATCATCTTCGTCAGAAATGACATAGCGACAAATGAAATAACGACAGATGAATCTGTTGAAATATTGGCTGTAAAAATTACCAAAAACAAATTGCAATACACAATATATAAACTGTTACAGCCCACCATCAGAGAATCTGCCAATTGAAAACATAAGAAGTGAAGAAGAACAGTTCATTGTTGTGGGAGACTTCAATAGCCACTCCCCAAGCTGGGGATACAATGACTTAGACAGAAAAGGTGAAACCCTTGAAAATTGGCTTACAGACAGTAAGCTTCAAATTGTCAGAAATGAAGATGACCCAGATACATACTTCTCAAGAGCATGGAAGACAACATCAACCCCAGACCTAACTCTCATATCTGAAGATCTCACCGGAAAAGTCAGTAAACAGATAAAGGAACAACTGGCAGGAAGTGATCATCGTCCCATTCTGGTTGAAATAACTGAAGAATATGCAAAAGACAGAAAGGCACCACCTCCGAGATGGAATTATAAAAAAGCAGACTGGACTCTGTTTTCAAAGTTGACTGATAGTTATACAAAAGAGATAAACTGTAAAACAAGGAATGTAGAAAAATCAGCCAAAGCTTTCACAAAATCAATCATGAAAGCTGCAAAAGAATCAATCCCCAGAGGATCAAGAAAGGACTACTGTCCAGGATGGACTGAAAAATTAGGAAGTCTCAACAGCCAAGTCACTGAACACAGAAAAAAAGCAGAGAGAGAGCCAAATGATGAGAATATGGAAATTTACAAAGAGGCTGAAAAAACTCTCAGGAAAGAAACAATAAAAGCAAAACAGGAAGCATGGCATGAAAAAACCAGACAACTTGACTACGACAGAGACGGAAGAAAATTATGGAACCTAACCAAAGCTCTAAGTGGACAAGAAAACAGATATGCTGCACCATCAGTAGAAGATGATCAGGGGAGGATTCTCAACAAAAAACAAGCAGCAAACTGTTTTATGAAGCAGTACTCAAGTGTTGGGAGTATACAGATTAGAAAAGAACGAAAACGAGAAGTCCACAAAGAATTGAGAAAACACAAGGATACACCCAAAGAATCCACAGATGATGTCATGTTCAGTTCGATTAAAAAAGAAGAAGTAGAAATTGCCTTGAAATCTCTAAAAACGAACAAATCACCAGGTCCAGATGATGTTACTAATGACATGTTGAAACACCTAGGAACCCTCACAAAGAGGAAAATGAAACAACTGTTCAATGCAAGTTGGAAACAGGGTAAACTTCCACTCAAATGGAAACAGGCAACCATGATACCAATTAAGAAGGATGGCAAGCCAAAAAATAAAACCGAAAGCTACCGGCCAATAAGTTTGACAAGCTGCTTGGGTAAACTGATGGAGAGAATTGTTAATCGCCGTCTCCAATGGTATTTAGAAAGCAATAAGTTGATATCAGATGAACAGGCTGGTTTCAGACAATTACGCTGCACAGAGGACCAGATAACATACATCTCGCAGCTGATCGAAAATGGTTACCAAGAAAAAAAACACACAGTCACAGTTTGGGTGGATATGGAAAAGGCATTTGACAAAGTCTGGACAAAAGGACTACTTCTCAAACTTAAGAAAGCCAACGTTTCACACAACATGTTTGCATGGATTAAAGATTACCTCACAAATCGAAAAGCAAGAGTCCAATCTCAAAACTCTAAAAGCAAGCTAACGAACATGACAAATGGAGTACCACAAGGCGGGGTTCTCTCACCAACCCTCTTTGTCGTTTTTATCAATGACATCTGCGAAACCAAATGCAGAGGAGTAAAAGCAGCCATGTATGCAGATGACCTTGCACTGATATGCACTGAAAGAAATATTGGTACTGCAAAGGCCAGGATACAGATGACTCTTGATGCTTTGAGCAAATGGACAAAAGACTGGGGTATGAGAGTAAATGCTGATAAAACCACATACACAACATTCAGCTTATCAACCAAAAAGCAATCTATGCGATTAACTTTAGATGGAAAGATTCTGAGAGAAGACCTTATGCCTAAGTATCTAGGAGTGAAATTTGACCCTCGACTCACTTGGAAACATCAAATAGATGAAAGTCAACAGAAAGGGTACAAGAGAATGCAGCTTCTCCGAAAACTTGCTGGAACGCAATGGGGAGCAAACTCAAACGTCCTGAAGAAGACATATCTTGGATATGTAAGACCTGCAATAGACTATGCCATATCGGCATGGGGAACGTGCTCACAGGCTCAATTTCAAAAGGTTGAAAAAATCCAAAACCAATGCCTACGCGTGATCACTGGAGCAATGAAAACAACACCAATTCACAAGATGGAAACCCACACAGGAATAAAACCTCTCAAAGAACAACGAAATTTAAAAATAGTGACACAATTCTCAAAAATAAAATTCATGGAATCCCAACCACTGCATCCAAGTACAATGGAAAAGAAAGAGAATCGACTCAAAAGGGAAAACTTCATCGCCTTGGGACAAAAACTAGAGAGCGAATATAAAGTGACACCAAAGGAAGATATTGCCCAAATCAATGTCCCAAATCTCAAACCACCACCGTGGAAAAAGAAACAAAAATCCATAACCATCAACAAGAAAAACATTCGAAGCAATAATGACAATGCTCAAACCCTAAAGATGATCGATAAAAAATACCCAATGACCAACTGGATAAGAGTTTATACAGATGGCTCAGTTTCCGGCCCCCTCATGAATGGAGGTGCTGGTGCACTCATACACTGGACAGATAAAACAGAAACAAAAATATCTGTATCAGTGGGTTCAATGTGCACAAGTACTAAAACTGAAGAAAAAGCCATCCTCAATGCAACAAAAGAACTATCCAGAGATCACAGAATATACGGGAAAAATGTGGTTTACTTGACAGACTCTGATGATGCTCTCCGGTCTATTGAAAATTACCAGGACTCTGAAGCCGCACACACTGTGGAGGCCCTTGAGGGCTTATCTGATAAAACAGGAAAAATTGTGCTGCAGTGGATTCCAAGTCATGTAGGTATATATGGAAATGAAATTGCCGATCAACTGGCCAAAGAAGGAGCCCAGAAGGAACAACCGAAGTCGTCAATCACTTACCATCAGCAAAAGAAAATAATAAAGCTAAAAATAGACAAAGAAAGGAATGACACACACCTAGAACACAACAAGCAGGATCCAATCCATGCCATTCAGCGAAGTAGCCAAGTCACTCTATTCCGCCTCCGAACAGGACACAATAGACTAAGAGGACATATGTTTACAAAGCTAGGTATTGGAACAACCCCTTATTGCCCATGTGGAACCGACCATGAAACCACTTTACATGTGCTTATGGATTGCCCATTATACAACGTGCAACGTTCGAACCACTGGGTCACCCCTACAACACTCAACACAAAGCTCTATGGTGAGGCTGAGGACCTAAAGCGGACCACAGACTTCATAGCAGATATCGGACTGCAGCCATAGATGTCCATCAGAGGAACGAAGAAGAAGAAGAAGAAGAAGGTGATCGGTGCCTTGTATTACAAACGTAATTTTTGGATAAATGTCGGGCTATGATTTACAAAGTTTACAAAGACAACAAGTATATGTCACTCATTGCTTCACTGCCAACATCTCTATTTATCAACTTATTGTTGATCATTGACTGTATAAAATTGATGATAATGTTAAATGTTGCTGTTAACCAGGGACCCCTTGTAAAGCGCTTTGAGCACATTTAGTGGATATTTCGCTATATAAAGTTCAAATTTTATTTTTTTAAATGACAATTCTAGTTGTTTTACCTTCAATGTAAAGTAGATGAGCACATTTAGTGGATATTTTGCTATATAAAGCTCAATTATTTTTAAAAAAATGATAATTCTAGTTGTTTTACCTTAATGTAAAGTAGATGACAATAGTCAAATGAATTGGAGGGTTCACTGTAATGAATGAAGACAGATGTTGTAGACGTCAGATTAAGTTTTTTTGACACACTTGAGATTTTAAATATAGCACAATATCCACTAAACGTGCTCAAAGCGCTTTACAAGAGGTCCCTGACCAACAGCAACACACTTAAAATGTAGGACGTGACATGACGCCTGTTAGGCGATATTACAATTTTTTTCGGACAGAGACAACACTGTTAACAGCCAGGTACTCATTTTACATCTCAGTATGGTGAGAGAACATGAGTAAAGAGCTTTTAAATGTTCTTTCAGACTCAAATATGCCGGCCTGTTTTACAAGACTCTGCGCATCATGAATTGAAAAATAAGGCGATGAGATGAGAAAGGTGTGTAAGTGAATGAATCACAATGATGGACAGAAGATGTATTAGTAAGGAAGTTCAAATTGAAATGGATAATAAATTTTATTGATACATTTTAAATATGTGTATAAATGTGTCATTTCATTTCAAAATATGTGTATAAATGTGTCATTTCATTTCAAAATATGTGTATAAATGTGTCATTTCATTTCAAAATATGTGTATAAATGTGTCATTTCATTTCAAAATATGTGTATAAATCTGGCATGGTGGTTTTTTGCATTGCTTGCGGCCGCAAAAAAAATCTTAAAATACCACGGATTTGCAATGTGGCCGCAAAATCTGCAATTTGTTTTGCAAACTTTTGCAAATTTTCGAGATTTTGCAAAGAAAAAAAAGCAAAAAACAAAAAACAATAAAATATTTTTTAAAAGGCAAAACAAAAGAATTTGAAAGCTCGGGAAAGATAATTAATCAAGAGAAGTTTCTTTTTACTATCCCATTTTCTACCTTTTTACTGGCGCTGATATTTGTTGCAAGCGCCTTGAAACTCTTAAAAACTAACAAATACCTTTCTCTTTCATGAACTAATTTTGGGCTTTTAGGAAAAAAAATTAATTGCAAATTTTGCTGCTTTTAGCTTGCAAAATTTGGGATTAAAAAAAACAAAAACCGCCATGTCAGATAAATGTGTCATTTTCATACCTCCACCTTGTCATACTGCTAAATAATCCCTTTTGCCAGAGCAATGGGAAACTGTTACTTAAAAAACTTGAGCATTTCTATATATAGCGCAATATCCACTTAACGTCCTCAAAGCTTTACAAAGGGTCCTTAGCCTATAGCAACACTTAATAATGAGGATGAGACACGATGCCTTTAAGGTGATATTATAGAATTTTTTTTCCTCAACAGGGACAATTCTGTTAACGGCCAGATACTAATTTTTTTACACCTGAGCAATGTGAGAAAATGTGAGTAAAGAGCTTTTCCTAAGGATTTAACAATACACCATTCAAAGCCGGACTCGAACATTTGACCATGATGGCCAGTGTCATACCACACGACCACACAACCATACTTTAGTGTCTTTTGTCCTAATATCAAAATAATTTTTCTTCTCCTCAAATCTGCAATACCATTAATTTTTTTGTATTGACAGTTTGATCATTGTTCAATTGTGTTAGTTGTTATCACGACATTTTTGTAATCAGGAGGTCTGAGGTTCGATTCCCAGTTGAGGTAAGCTGAACTTTTGGCATGATGTTTTAAAGGTCTGAGGTTCGATCCCAGTTGAGGTAGGCAGAACTTTTGGGATGATTTTTTAAATTGTAATTTTCTTTCTGCATTGTGTCATGCAGCGTTTTGAACACACCTTTTTACATTTCTATAGTGTTGTCATTAATAAATGTGTGTTCAGGAATGGATACCATAGCTAGGGGAATTAGGGTAAAATCGTGCAAATTAGTGATGAAAGCACCAAATTACTGGGTGGGGATCCTGACCTCCCATAGCGGGCAGGGAGGTACATACTGTGTCTTCTATCCCCTTATATCTGTTTTCCAACATGCTTTCTGTCTTTGTCTCGGAATGAGATTACTTGGTTTTGTCCTGGCACTGGCCGGAATCCTAGCTGGGAGGGAAACAGTCAAATGCATAGTTATTGTTTTGGGAGATGATATTTTTTTCCTTGTAAATCATCTCTCTGTTATGTATTATTATTTTTATTTTGAATGTATTATGTAAGCATTTGAGTGTGTTCCTCTTTGTTGGATTTTGTGCTTGTGTCTGGATGAGACTTGTAGGTGATTTCAAACTAAGTACATTGGTGGTATGCTCTTGGAATCTACATCTGATCTCTATTTGTTCTCAGTTCCCCTTTGTCTTACTTTTTCTTGGGTGCTTTAATTGTAATTCTAGAACTTTTTACTATCCCATTTTCTTCCTTTTTACTGGCGCTGATATAACCTAAATGTGTTGCAAGCGCCGTAAAACCCTTAAAAACAAAAACAACAAACAAACAAAACAAAGCACCAAATTTGGTACAAAGTAACTTGAGACCACTATTAATCGATGAGGATATAGAACCACATCGAGAAATGCTCCTAACAGTACAAAATAGGGAAATGAAAATCCGCCTTTATGAGCTATATTAAAACAAAGGGGCGTAATCCATGAAATATTTGTTGACACATTCGACGCTTTAAGAATATATCATTTTAAACCTGTGTAAGTGGTTGATTTTTTGGCCTAAATGATTATCATTATTTAAAATGTGACTTTATGTGGTACAGGACCGTATGGGCAGGTAGAATATGTTTATTATGAGGTCTGGGGGGGGGGGGGGGGGGGGGGGGTGGGAGGGGGGGGGGGGGGGGAGAGATTATGCTGGTGTTAGTGTTTTTGATGTTGGTGTTGACGTGATGACGATGACGATGAACATGATGTTGATGGTGGTGGTGGTGTTGCTCAAAATGATGACGATGATGATGATGATGACTATGATGATGATGATGATGATGATGATGATGATGATGATGATGATGATGATGGGGTCATGGTGGTGATAGGTGTAGTGAAGATGGTGGTGATGATAATGAGGTGGTGTTGGTGATAGGGATGATGATGATGATGATGATGATGATGATGATGATGATGATGATGATGATGATGATGATGATGATGATGATGATGATGATGATGATGATGATGATGATTATGATGATGATTTGAGGGTGGTGGTGATAGTGATAGTGATGATGGTGGTGATGATGAACGTCCGAAGTTAGAATGAGAAAAAAGAGTAATGAATGAAACGATTGGTCACTTACATTTAATTTAGTTCTGACAGGATCCCCCGCAAATGCATAAATCTCTACATGGCAGATTTGCTCTTAAGCACTTGCATCTTTCTGTTTGACACCCTCTCTTGCAGCGACACTTGGTCAATTCTTGACACACTTTTGCTGCCTCTGGATTACTCGTCCAAAATGGTTTCAGTCCATCTTCTGTAGTTTTCCACCCCCATTCAAGTGGAGACGGTGGTGAGGCATCGACACAGAGAGAAGAAGCCCAGATGTGGCTTGCTTGGTATGCTGCTCTTTTGACGTGATACAGGAAGGCACATGCAGTTGGTGGTATACGGTCAAGAGATCGACCTTTCTGTGCAAAAAGTTCTTTTCTGGCATCGTTGATTGACTGAAGATGGCACTTTTTGTCGTACATTTTAATTGTAAACCTTTCCAATTCACTGAAATCGTCATCCAATATATTCCCTGGTTTTGATGACAATGCTGCAAACACACCATGCTGCCCACGCGAATTTTTTTCCTATTCCATGGAATCCCCAAACAGAATCACAACCTGTAAATGCATGGAAGAAGAGCAATCCTTCAGTTTTTTCAGGACCCAAAGTATTAACAAGCTCATGAATCGGTATGTATCTGAATTCTCTTCCGGTGCCAAAAGCAACCCATAGCTCTGAACAGGTGATTTGTGTAAACAGTGCGGTAGCTATTACAACAACATCGGTGTCAACGGATCTGATCATGATGTTTGTGTGTCCCAATGATGCTGCATGGTATGCATGAAGTAACATTCTGCCATCGGCTTCCTCTGTGTTACATGGAGCTAGATTGTCAACGGTTAAATTGTTGCTGATTTCTTCTGGCCCAATGGTGGCATATGCATCTTTTCCTATGATTGTGTCAACGAAGTGTTTTGACAACAGAGAAAAGAGAGCTGTTTTATTTTGCTCATTCTTAAGAAATTCCCTCCAATTGTTAGGAACTGTACTATCTGGCGTTACTCGTCTGAGAATGCCATGGCCTCTCTTAGATCTGGTCGTCGCTTTTATACTGAGTGGATGGTATTGATCGAAAACTAAGTCGATTCGTGTAGCTGCTTTGGATTGAGGTATAATACTATTGGTAAAAATTATAGCATACCCTCCATACGTCTGTCGTCGAGTTGGAATGATTATGTTTGTCATCGCTGCTCCATCAAAAATAGTGGTAGACGATGAGGGGGAATGGAGGACTTCTAAATCAGTATGAAGGCAACAAAGCAATTGAGATTTATTAACACTTGTATTGGCCAACGAGGGTGGGAATGCGCTATTCTCATGTGCAAAAAAATTGTTCAAATTGCCACCTCTTCTTTGACATGCAATGTACAGTTGAGAAAACAAGCTTGATTCGTTTTTTAGTATTTTAACCTTTCTCATATTTGTTGTTTGTTTTACTGCTGGCTTGCTGGATAATAATTTCATCTTGTTGACTTTAAGGGATCTGTTACTTTCGTTTTCCGTGTCCTAATTCTTTCTTCAACAAATTCATCATATTGCCTTTTTCCTGTCTCAAACAATTTTCTGACAACACTCCCACGAGAGTCCAAAAACGGATTGCCAACTGTATTGAAGGTATCAATGAGGCTTCTTAGATTTGTTGTAAACATTTTCTTCTTTGATGTACTGTCGTCTAAATGTCTCTGATCTCTTTACAGGATGTTTCATTATGAAAAGTTGCAACCATATTGTCAATTTGCGGTGCAGACAACACCCATTGATGCAATGTTGAGGGGGATTCAATTAAAGAGATAACATTAAGAGAGCCCTTTAGTTTCTCATTGTTCTGCTCATGAGCTTGGTCAATGGTCATTGATGAAAAGTGTCTTCTTGACTTCTTGACAGTAAAGTTGCCTGCAAGAAACTGCACATAGACTTTGGGTGAAGACAAAGGTAGGATCAACATATCTCTAATGTGGACAGACAACCACCGAGAATAATGGGTTTTGTCCAAAGCAAACAGAAAGGAAATAAATTCTTGTAAAGATTCGACATAGGTCAAGAAGTCTCCAGTGCGGAAAGATTTGATTAATGATAATGTAAGCAATTCCATCTTTATAATCATATCCCAAAAATAAAACTGACTTGATTCTTTGCTTTGCTTTGAATTTCACTCCTCAACTGACATAAAGGCATGCCCGTTCTTTTCAACATATATATTGTAGGCTTCCTGTTTTAAAGTTGAAAGACAAGCAACTGTTAGCTGATGAGCGTATCTTGTTCTTTTGATGTGGCAGACTTTCAAAAAAGAATCTGCTGTTCCAGCACCACAAATTCCTGCTCTCGATAAAATGTGAGTCCATCCACTTCCATCCAAAAGCGTCCCAATGGTTTTCAAAAATTCCATCTCAATGTGCAATCCACCAAGTATGACAACAAATTTTGACTCCCCATAGATTTCAGGCCATTTCCATTGAATCTGTTTGGCAACGGCGTACAACGGTTGATCAGCAACTAGCACAGGAGTTTGTCCAGGATTAAAAAAAATGTGTGATGCTGTTTAGGTTATCCATTGTATGTTTGATTGTTGAAGATTTGTTACTAGCTACTTCAAGAAGTGGAAGCATTGATATGATTGAGGGTGAAACATTGTCCTGTCTATCTGAGTGGAAAGCTGGCCAGTTAATTACCAATTCCTCCGGATTAGTGGATAGCACATGCTCTAACCACTGGTCCTCCTTCTGTAATGATCTCTGAAGATTGATCTCTTCAGAATGAAAATTAACATGATCATGAATTGGTGGAACACACGGTTTAGCTCCAAGAGTTATTTCTTCTTTCACGGTGATGAAATCTTTCAGAACTGTGGTCTCAGTACAATCTGTATTAACATCGTCAGAGAAAACGTCACCAAGGCCCAGTCGCTCTTCACCATCTCCACTAAACTGTGGATGCTGAAATATAGAAATTCCTGTACCATGAAAAGCAGACTTAGATGTAGTTGAGGTAGGGTTGTAGTCAAGATTGTCGACAGCTGCTGTTGTGAAAAGGTTATGCTTCAACGAAACGGGGCATATAGCACCATCCTCTTCAAATCGTTTTTCCACTGCCCGGGCAATGTTGGATGAAATGGACAGAACTCGCTTATAAGAAACACTTAAGCCCAGATTAAACAAAGTATTGACAATCTTTTTTGATCGTGTCTCGTTGTAAAGATGCATACCAATAAACAGTGAAAGAGGAGTCTCCTTTGCTGGCATTATTCGCTTTTGGGCTACAGTGGGTTCATCTCTCTTTAGTCTGTCAATGCTGTTGGTAACTTCTTCTTCTTCCAGTGTCATCTCATGGGTTGAGGTCGACTTGAAATGACACGCCAATCTTCCCTGTTGACAGCTTGCTGACTGCATTCGGCTGCCGACAATCCTGTCCATGTCCTCACATCATCTATCCAAGTTCTTGCTGGCCTGCCTCTTCCTCTTTTCCCCTCAACTCTACCCTCAAGAATGTCCTTGTTGACAGTTTGATGGCGTCTTAGGTGTCCAAAATACTTAAGTTTTCTTGTTTTTATTACTTTCATTAGGGTCGGTCTGATATCATGGATGTCACAGACTTCTTGATTTGTTTTCTTTTATTTCCAACTGATTTTTCCAAGGCGACGGAAAGTCCACATTTCAAAGGCCTCAATTCTTTTCTCTATTTGTTTGTTCAAGGTCCATGTTTCTGAGCCGTAGAGAAGTGTTGAGTGGACATAACATTTGAGTATTCTTATTCTCGTTATCATCTGCGTTTGTTGCGAAGTTAAAATGTTATTCAGTTGACTGAACCTCGACTTAGCTATAGCAATCCTGTTTTTCACTTCCAGCTCATTCTTTCCGTTGTTGGTCATTGTCTGTCCAAGATATTTAAAAGAATCTACTTGTTCGATGTTTTGATTATTAATTTGGATTTTTGCGCTTTTTTCAGGCTTCTTTGACATGACCATTACCTTCGTCTTTTGAACATTCATCTCTAGACCCTTTGCTGTACTGTTCAGGTTTACTTGATTTGCAAGGATCTGTAGATTTGTCTCGTTCGATTAGTAACTATCAACTGCGATAAAGAGAGACTTTCTTGGTGACGTATATGAACACTTTTAGATGATGAGGATCCAACTAAAATCATCTTTATTAGACAGAGTAATGACTGTGGAACAGATTTTTCTTCGGAGACTTGAGAGAAGTCAGCAGCAGCTTTTTCTAATTTATCCAGATCTCTTCGAATTATATTAGCCGCGCGGGATAAAGTCAATACTTCGTCGTCAGCCTTTTCCATGTGAGTCTGTTCAAGTAAACTAGATGTTGTCTTATTGAAGGCTAAAAATGTTTCCTTTCCTGAGAAATAGCTGTCTAGGCCTGGTAGTACCCGCTGGAGTCTGTCTCTGAACCTGGTTGGGTGAACATACGACTGGGTGCACCCTCTGTCGCAGCATTCTTTGCTATACATCTTTATCAATTCTGATAATTTGTGAACTCTTTCTTTGCTCTGTTCTATGCTTGAAACAATTTCAGCAAACGCAAAACTGGTATCGATGTCTGTAGATTGAGCACTTTGTTTGTTTTTGTAATATTCAGCAGTTCTTTTCATGTTCATAAAACGAACATGACAAATCTTATGGTAATGAGCTTCCTGAGCAATCAAATCACCATTTGAGAACATGGAAAGAATCGGGATATCGTTTATAATTTCTGCAGCCACGCAGATATTTTCACTCATCTCTTTTGTCATTATCAAATGAAGGGAAGCGTCAGTCTTCTGGTTGCAAAACATGCAATTTGTCCTAATTTTTGTGATAACGTCAATTGAGGGAAAACGCATACTCAGCTTCCTTGGACAGTGGGATGATGAGAGATTGTCTAGATCGGGGTCATTTGAAACGTTTTCTTGTAATTTCTGGTTTTTCACAGCGAGCCTCCTGATTTTTGTGGCCGGTTATCGAGAGCGACATGATTTGTGCCATTTGGCATCCTTTTGCTGCAGGACCTCCACTGTATCCTCAGAGTGTTCTCCAACAGACAGATCGAGCTTGTCACTATCATGTGCTAATCCGTTAAAAGTCTTAACACTCTCAACAAAAGTCACGTACCCTTGTCCACAGTCTTTCCGCTTTGACAGAGCTGGGCATTCTAATTTTTCATTTTTAATCTCTTGACAAATGATACATTTTGACCAATCCACTTCAATACCGCGCTTTGCCATTTTATAATTGTTAATAGTTAGTACAGGATTTAGTACATTGTCAAAGGCATGGTTTAATGGGTAAAATGACGGTGATCACGTTTGATAACGGGGATGAGGCAATGTTCATGAAGGTAATGTTAAAGATGATGATGATGATGATGATGATGATGATGATGATGATATGGACATTTTCAACCTGAAATTTGTTTTGAAAAATATTATTATGCAAACCACAATAATAACACAAGTGTATTGAATGAGTGCGAGATACATAAATTGATGCTTAAGTGATATTTAGATGCTCTGTATGATGCTAATGATGATGATGAGGATGATGATGAGGATGATGATGATGATGATGATGATGATGATGACGATGATGCTGTTGTTGTTGCTATTATTATTATTATTATTATTATTATTATTATTATTATTATTATTATTATTATATTATTATTATTATTATTATCATCATTATCATTATTATTATTATTATTATTATTATTATTATTATTATTATTATTATTATTATTATTATTATTATTATTATTATTATTATTATTATTATTATTATTATTATTATTATTATTATTACGACGTATTTTAAAACCATCATTATAACTAACTACAGTACCACATAATAATATGCGGTGGGTAAAAGGCGACAAAGTTTAAGTAGACACCGTTTCGTGACCTCGCCGACCCGAAAGCAGACGACTAAACTTGCAACCGCAGAATGCAATGCATTGTTTATCGATATCAACACATTAGCGGAAGTCTATTATTTTCAAATAATTCTAGTTTAATAAGATATGAAGGAAATAAAAAACGTATTCTTTGAAAGATATCGGAATATATCAAAGATATGAAAGAAAAATCAGCAATTTTATTTTTTCTTCGTAGTCGTATTCGCCCACCACAACTTTGATTTCTTCGATTTCACAATCTCATGTTCCGCGTTTCAAAGCCGGCAAAATTTGAAATAACCAAATTGGTATAATATCGGACTCAATAAAAATAGTAATGAAAACTATGTTACTCACTTGGTAAATGAATGAATTTGATATGTTGTATGTTAACGAATATCTTTGAACAGAGTTTGGAGAACTAAAGATATCTCCCTTCAACTAAAGCTAAGACTTTTCAACTCAAACGTGAAGTCTGTCCTACAGTATGGATGTGAAACTTGGAACGCATCACAGGCATGTATAAGGAGGGTACAGATTTTAGTAAATAGGTGCATGCGTAAGCTACTCAGAATAAAATGGATGGATAGAATAAAAAATGAAGAAGTATGGAAAAGAACACAGCAGAAACCAGTGGGAGAGGATATAGGAAGAAGACGATGGAGGTGGATTGGACACACGCTTAGAAAGAATGACTCAACTATAACAAAGAAAGTATTGGACTGGAACCCTCAGGGCAGAAGATCAAGGGGAAGGCCACGAGGAACATGGAGAAGAATTAAAGAAGCTGATATACAGAGAAGTGGTAAGACCTGGAATGAGATAAAAAAAGTTGGCTCAGGATAGAGAAGGATGGAAACTGTTTGTCTGTGGCCTATACCCTGACCCAGGGTGAAAAAGGCAATGATGATGATGATGATGATGATGTTAACGAATAAATGATAAGTTATCTTTCCGATTTCGATTTAAGACACTGGGCACATGTGTACTCGGTACCGATGACGTAGTCTGTGACCTTTTGACACCAAGCAAAATGTCGTGATGGTGGCAAGTTTCATCACCACCATTAATTTTTACAAAAATCAAATTGCTGATATCTCAGCTCTTGGAGTAATGAGAACGTGGTTCTATATCACAATTTAAACCTAAGAGCACAAAGTTTTTTTTCATAAAAAATTCATGCTTTCATCACTAATTTGCACGATTCGGGGGTTTTGTGTCCCTAATTCCCCCAGCTACCATGTTCTGCAATAAATCAATAAATTTATGAATTGATTTTTCAGGTTTTGATGTGTTATTCATCATTCTTAAAGGAAGTTATCATATGTGACAGTGAATGACATAATCAGTCGGATGGTGAAAAGGTTTGAATTGAGATATTGCCAAGTTTAGTTAGAAGGTCAATTTTTTTCAAAAAATGAGTTCTTGTCATAAATGATTAAATCAACCCTTTTTGTACATCTTCAGGAAAAGAAAGCTTAATTTCACTTCTCTAAGCATTTTTTACAGCTAGTCAAGTTGAAAAGGTATGAAATTTGAGAACAGTTGCTGGATACCTTTCCCATACATCTGACCATAACTTCATGAAAAATCACCCGATTTACTTCAAAAAAAAGATTTTAGAAATGCTCTGGAGAGCATAATATTCTATCAGAAAATGCAAAAAAAAAAAAAAAAAAAAAAAAAATGCAAATCCAAAATTTTCACCTTCCGAATGATTATGTCATGCACTGACACATATTATTGAATTTAGACATTTCTATCGCTTTCCGAATGACTTGTAGATTAGTAATGCTCAAGCAAGGCGATTTAATTTAATTAAATCATTATCTAGAGAGAGAGAGAGAGAGAGAGAGAGAGAGAGAGGGAGAGAGAGAGAGAGAGAGAGAGAGAGAGAGAGAGAGAGAGAGAGAGAGAGAGAGAGAGAGAGAGAGAGAGAGAGAGAGAGAGAGAGTTGATATTTAAAACCAATACCAATATTGTTATCATTGTCTCACTGCCATTGTACATAAATTACAAATTGCTGTTATTTTTGTCAATCTTGGAATCAAGTACATTTTTTCTCGAGCTGTAAGCTCATTTGACATCCTTGATAGGATAGGGTTATAATAGAGAATCGAATATAAAAAAAAGAAGTCATGAATAAAAGAAGACATTTATAGTAGAACAAATTAAATTGACATTTCTCTGCTCTTATTTATTTTAGTGATTAGTACTCACTAAAGTTCCTATAATAACAGACTACAAATATTAAAGTTGAAACACAGTTTTGTGCCTTGATACGATTCGATTCATCTGGCAGACAGAATAATTGAGTACTATGTTACCTTAATGCATTCCATCAATACGCTCATTCAGAAATCCTGAAAGTTTGTTTTCATCCCCTGTGTGTGTGATTTTTTTGGTGTTTTTTTTTTTTTTTGGCATCCAATCCAATAGACTTGAACTCCCAATTAATTGCAACTAAGATTATTTTAACTCACTCAATCCTAGAGATTTTTGCTAGGGGCAGCGTGGCTCAGTGGTATGGTCTTTGCTTCCTACCCGAAAGGTACCGAGTTCAATCACCCGCCGCTGCGTTGTGTGGCCTTGAGCAAGTCACCTCGCCCTTGCTCACTTTGAGGCACTGCTCTGCGGCTGACGCCTGGGTTATTCCAGTCTTCCCTTGGAATAGACCCTTAAGACAAATTTCCCCTTGGGGACGAATAAAGGGAATTTTATTTTATTATTTTTTTTTTTTCAAAATTGGAAAAAAAATGTATTAAAAATGAGAATGTACATAGTGTTTTTCAACTACCACTAACATGCAAAAACTAAAAAACATTAGCTTTGATACTGCACCTATAATTTGTCTCATAAAAATGTAATAAATTGAAATCGGCATGGGGTAAAAGTAACCTGGGTAAACTACGGATATAGCCGGTGTTAGGATTGAATGAGTTAAAATAAAAGACAGCAAACCCGTCCTCCTTAAGGATAAAGTCTTCATATAGAAACTAGAAAATTTTTAACTCACTCAACCCTATAACGCCGATTATCTTGGAATTGACTGTGGCTATTTTTACCTCAATATTGACATTTTATTTCTGAAACAAACAAAAAAAATAAAAGAAGAAAGAGCATTTGTGTAGTGCAATATCCACTAAACTTGCTCAAAGCGCTTTCCAAGAAGTCCTTTGCCAACAGCAACACTTAGCATGTAGGACGAGTCATAACGCCTTTTACTTAAGATTACGATTTTTTTTTCGAACAGAGACAACATTGTTAATGTCCAGATACTCATATTACACCTAAGTGCGGTGAGATATTGCGCTATATAAAAGCTCAATATTTAAAAACCAAAACTATCTCAGGAGAATGGAAAGCATAAAGGTAGAAGGCTAGAGTCGAATAAAATAACGTACAATTCTTTGGTAATAGAATATACAATTTTTGGACTCGCATTGGTTTTTGGTCTTAGCGGGGACCTGTGCTTGTGTCTGTATGAGACTTTTAGTGATCTCAAACTAAGTACTTTGATAGAGTGCTTTTGGAATCTACGCCTGTTTCTTATTTGAACCAGTTCCCCTTTGTCTTACTTTTTCTTGAGTGCTTTAATTGTAATCCAAGAACTTTTTACTATCCCATTTTTTTTCCCTTTTTACTCGCGCTGATATAACCTAATTGTGTTGCAAGCGCCGTAAAACCCTTAAAAACAAAAAAGCATATTTTTAACTCACTCAACCCTATTATCTTGGAATTGACTGTGGCTATTTTTACCTCAATATTTACATTTTTTTCTGAAAAAAAAAAAAAAATAAAAGAAGAAAGAGCATTTGTGTAGTGCAATATCCACTAAACTTGCTCAAAGCGCTTTTCAAGAAGTCCCTTGCCAACAGCAACACCTAGCATGTAGGACGAGTCATAATGCCTTTTATTTAATATTACATTTTTTTTTCGAACAGAGACAATATTGTTAATGTCCAGATACTCATATTACACCTAAGTGCGGTGAGATATTGCGTTATATAAAAGCTCAATATTTAAAAACCAAAACTATCTCAGGAGAATGGAAAGCATAAAGGTTGAAGGCTAGAGTCGAATAAAATAACGTACAATTCTTTGGTAATAGAATATACAATTTTTGGACTCGCATTGGTTTTTGGCAGTGAATTCTTCACCACAGCACGACTTTAGGATAAGTCAAGAATAAATGCCGAAAACCAATACACGTTCAAAAATGATTTTATTACACCTCTTATTTAAAAAGTAACAGTCAGCAAATATTACTCTGGAATAAATTCAGACATTGTGTAGTTATTTAATGGAACCTTTGACTTACTTGACTCATGGCTCCTGGCGGAGCGTACATAGGGCCTCAACAGCACTTTTCCATCTTCTTCTGTCCTTGGCACAGACCTTTGCCTCACTCACTCCAGGTAAGATTGGAGACGCTCAAATCTTGGTGAAGGCTTCTCCTCCAAGTCTGTTTTCTGTTTTGGACGACCCCGTTTCCTCTAGCCCTGTGGGTTTCATTCGAGAGCCTTTACTTAAAAGAAAATGCCATAAATAGACAAACCATTTGATTGTATTCATGCGCGTCTAATTATGACATAGAGGTGAAAAGAAATAGTAAATTATTATTCGATTATGTCCCTTAGTTTGTCATTTGCAATCTATGTCATGAAAGTTCAAGGCCTAAAAAAAGTAGTACCCTATCCCCCGTTGCTATGGTTCCAATATACAAGCGTTCATTCATTAATTTGACCATCTAGTTCTTTGGCATCATCAATGTCATCAGTCGCTTCTATTTCTAGGAGGGTCCAAACTGGACTTGGGTACGGAATACAAACAAGGCCACAGGATGGGGATCTTGACCTCCCATAGTGGGCAGGGAGGTACATGCTGTGTCTTCTATCCCCCCCATACCCGTTTTCCAATTGTGTCCTGTCGTTGTCTTGGAATGAGATTACTTGGTTTTGTCCTGGCCCTGACCGGAGTTCCTGGCTGGGAGGGAAACATATAGTTTTGGAAGATGACATTTTTTCCTTGTAAATCATCTCTCTGTTGTGCATTGTATTATGTTTAGTTTATATATGATTTGTAAACATTTGAGTGTATTCCTCTTAGTTGGGACCTGTGCTTGTGTCTGGATGAGACTTTTAGGTGATCTCAAACTAAGTACTTTGACGATGTGCTCTTAGAATCTACATCTGTTCCCTATTTGAACCAATTCCCCTTTGTCTCACCTTTTCTTTTGTGCTTTAATTGTAATTCTAGAACTTTTAACTATCCCATTTTCTTCCTTTTTACTGGTGCTGATATGACCTTAATGTGTTGCAAGCGTCATAAAACCCTTAAAAAAAAAAAAAAAAAAAAAAAAAAAAAAAAAAAAAAAAAAAATAACATGGCCACCGCTATTCGGACTCGAGTCTGAATAGTCTCCCGTGGCTATTCGGACTCAAACTCCAATGCACATGTGCAAACCATTCTGAATATCCTAGCCTCCCGTGGCAATTTAGATGTTTTTCGTTTGGACAAACTAACCCCTTCATAATTTCTGAACTTTGTACATTTATGATTCATTCGATCTTGACCAATTTTCAATTACCAGTATTCTATGATAGTATTTTTCGATTTTACATTGCCGTATTGATACATTGTTCCTGATATTCAAAGTTCTGTAAAACTGTCTGTGAATGATACAATGCAAGCTATATGAGACTTTGTAATTATAAACTATTGTATAAGGCATTTAAAGGATAATTTCTATTAAGCCTTTAGTAAGATAAGATAAGATAAGAAATAACAATCATGAGAATTTTTTATGTCGGTAATTAAAGCAGTGATCGTTATTTGTTGTTGTTTTCACCAGACAAAGCACTAGGGCAGTTGCAATGTCCAGGAGTGTTTCAGTCCCCTCGGATCGTTGACGTTGAAGGATGTTACACACTCTACTTACTTAAAGTCAATATATTAACCCTTGCATTGCGAGACTATATTAAATTCACCACAGTAAAACTTGACTTTACTAAATTAGGAACAAAAATAAATAAATAAATAAATAAATAAATAAATAAATAAATAAACCAACCCCCCCCCCCAAAACAAAAAAAAACAAAAAAAAAAAACAAAAAAACAAAACAAAACAAAACAAAACAAAACAAATCCCAAAAAACCCCAACAAACCCAAAAACAACAAAACAAACAAAAATCCCAACTAAAAACAAAAACAAACAATAAACAAACAAAAAAATATAATATATATAATAACAATTAACCCATTTCAACTAACTACTTCATAAACATAACAAACTGAGTCAATAGGATGTCCACTTGTCAAAGAACTGTAACTGTAAGTCAGGTCAAATTCACAGAGAATTAACATTCAACCTTAATAGTAAGTATATGTTATATAGAAAATGGTCCTATTCTCATTCTATGTCTTAATTTTATTGTAGTTTCATATTGATGTAATAAATAGTACCGATTTCATAGTGTTTTTCATTTCATTTGTATTCTTTTTATTATTATAATTATATTATTTATTATTTATTTAAGTAGTTATTTATTTGTTTTATTATTTAGAAAAAAATGATGTCACTCTATTCTACATTACTTTATTTTTTATTTTTTTTTTCCATATTGAATTAAATATAATACTTTTGTGTTCTTTCATTCATTATTATTTTATTATTATTATTATTATTATTATTATTATTATTATTATTATTATTATTATTATTATTATTATTATTATTATTATTATATTATTATTATTATTATTATTATTATTATTATTATTATTATTATATCACAAGCTCGTTGTGTTAAGTGGCGTGCTAATAGTAACTCACAGTATGGTAAATCTAAAGTCAGAAAAAAAATATTTGCTTTTTATAAAGCGAAATATCCACTAACCGTGCTCAAAGCGCTTTACAATGGGTCCCTGGCCAACAGCCGCACATAACACGTAGGACGGGACATGACGCCTGCTAGGCGATATTACAATTTTTCGGACAGAAACAACGCTGTTATAGACAAGGTACCCCTTTTAGACATGAGTACGGTGAGAGAATGTGAGTAAAGAGCCTTTTCCGTGGACTCAACTATGCGAGGCTCGAACCTAGGACCTTCCGATCCGAAAGCCACTAGATTATGATATAAACTAAACTTGAGTTTCTATATAGAGCAGTCTCCACTCAAATGTACTCAAAGCGCTGTACAAAGGGTCCCTGACCAACAGCAACACATAGCATGATATTTTTTTTTTAATGAGATATGACGCCTGTTAGGCGATTACAACATTTTTTCCGACGGAGACCTGAAATACGGCGAGGTGATGTGAGAAAAGATCCTTTTCCCAAAACTCAACTATGCATGGAGCGAGGCTCGAACCCAGGACCTTCCGACTCGAAAGCGTGTGTCATACCACAAGTCCACATAGCCACACAGACATAATATAAACAGTAGCTACAGGCACTGACTACTATTATTCATTGTCATTCCGTCAACTGTTTTTAGCAGACCAGGACACGGGCTCCATAATAATAATATTATAAGACTGGAATCAGTTATTGATGTTGCCAACTTGCATGGTTTTGAAAATAATGATTTAGCTTTTATATAGGGCAATATCCACTAAACGTGCTCAAAGCGCTTTACTAGGGGTCCCTGGCCAACAGCAACATTTAACATGTATGACGGGACATGACGCCTGTTAGGCGATATTACATTTTTTTCGGACAGAGACAACGCTGTTAACGGCCAGGTACTCATTTTACACCTGAGTACGGTGAGAGAATGTGAGTAAAGAGCCTTATCCAAGGACTCAACTATGCGCCGAGCGAGGCTCGAACCCAGGACCTTCCGACCAGAAAGCGAGTGTCATACCACTAGACCACATAGCCGCACAAATGGTCATGAGAGAAGTGGTTTAATAAAATAATTATGCCCTTCCGCCACAACATCATAAGATATCGTCGCCTATGCATTCCACGAAGGATAATATAGATAATTCATCAAACAAGATGTCTGATGTCAACAGGAATCACCCATGTTATCCAAGTGAGCAAATTGGGGGTTAATAATCTTGACCAAGGAAAAAAAAAAACGAACGTGCCTGAAGCGGGGCTCGAATCCGGGACCTTCCGGGTCACAATCCAATGCCTTAACCACTAGGCCACTTCATTTAATGCATGAAATGAATATTATGAATTCACATTTATAAAGCGCATTTTCAGTTAAACATTGCCTATCAAGTAGTAACTTCCAGTTTCCGATATCGTATGTGTGCTAGGACACAAAGGGCGTTTAACAGGCGACTTTTACTGTATGACCTGGACATAAAGATTTGATTCTTGTGGAGGGGGGGGGGGAATTAAATCAAGCATTGTGCAGCACATTGAGCACAACAATATCGTGGTATGGGGCCTTGCAACTGTTTTAAAAGTGTTGTTTTAAACAAAAATATTGCCTGAAACTTGAATTCTTTGACTTGTTTTGTTGTTTATTATTATTATTATTATTATTATTATTATTATTATTATTATTATTATTATTATTATTATTATTATTATTATCATTATTATTATTATTATTATTATTATTATTATTATTATTATTATTATTATATTATTATTATTATTATTATTATTATTATTATTATTATTATTATTATTATTATTATTATTATTATTATTATTATTATATTATTATTATTATTATTATTATTATTATTATTATTATTATTATCATTATTATTATTATTATCATTAATTATTATTATTATTATTATTATTATTATTATTATTATTATTATTATTATTATTATTATTATCATTCTTCTTATTATTATTATCATCATCATCATCATAGTTATCATTCTATATCATCATCATCATCATCATCATCATCATCATCATCATCATCATCATATCATCATCATCATCATCGTTATTATTATTATTATTATTATTATTATTATTATTATTATTATTATTATTATTATTATTATTATTATTATTATTATTATTATTATTATTATTATATTATTATTATTATTATTATTATTATTATTATTATTATTATTATTATTATTATTATTATTATGATTATTATTATTATTATTATTATTATTAAAGGACAGAAAATTTCCCTGAAATTCATTCTTTTCCGTTTCTAAATTTCAAGTTGGTAAACCCTGAGCGATTAGAACGGCCATTGGTAAGTCAATCATCTGTAACCGTTTTATATTTATCGTTTATTACCAATCACAGCCAAACTCCGACAAAACGGACTTTTAACATTTTGGCCAGAAAACTGTACTTCAAATATCGATGAAATAACATTACATGCATACCCCAAATCTTAAACCTGGGACGTCCAAAAACTCAATATCTTTCCCTTGAAAGAAGTGTCGGGTTTAAGAATTTTTGACAAGTTGGGTATTTATTTAATCGATGATCGAGGTATGAAGTAAATGGCTGTCTTTTCTTTTTGGGGCCAATTTTGTTGTTGTTGCCAAACTGAAAAAGGCGTTTGGTGAGTGTACGGAAAAATGGCTGATGATCTCATTGACCACTCAACAGGCAGTTTGCCAAACCCATCGATTGTATTAAAATCCCGAACTTCTTAGGTGACCGAGCGGTGCCTTGTTGTCCCGTCTCGTAACTAAGTAAAGCGATGATCAGCGTGGTTATTGATTGGATGGTGGCAATCCCCCGAACTTCTTAGGTGGTCGAGCGGTACCTTGTTGTCCCGTCTAGTAACGGAGTAAAACGACGATCAGCGTGGTTATTGATTGGATGGTGACAATCCCGAACTTCTTTGTGGTCGAGCGGTGCCTTGTTGCTGTCTCGTCTAGTAACTAAGTAAAGCGATGATCAGCGTGGTTATTGATCGGATGGCGACAATCCCGAACTTCTTAGTGGTCGAGCGGTGCCTTGTTGTCCCGTCTAGTAACTAAGTAAAGCGATGATCAGCGTGGTTATTCATTGAATGATGACAATTCCGAACTTCTTAGGTGGCCGAGCGTGCCTTGTTGTCCCGTCTAGTAACTAAGTAAAGCGATGATCAGCGTGGTTATTGATTGGATGGTGACAATCCCCCGAACTTCTTAGGTGGCCGAGCGGTGCCTTGTTGTCCCGTCTAGTAACTAAGTAAAGCGATGATCAGCGTGGTTATTGATTGGATGGTGACAATCCCGAACTTCTTCGATGGCCAGGCGGTGCCTTGTTATCCCGTCTAGTAACTAAGTAAAGCGATGATCAGCGTGATTATTGATTGGATGGTGACAATCCCGGGCTTCTTAGCTAGTCGAGGGAAGCCTTGTCTCGTATAATAGCTTAGTAAAGCGATGATCAGCGTGGTTATTGATTGGATGGTGACAATCCTGAATTTCTTAGGTGGCCGAGCGGTGCCTTGTTGTCTCGTCTCGTAACTAAGTGAAGCGATGATCAGCGTGAATATTGATTGAATGGTGACACTCCTGAACTACATAGGTGATCGAGCTATGCCGCTTGCCGTCTAGTAACTAAGTAAAGCGATGATCAACGTGGTTATTGATTAAATGGGTGAATACTAGTCACGGCATTTTATCATAACCAAAAACATTTTGTACCTATTTTGTCATTCCGATAGCTCAGTTGGTAGAGCACTCTCTCCACACGCAAAAAAACTTGAGTTCGATTCCGGGTGAAGCCGATATTTTTTTTCCTGATTCCCCTTGTATACCCAACGGTGATTGGGTAGCTGGGTCTGTTAGATCTGTCGGAAAGTATTTTACGATAGACCCAGCGTCCTCTCCAAAGGGTCATAAACAATAAAATTGCTTTTGTCCATTTTACGCTACAGAAACCGTTAGCTCAGTTGGTAGAGCACTCGCTTCACAATCGAAGGGACCGAGATCGATCCCGGGTGCAGTCGAGATTTTTTTCCCCCTGACCCCCGTGTTCACCCAGCAGTGATTGGGTAGCTGGGTCTGATAATCCGGCGGAAAGTACTTTGCGATAGACTAGCGTTCTATCCAAAGGATAGCAAGCAATCATGTGCATCAACCGCGTCTTCCAAAGTCGAATCCGGCGGAAAGTACTTTGCGATAGACTAGCGTTCTATCCAAAGGATAGCAAGCAATCATGTGTTTCAACCGCGTCTTCTGTGATGTTATTCCAAAGTCGAATTATTTGTTGAAGGCATGAAGGATTTGCATAATATTATGAGAATACGCAACTCCACCAATACTCCAATGCTTTGTCTAAGAAGCGCCTAAGTTTATTGTCTCGGATTTTATCACTTTAGTCTTGGGTTAAAGTGTCTCAGTTTGAAGATGGGTCAAAGGTCGAGGGTCATTTTAATCTATTGATTTATTTGAGGTAGCCTGGAATCTATTTTTTTTTTTTCGGCCTGAACGTAAAACCGCATTTTGTCATCGGTGACTGCAAATGTATTTATTATAAAATAAGATAAGATATAAGATAAGATATAGATAGTTCGAAGATGACATCACTCAGGTTTTTGTTATTGTTTTTTGCCATCCGCGTTTATGAGTAATGCTCACTGAACTGTATTAACCCGACTATAAACGTTCATGGATACACACAGTTTTGTGTGTTGGTCCGTTATACTTCCGGATGGCAATGTTGTGAGCTTCTAAGCCAAGCGCATACTATCTATATGTACAACGATTAATTGGCTCGGGTAAGTATTAAGCATTACACCTATATATATCAATATAGTTAATCCGTCTGTTCTCATTGGTGTGCTTTAATCTATGTGTGTATGCGCATATGTGTGTGTGTGTGTGTGTGTGTGTGTGTGTTTGTGTGATTGTGTTTGTTGATTTGTCAGATAAGTGTATGAGTTTTTGTATGAATGTGAGTGTATCCGTGTGTTTAAGTGTGTAAGTGTTGATTGATGTGTGTTGTGTTATACTTATGTGTAAGTCGTATGTGTCAATGTTTTTTGGGTGTGTTGTTGATACTAATGTGTTCTGTTGAATGACGGATCATTGGTTTCAAGGTGTGTTTCTAATGTGTTCTTAATTAATTAGGTGGAACTTGTCATTAATATTCGTTTTCAAAGGTAAAACTTTTCAAAGTTTTAATCATACCTCCCCTTTCGCCTTCATTTCCCCCAAATAGAGTAAATAGAATTATTTAGAAGCCGGTACTTCCATTTTATAATCCATCTGCGATATGATTATTCTTTTACTCACTGACAATGTGCGGCTATGTGCTCTTGTGGTATGACACTCGCTTTCGGATCGGAAGGTCCTAGGTTAGAGCCTCACTCGGCGCATAGTTGAGTCCTTGGAAAGGGCTCTTTACTCACCTTCTCCCACCGTACTCAGGTGTAAATGAGTACCAGCCCTTAACAGCGTTGTTCTTTCCGAAAATATAAAATGTAATATCGCCTAAAAGGCATCATGTCCCGTCCTAGTTAAATGTTTCTGTTAGCCAGGGACCCCTTGTAAAGCGCTTTGAGCACGTTAAGTGGATATTTCTCTATATAAAAGCACAATTTTATTTAGAAGTCAAATACATGTACATATAAGCAAGTCTGACATCCGAACTCACTTATGGGTCTAGTTTAACATTGTTGTAATGGACAATATTTTGAATCAATTTTAAAGATTTCATTACAACAATAAATATGCCCGTATAAGGAATTGGGTTATCAGACCTGCAAATAAGTGCACGTAGATGGAAGTGAAACTGCTTTCTTACAATGACAAAAACTATACATTATTTCATAATCCTGGTTATTTTAACTTATAGATAGTATGCGCTTGGCCAAGAAGCTCACAACATTGCCATCCGGCAATATTATAAAGGACCAACACACAAAACTATGTGTAATCTTGAACGTTTATTGTCTGGTAAATAGACAGTTTAATAATAATAATAATAATAATAATAATAATAATAATAATAATAATAATAATAATAATAATAATAATAATAATAATAATAATGATAATAATAATAATAATGATACTACTACTACTACTACTACTACTACTACTACTACTACTACTACTACTACTACTACTACTACTACTACTACTACATATATGGATTTATTAAGATGATTCTACAAGAATTGTGAAAAAGGCTTGGAATCTGTGACAGGTTTGGAAGTTTTTGTCAGTATACATGTTATATTTATCGATATATATTGGAAATATCTAAAAGTTTTCCGGCCAAAATAACAAAAAAAAAAAAAAAAAAAAAAACCCAACAAAAAAATAAAAACAAAAACAAAAGCAAGAAAAACAACAACAAAAAACAAAACAAAAACAATTAAAAAAACCCCAACAAAACAAAACAAAACAAAACAAAATTAAAAAAAACAAACCAAAAAAAAAACTCCAACAAAAAACGACAACAATAAACAAGCCAAAAGCAAAACACAAAAAGACAAAATAAAACCCCCCAAAAAAACCCACACAAAACAAAAATAACCAAAAAAAAAAAAAAAAAAAAATGAAAACAAAAAAAAAAACAAAAAAGACCCCCCAAAAACAACAACAACAAAAAAAAAAAAAACAAAAAAAAAAACCCAAAAAAAAAACAAAAAAAAACACCCCATCCCCCCAAAATAAAACTCATACAAACAAAAACATAAACACCCCCCCCTCCCCAAAACCCCCCCAAAAACAAAACAAAAAACAAAAACAAAACGAAACAAATAAAACCCCACCCGAACAAACAAACCCCCAAACACCCCCCGACAAAACAAAGCAAAACAAAATAAAGCATTATTCGACATAATTTGAAAGAAATTACTTCATAATTATTGATACTTATAAAGTATCTGCTTGTTAGAAACCTACGAAGGAAGAGAGATAACAGTCTTATCAACTTAATCTTTAAATCGTTCTTTCGGTTTTCAGACCTTGAAGGCCATTTCAGAGAATCAAAGAGAAAGAGAAAAAGAAAGGGAGAGAGAGAGAGAGAGAGAGAGAGAGAGAGAGAGAGAGAGAGAGAGAGAGAGAGAGAGAGAGAGAGAGAGAGAGAGAGAGAAAGATAGATAGATAGAGAGAGAGAGAAAGATAGATAGATAGAGAGAGAGAGAGAGAGAGAGAGAGAGAGAGAGAGAGAGAGAGAGAGAGAGAGAGAGAGAGAGAGAGAGAGAGAGAGATCTCACCTCCAATTAAAAAAATAGTTACATTTAAAACGATAGAGCTTTCGGAAATACATGACTGCGAGTTGACTTATTTCGTAGAGAGATTCTTCTCTCGCCCCCTTCCAATTTTGGGTCCCCTTTATAGAGGGGAGGGGGTGGGGTTATTGTTCTTTTCTTATCCCCTCAAATATATCAATATATAAATGAGTGAATAAATTAATAGATACATGAATAAATGAGTAAATAAATAAAGGAATAAAGGAATAAATAATTAGATGAATAAATTAATTAATAAGCACATTTATATAAGATAAGATGAACGTTATTTATCCACATCTTTGTTATGTTTATGAGTAATTTTAACTAAACTGTATTGACCAGACTATAGATAGTATGCATTTGGCTAAGAAGCTCACAACATTGCCATCCGGAAGTATAACGGACCAAAACACAAAACTCTGTGTAACCATGAACTTTTATAGTCTGGATAATACAGTTAAGTGGATGGCAAAAAACAATAACAAAGACCCGAGTTATGTCAACTTCATTCTATCTATAAGTGTCCAAGGTTACACATAGTTTTGTGGGTCAGTCCTTTATATTTCCGGATGGCAATGTTGTGAGTTTCTTTGCCAAGCGCACATCATCCATAAGTCACAAATCTATGATACAGGTCACATATAAGTAGGACCTTGTATGTAATTATTAATGAATCATTGACAAAGGGACTGGAGATTGGTATATATGCCGAGACTCCTCTAAAGATTGTTATTTGCAAGGGAGATCACTTAGGCATGCTTTGACATGATTTTTCGATTAACTGGGTTATCTCCTTTGACAACCATAGAATCTATGCATTTTAGTAAAATACAAACGCATCAAGCTGCGTGTCACCTTAAATGTTTATAGTTTGATTGAGATAGAGTGATAACTTATTACCCAATTGGCGGTCTAAAAACAATAACAAAGAGCTGAGTGACGTCAAAATCTTTCATTTCATACCTTGTGGTTCTCAGCAGTTTTATATTTTCGTTTTTTAAATGTACCAACAGCGTCGTTACTTAATTTGTAATCCCCTCCTCGGAAAAAAACAAAAAACAAACACAAAAACAAAAACAAAACAAAACAACAAAAAAAAAAAACAAAAAAACAAAAAACAAAAACAAAAACAAAACAAAACAAACAAACAACGATAACAAAATATAAATTAAAACAATAAAAAAATTATACAAAAAGTAGGAAAAAAGTTAATAAAACAAAACTAAAAAACTTAAACCCCCCCCCCAAAAAAAAAAAAAAACAAACCAAAAAAAAACAAACAAAAAAACAAAACAAAACAAAAAAACAAAACAACAAAAGACAAAAAACAACAAGCCCTCCCAAGGAGTCCCAGAAAAAAATCAACAAAAATCCCCTAAAACACCCTAAAAACAAAACAGAAAAACAACTACAAAAGCAAAGCAAAATACAAGCAAACAGAAAAAAAACCAAGAAAGGATGAACATTGCTCCTTCTAACAAACAAACAACGTAATCACGTTCATTTTGAATTTAGTTCCAAATTTCTGCACCGTTTGACACCCTGCCACGAAAACATTTTAAATTAAACTGTTCCAAGTGACGTGTACATATTTGCAGGTCTGACTTCTGAACCCACTTATGGGCCTAGTTTAACATTGTTGTGATGGACAATATTTTGCGTCATTAAAAAAAATTCCATTACAACAATGAGCCCATAATGAATTGGGTTATCAGACCTGCAAATAAGTGCCCGTCGGTCCATGGTTTACCTGACTCAAAACTTAATGAAAATATTTAAGATTTTCAGATAGCCTTTCATATCTTTAATATTATTTCAGAACTTGTTGAAATGAAATGATCCAACGAAGAATAGCATTTTATATTCATGTGCTGTAAGAACAACCAACAAACGATCTGTTACTGAAATCGTACGACCGGAAGCATTAAAGGAGAACACACCTTTCAACAGGATTTCACATCAAGAACAATTCGATTGCACACCAAGAAAACCTAGATTACACAGCTACAAAAAAGTAATCATGCAAACTGCAACGAGTACCACCTTTTTGGATGGAGCCCGACCCGCAAGTCGAAACAAGTTAGTGACATATCTGTAAACTTATCATGTCTGTCGTCAAATTGTGTTTCCATAAATATTGTTGTTGTTGTTGTTGTTGTTGTTGTTGTTGTTGTTGTTGTTGTTGTTGTTGTTGTTGATGTAATCAGTTTTTATGTGCTTGAATGTATTAATTTGTGTATTTGGGTTTTGTGTGTTTATGTTGTTGAGTGCAAAACGACTGGATATTCTTTTTCTTGTTTGTTGTAAATTCTGTCAATCTCCAAGCTAGAGTAATGCATTCAATTTTTTACCATCGAATGACGATATTACTACCCCATTCACCTCACCATTCTAATTTTATACCCAGAACATTGAACCCCCCCCCCCCCCCTTCAACAGTCTCATTGTCCTCATTGCGTACTCATCTCATTCAAAACGCCTCACCGTTATTATTGTAAACCCATATAATTGAAAACACCACGCCATTCTTATCGTCTACAAAAGTCATTGAAACCCTCCCCATAATCTACCCATAATATCCCTAAAAATACCCCTGACTACCGGTATGATTGACAACACTTCACAATGGGAGCGATCTATATTCATGTTTTCGTCCAACCGAGTCATCAATCACGTGATTTGTTGAGGTCCAACGATTGGATACATTTCTTTAAAAATATAAACACACTGCTTGTTTATGAAATTTGTAAATATACCCGTGTGTCAAGCTGAACAAAATGACCAATCGTGATATTAGATATTTCAAAAGCTGTGAATACTTTTCACTATGTAGGTCACTTTGAGCACATTTTGCAATGTGACCAATGACCTCGAGCACTTGGAAAGGGAATATAGATCATGCCCATTCTAGTTGTCTACCCAAATTATCGAAGACACCTCACTGTTAAAATTGTCTACCGATTATTGAAAACACGTCACCATTCTAATTGTCTATCCATATCATCTTGTATGTTATATCTATAGTGCCTACCCACTTTTTTGTGTGAATACCTCATCATTCGTATTAACTTTCCATATCGTTGGTCGGCTGATCAAACCTCTGAAGTCTCAATTTTCACGATCGGCGGATCAAAACTCTGAAGTCTCGATTTTCACGATCGGCGGATCAAAACTCTGAAGTCTCGATTTTCACGATCGCCGGATCAAAACTCTGGTCTCGATTTTCACGATCTAAGATCAAAACTCTGAAGTCTACATACATACGAGCTTTGTGCACCATGTTTTATTTAATTTTGGACGGATCAGACCTCGGATATCAGAGCCCAATTAATGAGCATTTCTCACAATATTTTGACACTCTGATAAAGGAATTGCATCGCAAAACCCGACGACACGATGCATTTTTTCCAACCATCTGTGTTACAATTGTGAGTAATGCTCAAAATCTGTGGGCTGTTTCTTCCGGGTGATAGATAGGCAAGCACTAACGGTGGCTATGGGATATTGGTCATGGTCATCACGGCCTAAATATACTTTGTTTTAATTTTCGAGTCAAAAATAACACAACTTAAATCTTTATTCGACTAGTTTTAATAAACTATACGATAACTGACCTAATTTTCAAAAGTGTATGCATTGTATGTTGATTGAAGAACTGAAGACTCATACTATAAGATAATAAAAAAGTCATCCGTGTCAATAGCTTGACAAACATCGCAACAAGAGGTCACAGAGGAACCATGAATATAGTACTATGTGCTTTATTTATTTATTTTTTGTTGAAAAAACAGCTGTTTTATTCCCTTTTGTTTTGAACAATACATTATATCGACTCACACAGCGTTCAGTTCCATTTGCGACTGACAATGAACATTTATGTTTTTTTCCTTTACAAACAAAGACGGAAGATGATTACATATTTATTGCTTGGGTGTCTGAGAAGCGATGAACAATCAATCGTTCATTGGTTCTCTTTGTCAAGGTTTTGCTCGTAATGGGGACGATCTATAGATAGCACGAAGTTGACGTCACTCGGGTCTTTGTTATTGTTTTTTGCCATCCGCGTTTATGAGTAATTCTCACTAAACGGTATTAACCAGACTATAAACGTTCAAGGTAACTCAGAGTTTTGTGTGTTGGTCCGTTATACTTCCGGGTGGCAATGTTGTGAGCTTCTTAGCCAAGCGCATCCTATCTATATGCAGCTTCTCTCTCAACCGAGTCATCTATCACGTGGTTTCTTTCTGTTCAACTATTGTACTTTCTTGAGAAATGTAAGCACACTGTTTTGTTCTTTAAACTTGAAATCTGAGATTTTTTTACGTAGTGCAATATTCACTTAATGTGCTCAAAGCGCTTTGCAAGGAGTGCAACGAATATCTCAACCACAATCACCACCACGAATATCTCAACCCCCGTCACTACGAATACCTAAAACCACCACAATCACGAATACCTCAACCAGTCGATTGTGTCAAAATGTATCAAAAGTCTTCGTAATATGGAGGGTTCATAATGTAAGGCTAGGTGGCATGTAAAAAAAAAGTATGTGCATGTATGTAAGACATAATTTGTGGACACCCCCCCCCACCAAAAAAAAAAATACAAACCGTCTTTACCATTCCATTATTATTTCAACCACCACCACCACCGCCACAACTCCTTCAAGTACCACGACATCAACTAATTCAACCGCCACCATAACAACAATAATCTCAACCACCACCGCCACCACAAATACATCAACCACCACAACTACAACCATCTCAACCACCACTGCCATAAATTAATACCCCGTCTACGACCACTACCACAATTATCTCAACCACCACAACTACAACTACGTCAACCACCACCACTACAAATACCTCAACCAACACAACTACATCTATCTCAACCACCACGACTACAACTATCTTAACCACCACTACCACAGATGCCCCATACACAACTACCACCACGAATACCCCAACTACCACCACAGCTACCTCAACCACCACCACAATTACCTTAACCACCACCACCACAATTAATTCAACCACCACCAGAATTACCCCAAATACCACCACAATTACCTCAATCACCACCACTACAAATACCTCAACCACCACCACCATTACCTCAATCACCACCACAATTACCTCAACCACCACCACAATTAATACAACCACCACAACAATTACCTCAACAACCACCACAATTACCTCAACCACAACCACAATTACCTCAACCATAACAACAATTACCTCAACCACCACCACAATTTCACCAACCACCGCCACCACCACAATTACCTCAACCACCACCACAATTACCTCAACCACCAACAATACCCAACCACACACAAATTACCAACCACCACAATTACCCACCACCACCAAATTACCTCAACCCACCACCTACACATTAACCCACACATACCCACCACAAATTACCCACCACCACCACAATTACCCCACCAACCACGCAATTACCTCAACCACAACCACAACCCAACCAACCACAAAACAACCACACCAACACTAACACCACCACAAACTATCCCAACCACCAACTGTAATTACTCAACCAACCACCAGACATACCCACACAAAACATGAGCTCACTCAACCCAACCCAGTTTCTCTATTAACAACTAACACGACAACCAACAAAGAACAGCAACTCTCACCGCTACTACCGTGTCAACCAACCGTGCAAGGTCAAAACCGATTAATCTCCCCTTAAGGGTCATCTGATCAAACCCAATCAGCCGGATCGATCAATCGATTAGTCTAATTCACATGCCATGCCAAACAGGACAGCCTGCCGTACTGTGACAAAAAGCAATCATTCTTTCATCTTTGTAAGAATTGTTTTCTCCATCTAATAAGGTGACTTTGCCTCAAAGGGTGACTTTGCCTCTCTCTATTTTTAAAAAAAAGTAAAAATGACCTGAACTCAATGCGAAATTTGGTTTTGGT
>NC_088367.1:10633149-10648149 GCF_034508935.2 Berghia stephanieae | reverse complement strand
GAGTCGGAAGAGCTGTACCGAGAGTACCAGCAGACCCAGTCCCAGGACACAGCCGATAGACTACTTCAGTCTCTGGCAGAGGGAAGGAAGCAACGGTGGCAGGAGACCGTGGAAAGTCTCGACTTTACACACTCCAGCCGCCACGATTGGCGTTTGATAAAGAAATTGGACCCAGATCGGAATTTCGCGAAGGCTGCACCGGAATGCGAGGCAGACACAATTGCCAAGAATATTAAGAACCGTAGTAAGCGGGTCCCTAATCAGGCTTTTGAGCGCTGTGTCCGCAAGGCGTTCCGTACAATTTTGGACTCGCTACCTGCGGAGGAGTCGGACTGGACGGCCCCGTTCAGTCCCCGAGAAGTGGGTGCAGCCATTAGCGAAGTAAAGAACGGCAAAGCAGCAGGGATAGATGGTGTATATCCCGATATGGTGACGCATCTGGGCACCAGGGCACGGGCCTGGCTAGCAGAGGCAATGTCTGACGTCCTTGCAAAAGGAAAGCTTCCACAAGTGTGGAAGCACGCGAAGATAGTTGCCATCCTGAAGCCAGGGAAGCCGGCGAAGGAGGCAGACAGTTACAGACCCATATCGCTGCTGAGCTGTCTTTACAAATTGTTGGAGCGTGTTCTATTAAACCGATGGGGGCCGGTCCTAGACGCTGCCCTGCCACCTGAGCAGGCAGGCTTCAGAAAAGGGAGGTGCACCACGGAGCAGGTCATTGCCCTTACAGAGCATATTGAGCACGGGTTCGAGAGAAAACAGCAAACAGGTGCTGTGTTTATAGACCTATCAGCGGCGTACGATACGGTCTGGTGCGATGGGTTAATGCTCAAACTTGCAAAAATCATAAGGTGCAAAAAGACCTTGAAGTTGTTCTCTTCGATCTTAGGGGAAAGGCAATCCCACGTCGCGCTGGGAGACGTCACGAGCAAAGTAAGGAAATTGAAGAATGGGGTCCCTCAGGGGTCGGTACTTGCGCCAATGTTGTTTAACGTTTACATTAGCGATATGCCGAACACTTCCTCCCTGAGGCTGGGATACGCAGACGACTGGGCACTCGTTACTCAGAGTAAAGTGTGGACCCGTCTCGAGAGCGTACTCAGCGAGGACGTCACCAGACTCAAATCCTACTTTGACAAGTGGTACCTGAAGATGAACACTTCAAAAACCGTGGCCACTGCATTTCACTTATGCAGTGGTTGGCACACCCGTAAACTGAATGTCCTAGTCGGGGACCAGCCACTCCCATATGAGCCGCGTCCAAAATATTTAGGGGTGACGTTGGATCGCAGCCTTACCTATCGGGTTCATCTCGAAGGGGTTGCCCGGAAGATAGAGAAACGCAACAGTCTTCTGAGGAAGCTGGCGGGATCGACTTGGGGCGCTAGCCAAGCGCTCCTGAGAACATCCGCCCTGGCACTATGCTATTCCACCGCGGAGTATTGCGCTCCAGTGTGGGGTAGAAGCAGAAACGTTGAGAAGGTGGATGTAAAACTTCGCAAGTCGATGCACATAGTGTCGGGAACGCTAGCAACAACCCCTAGAGAATGGGGCCCGATAATGGCAGCGATCCAGCCCCCCGATGTCCGGAGGGAGACCATTACGGGAAACTGGCTGAGTAAGATCAAAGAGAGAGGGAATGGGGATACCCCTCTCATGCGCATAATGAACGGTGCCCCCGTTTCGAGCCGAAATAAGTTCCGGCAACCCTTGTACGCAGAATCCCTGACTACGGACAGAGCTGCACATACGAGATGGAAGTCGGTTTGGACGAATTCAATCCCTCGTGGGGGCGGGGACCTACACTCCTCTAAGCTTGGTGAGAAGTTGCCAGGCTTTGATACCAGTAAGAGGAGACACTGGGTAGCTGCGAATCGGCTTCGGTCGAGGAGCTGCCTAACGGCCGGTGCGTTACATCAGTGGGGTCTAACTTCCTGTCCAATATGTCCACGCTGTGGACAAGAACCCGAAACGGCAGAGCATCTAGTCGAAAGGTGTGTTGTGACGATGCTACCAGGCGGGTTCGCGACGGTGCACGAATGCGGACCGGACTTTGCTGATTGGGTCGATCGTCATAACATAATAGTGTGAACCATAAGAAGCTGCTGCTGCTCCATTGCTACATGTCGAGCACTATCCGTACCATATTTGTATCAAACACGATTCAATATATATATATATATATATATATATATATATATATATATATATATATATATATATATATACATACATATCTGGGGTCGAGCTATATGATTATTCCACGTGCGCGAGTCATTTATCACATATGCTCAGAATGACCCACATAATAAAAAGTGTTCACAATTTTCAAACAATAATTTATAATACATCGTTTTGGTGATCTTAACCATGGGGATCGTGGATAGCTCACACGGTAGAGTCACGCTCTCATCGGTCAGGCGAGTTGTCATACCAATAAGGTCGCGGGTTCAAATCCCCATTTCTTATTTTATTCTCTATTGTCTTCTGTCACTTTTCAACTCACTTCATCTCTTGTTGTCACTATGGGTATCTTAACTTAAATTTCATTTTAAAACGTCTTTGTCAACGCCGGTATACCACGCCAGAATGACTCTATCGCCAAAAAGACTCTAGAGTTAAATTGGCGTACGCGAGACAGACTCTAGAGTTAGCCTCGCGGCCGCGAGACTACCTCTAGAGTGTGCCTCGCGTACGTCAATTTAACTCTAGAGTCTTTTTTTTGGTAGAGTCATTCTCGCGTGGTACACCGAAACTACCGTGTCAGCACTAGATTTTTAATTAATTTTTTTTTGGAAATACTGTGAATTCATCTTTTATTTAGTGAAGCTTTTGTTTTGTAATTTTTTTTAATTAAAAAAAAATAAATTTTGTCGTTAATAAGGAAAAGTCAAATTTTAGGATGGTTTCAAAAAAAGACTCTAGAGTTAAATTGGCGGCCGCGAGACTGACTCTAGAGTGTGCCTCGTGTACGCCAATTTAACTCTAGAGTCTTTTTTTTTTGGTAGAGTCATTCTGGCGTGGTGCACTGGCATAATACCTAGTGAATCACCATTCGACCCAGACGACCTCAGCCAGGCCAGGCCAGGCTCTAGGGGGCACGGACGGTTATTATATTGTGTGGAAGGTGAGAGTTACCGGCCCCTGAATGGGTGGCCACCATACGATAAACCACTTGGAACAATTGATCTCCAGTCTGGAAGAAAAGGCTCAGACATATGTGTGTATCCAAACACACACACACACACCCATACACACATACACATACACACACTCACCCATACACGCACACACACATACTTGCACACACATACACAACACATTAAAACACCCATACACATTAAAACACACAATATGCCCAAACACACCAAACAATTAGGGTAGGAAAAAACTCTTAATCACACGGAAGGCAAACCTAACTAACGTCTGTTTAATTCAACCACACGGATATCCATAATTTCTTGTTCAACGTGTACTATTCATTAATTTTATTTCCATGTAAAACTAACTTCAACAATATGTGACTCACCATTTCAATTCGGTATTATAACGGAGTGAAACAGACGTGTACTAATTTTCAGGTCTGACATCCAAACACGATTATTGGCCTAGCTATAAACATTGTTGTAATGGACAATATCTTGCGTTTTTTTTTTTGAGATTCCATTACAACACTGAGCCCATAATGAATTGGGTTATCAGACCTGCAAATAAGTGCACGTCGGGTGAAACAGATGATCAAAATTAACTTAAAGCAACGTGCATATATTAGCAGGTCTGATAACCGAACGCAATTATGGGCTTGATAATTTAACATTGTTGTAAAAGGTAATTTCTGGCATTGGTTTGAGAGTTTTTCCAATATAACACACACCAATGAGCACATAACATTTTAGGTTATAAGACCTACAAATAAATGCACGTCTACTTTAAGATATTCATGAGATATTATTCGAATAGATATCTCCGCTTTATGGAGAAAAATAAATTTGTTTCATTTCGTTTTTTTTCTCTCTCAAATTACTTATATTATTTCAAGTTTTATGGGGGGAGTTTCTTCTCTCTCTTTAAATTCAATTCTTGGAATCAGATTCACGCCAGCATATTATTACCGAATGGAAGCGTTGAGTCACATATTATTTTGTTCATAAAATTATCGTAAATGTTGTGAAGGCAGTTGTGTTCCTTTGACGAGACACAAAATCGATTAAACAAACGAGCATGAGAATATCTAATTGCTTACAAAATATTTATTATTGATCGTTATTCAAGACCTGTGTTTTTGAAAGTGTTTGATTTCAAAGGATTGTTAAGGAACTTGTGAATTTATGGTTAGACCGTCTAATTATGTGTTGTACTAGACGTCTATAGAGCTAAGTTTCAATGTAATTTAATTTTGCTACATACACGTATAAATATTTGCCCTTTCTTTAGTTTGAGTCTTCGTGTACTTATTAGCAGGCGTGTCTGGTTTGTCTATCTATCTATCTATCTATCTATCTATCTATCTATCTATCTATCTATCTATCTATCTATCTATCTATCTATCTATCTATCTATCTATCTATCTATCTATCTATCTATCTATCTATCAATCTATCAATCTATCCATCCATCCATCTATCTATCTATCTATCTATATCTATCTATCTATCCACCTATCTATCTATCTATCTATCTATCTATCTATCTATCTATCTATCTATCTATCTATCTATCTATCTATCTATCTATCTATCTATCTATCTATCTATCTATCTACCTATCAATTTATCTATCTATCTGCCTTTCTAGTTTGTATATGACACAAAACTATATCGATATATCTATCTATATCAATTTTAATCGATCGTTTCTATTGATTTAAGGCATTGACTTGTGCATATAATTTACATATCGCTATCTAAACAATAACCGATATCAGCTCCAAAAAACGATTTGCGGGCCATTAATCAATATCCCGCTTTGAGGCTCGGGAAGTTAAAGATAAAAATGATTGGAAAAAAATATACGAGAAAAAGAAGACAGGAAAAGAATAAGAAGAAGAAATGGCTTTCTTAAAACGTCTCTCTCTCTCTCTCTCTTCTTCTTCTTCTTCTTCTTCTTCTTCTTCTTCTTCTTCTTCTTCTTCTTCTTCTTCTCCTCTCCCCCCCCCCTTCTATGTGTTTATCTCTTCATCCACCCCCACCCCCCAATCATTCTTATTTTCTCCTCATCCTCCTCCTTCTACTTCTTCTTCTTCTTCTTCTTCTTCTTCTTCTTCTTCTTCTTCTTCTTCTTCTTCTTCTTCTTCTTCTTCTTCTTCTTCTTCTTCTACTTCTTCTTCTTCTTCTTCTTCTTCTTCTTCTTCTTCTTCTTCTTCTTCTTCTTCTTCTTCTTCTTCTTCTTCTTCTCTTCTTCTTCTTCTTCTTCTTCTTCTTCTTCTTCTTCTTCTTCTTCTTCTTCTTCTTTCTTCTTCTTCTTCTTCTTCTTCTTCTTCTTCTTCTTCTTCTTCTTCTTCTTCTTCTTCTTCTTCTTCTTCTTCTTCTTCTTCTTCTCTACCTCCTTCTCCTCCTCCCCACTCCTACTCCCCACTCCTCCTCCTCATCAAGAACTTCAACCTCTCATGCATTTGGTTTCTAAGCACTACAAAGTTTAAATATTTTCCACAAGAAAAGGTAGATAAACGAGAGAGAGAGAGAGAGAGAGAGAGAGAGAGAGAGAGAGAGAGAGGGAGAGAGAGAGAGAGATAGAGAGGGAGATTGATAGAGAGAAGGATATATATATATATATATATAAAGAGAGAGAGAGAGAGAGAGAGAGAGAGAGAGAGAGAGAGAGAGAGAGAGAGAGAGAGAGAGAGGGGGGGGGTTATGCCGAAATAGATATAGTCATGTAACTGATTTTGATAATAATTGGGATGATGAATATGATGGTAACAAAGCTCAGTAGACAATCACGAGTGCTATTACGTCGTTTTAGTTTCTAACTCGATGTGCCCTTTTCATAGTATACTAATTGATACCCGCAATGCGCAACACACTCCATACGTCGTTTCACGTATATAGTCAGCTATTATTCTTGTATTGGCGAAACCTTTCTTACGTGATACGTGATACGGCTTACGGCGTGGGTTGCGCAAGGCATCCAATAAAATCTTTCTTAATAACAGGGTTTTCTAGTAGTATTAACAGTTGTGAATTTCATCCTCTTTGATTTGTGCATATATATATATAAAGAGAGAGAGAGAGAGAGAGAGAGAGAGAGAGAGAGAGAGAGAGAGAGAGAGAGGGGGGGGGGTTATGCCGAAATAGATATAGTCATGTAACTGATTTTGATAATAATTGGGATGATGAATATGATGGTAACAAAGCTCAGTAGACAATCACGAGTGCTATTACGTCGTTTTAGTTTCTAACTCGATGTGCCCTTTTCATAGTATACTAATTGATACCTGCAATGCGCAACACACTCCATACGTCGTTTCACGTATATAGTCAGCTATTATTCTTGTATTGGCGAAACCTTTTCTTACGTGATACGTGATACGGCTTACGGCGTGGGTTGCGCAAGGCATCCAATAAAATCTTTCTTAATAACAGGGTTTTCTAGTAGTATTAACAGTTGTGAATTTCATCCTCTTTGATTTTGAAGGTGATAACAAGATCAAGGAATTAATGCAGTAGCAAATAATATGAATAAAAAACGTGAGCAATATCCACTAATCGTGCTCAAAACGCTTTCTAAGGGGTTCCAAGCCAACAGCAAAACCGAACATGTAGGACGAAATAAAATGATTGAAATGTGCTATTTCAATTTTATATATATATATTTTTTGGACAAACACAACAAAACTACCGACCAGGTATTCATTTTTCACTGAGTACAGTGAGACAATGTGAGTGACGAGCCTTTTCCAAAGACTCAGCCATGCACCTCTAAAGCGGGGCTAGAATCTGGGACTTACCGATTCAGAAGTCGAGTGTCGTATCGCTAGACCACAAAGCCACACCAATAATTCAGTCTCAAAATTGGTTAAACGTATCTTGTCTTAGCTGCAGTTTAATGCGGTTAATCAAAAAATAATAATGTGAAATTGATTGTAAGCTTCGATTTAATTACAAAAACAGATCAGATGAACGTTTCGGGTTTCCCCTTTATCAACAAAACAGGATGAATGAAAATTGGCCATCAATGTTTTTGTTTATTCATCTTAACAACGCCACTACCACATTATCTCATTCGTCTGTAGTGTTTCATTCATCCTGTTTTGTTGATAAAGGGGAAACCCGAAACGTTCATTTGATCTGTTTTTGTAATTAAATTGAAGCTTACATTCAATTTCACATTATTATCTATTTATTCGAGCTTCGAGCAGCAACATTTACATTGCGGTTAATCAAAAACGCTGTTCTTCAGAGCCATTAGGCCCATTGAATTACTGGAATTTACCAGGTCTATAATATAGCGCTGAGCGAACAATAACAATTGCTTGCTACCCTTTTGATAGGACAAATTATACAAGGTGGACAATGGCGATTGGGGGTGGAGGGTGGAGGTCAGAAAATATCTTGACTTTGCCTTGTGCGGCTATGTGGCCTTGTGGTATGAGAGTCGCTTGGGTTCGAGTGTCGCTTGGCGCATGCCTGAGTTCTTGAAAAAGGCTCTTTACTCAAATTCTCTCACCGTACCTGAGTGTAAAATGAGTACCTGGCCGTTAACAGCGTTTCTGTGTCGGAAAAAATAAATAAAATCGCATAACAGGCGACATGTCACGTTCTACCTGTTACATTGCTGTTGGCCAGAGACCCTTTGTAAAGCGATTTGAGCACATTTAGTGGATATTACACTATATAAAAAAAGCTTTAAAAATCATTATCATATGGTATACTTACTACCTTACTGTGTGTTAATTACACGTAGAATGTGTTTACGAGTGAATGATCTGTGTTGTGTATTACTAAATTAATGTAGGTATGATTCCTTTTATAACCCAACCCTAACTTCCCACGTTATTCAGTGAACTTATAACTTATAACAAATTGTTGTCAACAAAACTTCTTCATCCACGTCAACTGGGCACAACACGGTGGTCATATCAAGCATATCATGATATCATCCGACAAGCAACATTTCATAACTTCAAGTATTTGCCATAATCAACTCGTCAGACACTCTACAATCAAAGTCTTTTGAGTATCAAGACATCTCGGTTCTGCACAGTACCCAAACGTCTGCTCTGCAATCTTGTATAATCTCATTAAGATCTGAACTACATCATTTCAGAAACTAACACTAAAACAATTCGGAATTGTAGCATTCTCATATCTTGCAAAATCACATTCAGACCATACGATTTATTTTTAAATCCTACAACGTTCAATTCAGAGCTGTACCATTTCAAAATTTTGCAATATATTTATTAATCAACACCGAACCATTTCGGAATCTGAAAAAAAGAATCACAAAATTCCATTCCCAACCAACTGTACCGGTCATCATCAAAAGGCAAAAAATCCTCCTCTTTGGCTTCCTGTTGTCGCTGGTTGGTGCGAGCCTTCTCCAACACATCAAAACATTTTTCAATAATATTCGGACATTGTTAGTGCCTTATTCTTTCTTTCTCACGATCCATCAAACAAATCAGTTCTTGGTTCGTTCACCATGTCTCGCAGTGCTACAGCCACCCCTAGAGTGATGGACTGGGATTCGATTCAATTCCCTCCTCGGCAAATGACTCCTCGCACATTTACACCTCTGTATCTGTCTCAAGAATTCCAGCGAGATCCGTGAGTAGATGTGGACCTTTGATTTTTTTTTTTTATATAACCACAAATATTTTTCATTATCATCCTTCTGCTTCTTTTCTAGCTCCCCACAACATACACGAACACATTCACAAACACAATCACCATCATCACCACAGCCACCACCACCACCACCCCCACCACCATCAACACCACCATCACCACCACCACCACCACCATCTCCTTCTTCTTCTTCTTCTTCCTCTGCTTCTTTTTCTTCTTCTTCTTCTTCTTCTTCTTCTTCTTCTTCTTCTTCTTCTTCTTCTTCTTCTTCTTCTTCTTCTTCTTCTTTTTCTTCTTCTTCTTTTTCTTCCCTTCCTCCTCCTCCCCTCCTCCTCCTCCTCCTCCTCCTTCCTCCTCCTCCTCCTCCCCCCCTCCTCCTCCTCCTCCTCCTTCCTCCTCCTCCTCCTCCTCCTCCTCTTCATCATCATCATCATCATCACAGTAATTTTCTCCCTTAACATAACTTGACGTAGTTATGCACGTTTAACACACGATTAATTATAGTCTGCTTTCTAACCGTAAAATTTCTCACATATGCTTTTCGTGAAAATAATAAATTCTGCCATGTTTGGATTTAAATGGGTTAAAAGAATCATGAATGATAACTTAACTACACGCTGTTGAGGAAAATATACATCATCAAATCAGCAATGTATTTATACGAAATCACCCTCGTTACTATTTCAACAAAGACCTCCACTACTCACTATCGCTAACATAATATTATAATAAGATGTATCAACACCTTTGCTGCCACACCAAAATCCGCAACATCGCCTATCATCATCATCATCATCATCATCATCATCATCATCATCATCATCATCATCACCATCATCATCATCATCATCATCATCATCATCGTCTCGTCCTCATCATCATCGTCGTCGTCGTCATCATCATCATCACCATCATCATCATCATTATCATCATCATCATCATCGTCGTCGTTTGCTGCCACCAAAATCCGCAACATCGCCAATCATTATAGTCATCATCATCATCATCATCATCATCATCATCATCATCATCATCATCATCATCATCATCATCGTCATCATCATCATCATCTTTGTAGCCGGAGGGAAATATAATATTATTCAAACCGCTGTAGTAGGACAAGCACAATGACTGTAAACATCATCATCTGTTCAGATTATCTTCTATAGTGTTGTTTAACTTGAACTTACCAATGCACAGAATACCCTGAAATAGCATTGAAACCGACACACCCGATTCATTTTTCCGATCTGATTTTTTAAAAATGAATTAGTAAAGTATGTTTTCATCGTTCTTTTGGTCTGAGGTTCGATCCCCAGTCGAGGTCGTCTGATTTATTTTGGGTTTTTTTTTTCTTGTATTTTTCTTTCTTGCTTTGTCTGGCACCTTTCATGCACACTTGTTCAGATCTTTATTTTACACTGGTGTCTACTCCTTAATTTCTTAATAATCTTGTGATCTTAATAACGCCACTGCCACATTATCTCATTTGTCTTTAGTGTTTCAGTCATCCTGTTTTGTTGCTAAAGGGGAAACCCGAAACGTCCATTTTATCTGTTTTCGTATATTAAATTGAAGTTTACATTCAATTTCACATTCTTATCTTTTCGCCTTGTGATAATTCTTTCGCACCATTTATGAACATGAATTGAATGTGCGTCATCACTACTTTCGCTTTGTTTTGTTCGCTGTCTAGCCGTGAGATACACCATCCATCTAATTATAGAATCTTTAAACGTACTAAAATCGATTTGAATTCTATCTTCAAATGGTAATTGTGTGATTGTTTCGCTTGTTTAGAATTTCGTTGATATACACTTTCCACAAGGAGTGCAAACTAAAATTAAATAACTCTTTATTATCACATTTGAAATAGAAAATATTGGACAAGAGTCTGCAGTCTACAGTCTACAACAGACAAGGAACACAAAATCATTGTCATATACTTAATATACACATTCATTGATACAGTACGTATAAAAAAATCTGAAAAAGGCTTGTATTAAATTCAGTTGTTAATCTTTTCTAATCCCTAATTTGACGCTTCGAAACATCATTATATTGACATTAAAAAAAAAAATTGCTTTTACATCTTTCATGATTGATTAAATTATTGGACGTCAGACGATTCCAAATCATAAGCAGTGGACAAAACAATTTAATCAATTTTAAAGCACCAAAACTCAAAGCAAAACATAGCAATTTTTGCAATCGCATTTCTAAGACCACAGGAGACGCCTTAACATAATATTTATCAGGCTGTCATACAGCCATCCTTATGCCAAGCGACTTCTACAAACTGATACCCCGAGTGAGAAAAAAAATCTTACTGTTTAAACTCAACAAATTAAAACCGATCTCAAAACCATTCGTACAGAGATCCACCATGACGCAACGGACGCAACGTTTCCCAACACTCAACGCTAGAATGGTTCGCCTAGAGGAAGGACCGCCCATGTATCGTATGCTAGGGTACGCCGACAAAAATAGCTTGAACCCTGACATCTGTGACCCCTTGACCCCCGGATATTACGGAGCTTTCTCCATTCCGCGACTTCCCCCAAATCAGGTGTTCAGTTTTGGACCCAGCAGATTCGGACTCCCCCAAGCCCCTCTCGCGTTCACGACATCTTACTGGGACGAGTGCGCTTACCAATCTCACCAATACCTATGCAAACGCCCGTTAAATAAGGTTTATAACCACCACGTCACATTGCCCACGGAGCGGGAAGAGGCAATCGTCATGCCTGAAATGGCGATACCGGGAACAGGCGTCAACAGTCGATGCAGGAACAGCGGGTTCCATTACGTCCCGGGGTTGCCTCCTATGGGCGCAGGACGAGGTCAATTTTGACATGCCGAAAATTAGAATTCGAAATCAAATGATAAAAAACAACAGTAAAATATTTGTGACACAAGATTTATGTCTGGATTCGGTATTGTGTCGGGATGAATCAAATTATGAAGAAATATAAGGAGGTGGCTTTAAAGATCTATGAAACCGCGTATTCTTTCATTCAGACATTTGGGGGGGGGGGGGGGGGGGGGGGGATTTATCTCATGGCATAAAGAGGAAAATAATCGGAGTTTGGAGTTGTTTTTGTTTGTTTGTTTTTTTTTTTTGACAGGAAGAAAAGTGAACTGTATTTGTTTTTTACGACGATAGCTTGGTTTATTATTTATTTTAAAATTTTTAATCAAATGTCACGTGACCTACGGTCTCCAATTGGTGATATATCACGTGATATAGATGCTAAGAATTGGATTTGTAGTCAAAATACTATACATGAATTAATTTTGTATCTTACAGAATGATCAATATAACAAAACAAACAAAAAACAAAAACAAACAAAAAAAAACAAAAACAAAAGCCATAAAAAACCCATAAAAAACAAAAAACAAAACGAAAAACAAATAGATAAGAAAAGAAAACCCTCATCAAACAACAAAACATACACCCCCCCCCCCTCCAAAAAAAAACCAAAACAAACAAAACGAAACAAAACAAAACCCCACCAAAAACAAAAACAAAAAAGAAACAAACAAACAACCCCCCCTTCCCCAGAACAAAAAGGTAAAACAAAAAAATGAAAGATTTGCAATTATAAAAACGCATGACATTTTTCTCATCATCACAGTGAATAATTCTAGTATCGTCTCCCTCGTCTTGGGTTCATTAAATTATCTCTTGTTCGATGTGAGACAAAAAAGGGTTTTTTTTCTTCTACGCAATGTCTGACGTAATAATATGTGTAAACATAATAATATGACATCATTTGTATAACTATAAAAGGACAGTTAACGAAACGTAACGAATTAAAAAGGACGATTGAGTTTTAAAGAAAAAAACAACGAAAAACTCCAACAAACACACGAAAGTAAAGTAACGAAACATAAAAATCACCATCTAAAGCGACGTCTATATTATTATTATTATTATTATTATTATTATTATTATTATTATTATTATTATTATTATTATATTATTATTATTATTATTATTATTATTATTATTATTATTATTATTATTATTATTATTATTATTATTATTATTATTATTATTATTATTATTATTATTATTATTTTATTATTATTATTATTATTATTATTATTATTATTATTATTATTATTATTATTATTATTATTATTATTATTATTATTATTATTATTATTATTATTATTATTATTATTTATTATTATTATTATTTATTATTATTATTATTATTATTATTATTATTATTATTATTATTATTATTATTATTATTATTATTTTTATTCTTATTCTTCTTATTCTTATCTTCTTTCTTCTTCTTCTCTTCTTCTTCTTCTCTTCTTCTTCTTCTTCTTCTTCTTCTTCTTCTTCTTCTTCTTATTATTATTATTATTATTATCATCATCTGTATTATTTTAATAAACTTGATTTAACATAATTGATAGTTGGCTTGAGCGTTGATAGTTCATTTTACAAGCTGATAGAATGTTTATAAAGTTGTCACCAAAGTTATTTATAGATAGAATGAAGTTGACGTCACTCGGGTCTTTGTTATTGTTTTTTTTGCCATCCACGTTTATGGGTAATTCTCACTAAACGGACCAACACATAAAACTCTGTCTATCCTTGAACTTTTATAGTCTGGTTCATCAGTTTAGTGAGAATTACTCATAAACACGGATGGCAAAAAACAATAACAAAGACCTCAATGACGTCAACTTCGTTCTATCTATATATTAATGAAGATGGCTACGGTTGGATTTCCATTCCTTTCACGCGCTTACCTCGTCAGGCCGACGTGAGTCGTAGCATAGCCATCGTTACCTTATAGATAGTATGCGCTTGGCTAAGAAGCTCATAACATTGCCATCCGGAAGTATAACGGACCAACACACAAAACTGTGTGTATCCATGAACGTTTATAATCAGGTTAATACAGTTTAGTGAGCATTACTCATAAACGCGGATGGCAAAAAACAATAACAAAGACCTGAGTGACGTCAACTAAGAACTATTTATAGCCAGACACTGACCAAAAAATGACGTCAAAATGCCAGTCTTTTTGGGTTTCAGTGTCAGGCTATAACATAACGATGGCTACGGTTCTAGTGTCAGGCGATATGTTAACGATAGCTACGCATGAGTCCTCCGAAATCGGCTGGCTGGTCTAGTGATCGTTATGGTCGACCGGGTAGCATTTGGTGCTAGGTAAGAATTTAGGCGTCCCCACCAGTGTTTGAATACGTCAAGGCGGTGGTAGCTTCTAATGGTGCTCTCACTACTATGTTATGACGATCGACCCAATCAGCAGCAGCTTCTAATGGTGCTCACATTACTATGTTATGACGATCGACCCAATCAGCAGCAGCTTCTAATGGTGCTCACACTACTATGTTATGACGATCGACCCATTCAGCAACAGCTTCTAATGGTGCTCACACTACTATGTTATGACGATCGACCCAATCAGCAACAGCTTCTAATGGTGCTCTCACTACTATGTTATGACGATCGACCCAATCTGCAGCAGTTTCTAATGGTGCTCTCGCTACTATGTTATGACGATCGACCCAATCAGCAGCAGCTTCTAATGGTGCTCACACTACCATGTTATGACGATCGACCCAATCAGCAGCAGCTTCTAATGGTGCTCACACTACTATGTTATGACGATCGACCCAATCAGCAGCAGCTTCTAATGGTGCTCACACTACTATGTTATGACGATCGACCCAATCAGCAACAGCTTCTAGTGGTGCTCACACTACTACTATGTTATGACGATCAACCCAATCAGCAAATTCCTAACCGCACTCGTGCACCGTCTCAAACCAGCCCAGAAGCTTAGTCACAACACACTGTTCAACTAGATGCTCTGCGGTTTCGGGTTCGTTCCCACATCGGGTACACGTTGGACAGGTGGAAAGTCTCCAATGATGAAGCGATTTTGCCGTGAGTAGGTTCTCGACCGAAGCCGATTCGCTACCACCCAGTGTCTCCTCTTACTGGTGGATAAACCTGGCAACTTCTCACCTATCGCCTAAGATACGTCATATTTCATCCTTCCATGCGTTAAAAAAAAGGGGGGGGGGGGGGGGGGGGGCTGCAGTCAAAAAATCCATTGTTGATTGTAATGCTAATCTTATTGCTATTCCCTTGTTATTTTTAGGTGGTAGGAGGTCTATTTTGATGATTAAGTGTTGCTGTTGGCTAAGGAC
>NC_088367.1:10598149-10628149 GCF_034508935.2 Berghia stephanieae | reverse complement strand
AGCACTTTTAGTGGATATTACGCTATATAAAAGCTCAAGTTTTTTTTTGATGAAAAAAAAAAAAAACGCAAAACAAACAAAACAAACAAACTGATTCTTAAAGTAAGTTGATATTGAATTATAAGACTTGTGAATAAATACACTTTGAAATCAAGATTAGTCATAACCATAGCCATCTTTATAACATGCCAAACAGCCGATCAATCAACCACAGAACATACTTAATGAGCAGTAATCACAACATTTTGACACAGTAATGAGAGGAGTTGCATGCATTGCCACGCTTGTCGATAACATATATTAAGATAAGATGTCATCACTCTGTGACCAGAAAATCAGTTGCACAAGGTATATGACACTTCCAAGTAGATTGGAACCAGTAATGTGACATCGCATTATCGTTACCTCTATTCAGTTTCTTGATTGATGACCACATAATAATTATTTATGAATCTCACTGAGGAACTGATGTTGAAGTTTTTGGTTTTAATAAAAATGTGTGAGTTTTGTTTACAAACAGAATTCCTCCTTCCTTCCTTCCTTCAGAGCCATTGGGGCCCATGGAGTCGGAGTTTATCCCGGTTTCTATCGCGTGAAACGGAGAACAATATTGCTTGCTATCCTTTGGATAGGATGCTAGTCTATCGCAAAGTACATATATTCCGCCAGATCTAACAGACCCAGCTACCCAATCAATCACTGCTGGGTGGAGAAAATAATCTCGACTGCACCCGGGATCGATCTAGGTCCCTTTGCGTGTGAAGCGAGTGCTCAACCCGTCCTACATGTTAAATGTTGCTGTTGGCCAGTGACCCCTTGTAAAGCGCTATCGGGAACCCCCCCCCCCCCCCCCGTAAAAATCCTCAAGCGCTTATAAATATGGTTTCGTGCGAGTTTTCTTTCCTCTTTTTTTTTTGTGTGTCCACAGCAAAGGGACATAATCTGTGACAAACGCATTCCCTAAATATATATTATTATTATTATCTTTGACAGCCTATGTCAAGCTGTGAGTAATGCTTATGCTCTGTGGGGCTGATGGGTTTGGGTATGAGGCATGTTATGAAGGTGGTTATGGCCATGACGTAATCATCTGCTTTTGTGTTCGTTTCCATAATTTGGAACGATCTATTTTCAGCCATTTTGTTTTCCCAGTCTTTGATCACATGATTTATCGATTGTTGATAATTCTATATAATTTCTGTAGATATGTAAACATTTATGATTGCATTGTTTATATCAGGGTTGTCCACATCAATAATCGTCTTTAAAAAAGTCTATCCAACTTTGGGCTGTAACTGGAATGCATATAAGTCAACGTGCACTTATTTGTAGGTCTAACAACCTAATTCATTATGGGCTCATTGTTGTAATGGGAATTAAAAAACAAACAAAAGACGCACAGTATTGTCCGTTAAATTAAAAAAAAAAATGCCCTTCCGCCACGACACCATAATATATTAAGATAAGCAATCCATGAAGGAATATAGATAGTCCATCAAACAGGATGTCTGATGTCAACAGGAATCATCCACATGTTGTCCAATGTGAGAAAATTGAAGGTTAATAATCTTGCCCAAGGAAAAATAAAACGAAACGAAAGTGCCGGAAGGAGGGCTCGAACACTGGGCCTTCCGGGTCACAGTGCAATGCCTTAACCACTCGGCCACTTCGCCCCCATTTCAACATTTTGTCCATTACAACAATGTTAACTTGGCCCATAAGCGGGTTCGGATGAGAGACCTGCATGTATGTACACGTCGATATGAGTACATAGATGGCCTTCAAAACTTGCTAAGTAACATTTAGACAGAAAATAGGTCAACACTCTCAAACAATCAGTAGAACATCTTACAATTGGATAGAATTTCTATAAAGACGATTGGTGACGTGGACAATGTTTTGTTTTTACCAACGTGTACTTATTTGCAGGTCTGATAACCCAATAACTCATTATGGGCTCATTGGTGAAATAGAACTTTTTTTAAAAAATGATACAAATTATTGTTCATTACAACAATTTTAAACCAGGCCCATAATTATGTTTGGTTATAAGACCTGCGTATATATATACGTCGGTGATTACCCTTTTAAAATAATTATTTGTATAAATTTGCTGTGTTGCCTTTTAACGAAACCCGCCGAAACCCAATAAAACCCGACAAAACCCGACAAAACCCGACAAAGTTATGGAAAGTAGGCAGCAGCGGGGAGTGAACCTGGGGCTCAGGGAAGTGTACACTATTGGGGAGTGTACCTGGAACTGGGTTTCGGCGGGTTTCGGTGGGTTTCGTAAAAAAGAAACACCCATAAATTTGTTATTTTATTATCTGTGTATACTTGATCTTCTTAATTAGATGTTTTAGTGATGTGTAGTTGAGACGAGGTAATAATGTATCACTGTCGGAACCAAATGAAGTTGAAGATTCGTTCAGAAAATATGAGGATAATAAATGGCAAATTATTAGAGAACAGGCATCGGTTTAAGATAAAGACATCTGATTAGATGTGTATATATAAAAACAATGTCAGATAAATACGAGAAAAACAAGCCACCTCCCCCCAAATCTAGCCTGCCTCGAGGCATTGTCCCATATACACCTTTACATATCTTTCTCTTAGCCCTTATCTTACCAACCATTTAGATAATTTTCCCTAATATATATATATATATATATATATATATATATATATATATATATATATATATATAATAATAAGAGAGAGAGAGAGAGAGAGAGAGAGAGAGAGAGAGAGAGAGAGAACAGGTAGCTATCTAGCTTTAGCCAGCTAGCTAACTAGATAGATTAGTAGATAGACGGATGGATAGATAGAAAGATTGATATAGAGGTAGATGAGAGAGTTGTTTTCCTTCTTGCTGATTTACTCAACAATTTCAGCACAATATGCTTCGATTTAGGGATGATAACACTGTATATTTTGCCTACTTTTACAAGCTACTTTATATTCATTTCTCATTCTCATGTCTCTGCGTACCAGTTTTCAATGTGCTCTTTAGCGTCATCAAATTTTGTGTCTGTCTTATAAAGAAGTACACAAAGCACACACAAATCACAAGATCAAATTTCCGACCGCGACGTAAAAGAACAAAATAAACAAAAAAAAAGAAAAAAAAGAAAAAAGAAGATGTATTGCAAAGGATTTTAATTAGATAGAAAACATCAACATGAGCAAAATTCTGCAATCTTCAACATAACAATGAATTGATTAAATAATTCAGAATAAGATAATTTGTTAAGAGAAGGAGAAGAAATTAATAGGATGTCGCTTCGCTACTATCGTTAAACACACACACCACAGATGCAATGAGAGTGAGAACTAAGTTGCGACCATCACCAGAAGAGACTAACACAAAGGACAAGAAGATGGTGGCAAGAACAGAGAAAAGCAACACATTCAGGTACGAAAACCCTTTTTAACGTTTTCATTACAAGTACGAAAGCATTATTTACTTGACAAACATTTAACATTTACTATCTTGTCAAACAGACAAATCTACAGAATATGTCGAAGAGAAAATAATTAATTGAGCTCTATCTGGTGAACAGTTCTATTAAAAAAGCACGATTCACATTCAAAACTCTAGAAACCAGCTTTGTTATAATATAGCAATTCTATTAAATTTTTATTTTCTTCTATATTGCATTTTAAAAGTATCTAAAATCTGTCAATTGATGACAATATAATAATAAAAATAATAATAACAAAGAACAATTGCTTTCGAACATCGCATGAAAAGAACCCCAAAAAGTTGATGCTTTTGTACTGAAGTATTGAAAACATCTTTTGATTTCTTAATCATCTTATCATTAAGACTATGAGATGAATTATAAAATTTTGATTTAAACACAAACTGCTTCTGAAATGAGACAATTCAATCCCTTTAATATTTTCATTCCAGGTATATCCCGGTGCGGGTAAATAACTGAGAGCCATCACATTTTTGGGAATCTGGTTTTATCACACTCCTCCACACGTGACATCAACAACAACCTCAACAAAACTCTAAGAAAAATAACATCTCCTATCCTCTTCTCCAGTTGGAAACGCCCGTCATCATTTAAATTCAACACCTCGTCGTTCCGTTTTGAAACAACTTTAATTTAACAATGTCCCACTTCAACACCGCCCGATACCCACCTCCAGTGGACACACCTACCAGGTTAGAAGAGCGACCTCCCCTGTCCAGAATGGGAGGATCCTTCATGGCCACTCAGAAAGGGTGGCCTCCTAGCGTGCCAGGATACTTCGGTCCGTTCTCTCTTCCACCCAGACGTCTGTCGCCCATTCTCGACCTCAAGGACAAACGCGACGGCAAGGATGCAAAAGCCGGGAATCCTCGCTGGTCTGAAGGCTCGTGGCCCCTGCCTCACCATACTCTCTACTTCGATCCGAAAGAGGCCGGCGGAGACTGGACTCATTTTGAGCGATTCATGCCGCCTGGACAGATGGTCCGCCGGAAGTGGCCCGCGGAGCAGCTGGAGCAGGTTCGATTCCCGGAGCGTGATATCGCTTGCCCCAATGCCATCAACCGGAAGAACTATCGCGGCTACCACTTCCTGCCCGATTACACAAGTCGAAAGGTGATTGGAGACAAAGAGGCACCTTGGAATAAAGGTGGCGACTTTACATACACTTCTTGGGCCACCGTACTGGAAAAATGCGATTTTTAAATACTACAAATATTGTCATAAAAACAACAACAACAACAAAAACAACAACAACAACAACAACAAAACAAAACTAACAGTAACAGATAATAATATTGTTTATTCTTCTAGTTCGATATGAGACGTTGTATAATGGACATCATTAATAGCCCAAGACGTTTTGATGGAATTGAGAAGAAAGAAGCACTTGTGATATTGACAATAATGAAGGAACCATTAATGTCATAACAATATATATATTATAATACACAGCTTTACGCTGAGTTTTACCGAATTAAAACTGTTTTCTTTTCTTTTTTTCTTTAGTGCATATGTGACTCGTCTCAAAACGGTATTAATTCGGGATGATTAAGACGCTGAAAATGGAATTTGTAGCCAGAAATATGCTTAAGTTGAGTTTATATGCTTTATAGAGGAGCAGGAATATCATATTTAACTGTGCTAAATACCAACGTTTCATAATTTTGACCAGTTTAACTATAATTTGACTTTTTGTCATCTGGTCTATCCCGAGATAATACCGTTTTGAGACGAGAGGTCACATATAATATTTAATCTTTCAATGTCATTAAAAAAAAGTAAAATATTATAGATAGACTGAAGATGACGTCACTAAGGTCTTTGTTATTGGTTGTTTTTTTTGCCATTCATGTTTATGAGTAATTCTCACTAAACTGTATATATAGTATGCGCTTGGCTAAGAAGCTCACGACATTGCCATCCAGAAATAGAACGGACTAACACACAAAAACTATGTGTAACCACTAACGTTTATAGTCTGGATAATACAGTTAAGTGAGAATTACTCTTAAACATGGATGGCAGAAAAACCCCCCAATAACAAACACCCGAGTGACGTCAACTTCATTCTATTTATCTATTAACCAGACTATAAAGGTTCAAGATTACTTACACATAGTTTTGTGTGATGGTCCGTTTTATTTCCGGATGGCAATGCTGTGAGTTTCTTAGCCAAGCGCACACGTGCATTGATCTGTAGGTCTGATTACCCAGTTCGTTACGGGCTCATTGTTGTAATGGAAATCTTTAAAAAAAAAGAATGACGCAAAATATTGTCCATTACAACATTATTAAACTAGGCCTCATAAGTGAGTTTGGATGTCAGACCTGCATATAATATGGACACGTCGGTTATAAATTATATAAGCCAGACTGGGTGGGGTTCCTGACCTCCCATAGTGGGCAGGGGGTACATACTGTGTCTTCTATCCCCTTATATCTGTTTTCCAACATGATTTCTGTCCTTTTCTTGGAATGAGATTACTTGGTTTTGTCCTGGACCTGGTCGGAGTCCTAGCTGGGAGGGAAACAGTCAAATGCATAGTTATTGTTTTGGGAAATGATATTTTTATTTCCTTGTAAATCATCTCTCTGTTATGTATTATTATATTTGTTATTTTGAATGTATAATGTGAGCATTTGAGTGTATTCCTCTTTGTTGGATTTTGTGCTTGAGTCCGGATGAGACTTATAGGTGATCTCAAACTAATTACATTGGTGGTGTGCTCTTGGAATCTACACCTGATCCCTTTTTGTTCCCAATTCCCCTATGTGTCACTTTTTCTTGGGTGCTTAAATTGTAATTCTAGAACTTTTTTCTATCCTATTTTCTTCCTTTTTACTGGCGCTGATATAACCTAAATGTGTTGCAAGCGCCGTAAAACCCTTAAAAACAAAAACAAAAACAACCATATAAGCCAGACTACTGGTACGGTGCACTGATAGAATGTGTTCCTGAGATTTCGATAGTTTGAGCTTATAATATAAAACATGAGATGAAGTGAGTATGTAGGAAAGTGCCAGAAGACAATAGAGAATACAAATTTCGCTGCGGTGATGGGGGTTTGAACCCGCGACCTTACTGGTACGACAACTCCGCCTGGCCGGGGAGAGCGTGACTCTAACGTTATGAGCTATCCACGATCCCACGATAAAACATGAAATGACAGAGACTTGCTTGGGAAATGTGTCGTAGCCATCACCAACTGGAATTTTCCGGAATTGTTTTTATGACACAATGCCAGACAAAGCAGAAAAAAAAATTACAATCTTTATAGATAGTTCAAAGATGACGTCTCTCAGGTCTTTGTTATTGTTTTTTTGCCATCCGCGTTTATGAGTAATGCTCACTGAACTGTATTAACCTGACTATAAACGTTCATGGATACACACAGATTTGTGTGTTGGTCCGTTATACTTCCGGATGACAATGTTATGAGCTTCTTAGCCAAGCGCATACTATCTATAGATTTTTATTTAATCTGACACTATTGTAACCAGTGAAAAACAACTGAAACAAAAAAAAAAAAAAAAACAACTAAAAAAAAAACCCAAAAAAACCCCACACACACACACACAAAACAAACAAGCAAAACAAAACAAAAAAAAAACAAATAAAAAAACAATCATACAATACATAAACAACACCAAACCATTTTCACCTAAAAAAACAACAAAACAACAACAACAACAACAACAACAACAACACACACATACACACACACACACACACACACACAAACAAGCAAAACAACCCCCCCCACCCCTATAAAAGAAAAACAAAAAAGAACAGACCCCCAAAACTCCCCCAAAATAGCTAATAAAAAGAACAAATCAAACACAAAAAAAAAAAAAAACAACAACCAAAAAACAAAACAAAACAAAACAAAACAATAACCCAACAACGACAACAACAACAAAATATTGAAAATTTTATATCACGCAATATCCACTAAACGTGCTCAGAGCGTTTTTCAAGGGGGGGACCCTAGCCAACAGCAACACTACACAAGTAAAACGAAACATTTAAATCAAACAAAATAATATATCTATCGATTTTTTTTCTTCAAATACTTTGCATACCACGAGTGTGTCGGTCTGATTGTCCAGGTTCCACCCTCGACACAATCAATCTATTCAATAATAAGATCTTTATACTTTACAGCCTATTATTATTATTATGAACAAGCACGTCACGGACCGTCTAGTGTTGTGATTCTATTATTTCGAGGTTTTCGTCAACAATAGAATACACACTAGCAAGTTAACAATAAGTTTGAATTTCCATTGTCAGAATCTGGTTCGTCCCGACCAGTGGCGTAGCATGATTACAGAATAAGGTGGTGCCAGAGTCAGAAGAAAATAACTTTAAACAAGCTATATTTGTAAATACAAAAGAAAGAAAATAGATTACAGAAAAGACTTTCTCAAATAAATAAGGGGCGGTATATACTATTTCTGATCATTTAAAAAAATGCTGTAATCCATTTTTTAAAGATGGATGTGGTGCCAGGCACAAAAACAACCAATATAGCCACGCCCCTGGTCCCGACGTATTGAGTAAGAACTGAGGCGATGGAGAACATAATATTTGCAGGTTAATGGTTACGGTCCCAACCTACTGCTGAGGGTCATTGGGACAACATATTTCACTTTGTAAAATGTATACATACATATTATATATATATATATATATATATATATATATATATATATATATATATATATATATATATATATAATCATATCTTGTCGCGCCAGTGAGTCAGCCAGTCCCGGGCAGTCTGGTTGCATTCACTCAGGTCAGCATTGGTGCAGTGAGGTCCCAGCGAGCATTCGGACAGGATGTGGTCCATGGTCTGTCTGGGGTGACCGCATGGGCATTCAGTGCCCGGTGAGATTTTCCATTTAAAGAGATTGGTGGCGGTGTTTCCCACCTTTGCTCTGGCTCTGTTCAACGCCACCCAGTCTTTTCTCTTGAGGTCTGTGCCTGCTGGGAGCTTTTCTGTTGGGGGCTGGAGGGCATCGTTTGCTGTCTTGTCCCATTCTACCCATTTTTCCAGGCGGTAGAATGCTGAGTGGTCTGGGTGAAGGCTCTCTACTGTGAGGAAGCTTTTCCTTGATTTGAGCCTGCTTTTGGGGCAATTGTGGTCATGAAGGGGGTGTCTCTGGTCCATTTCCTGTTTGTATTTTTGTATTTGGGCATGAGTTTCCCTCCGGATGTGTGGTGGGGCTATTCCTGCTGCACGGCAGACCAGTGGTAATGGTGTTGCTCTCAGCTGGCCCGTTACGATCGGCAGGCGTTGTTGAGCTCGGGGTCTAGCTTGGAGGCATGGCATGATCGGGCCCATACAGCTGAGCAGTACTCCGCAGTTGAGTAGCTGAGGGCCAATGCTGTGGTCCTTAGAGTTTTAGGGTCAGTTCCCCAGTTCATGGTTGCCATCTTTCCAAGGAGCGCATTACGCGTGGACACTTTTGCCTTGGTCTTCCTCACGTGTTCTCTGAAGGACAGAGTCCGATCAAGCGTCACTCCGAGGTACACTGGGTGGTAGTTGTACTCTAATGTCTGGCCATTCCACTTGATGTTAAGTTTTTTGTGGGCTTGGTGGTTGTTGAGGTGAAATGCACACACTTGTGTTTTCCCTGGGTTGGCGTTCAGCGAGTTTTTAGTGTAGTACTTTATGAGGGTGTCTAGGGCATTTGTCAGTCTGCTCTCGATTGGTTGGAAGGACTCATCCTGTGTTGCGAGGCATAGGTCATCAGCATATATGAATCGGCGGATATTTGGGAACAGGCTGATCATTTGTATATATGTTGACAAGTGTTGGAGCCAGCACTGATCCTTGGGGAAGACCATTCTTCTGGGTGCGCCACCTGCTCTTCCGGCCATCCATTTCAACAAAGAAGCGCCTGTTTTCGAGAAGTGACTGGATGATATTTACAATTTTCTTATTCTTTATCATTTTAGCACTTTGAGGAGTAGGATCTTGTGATTCACTGTGTCATAGGCTGCAGTGAGGTCGACGAAGACTGTGCCAGTGACCTGTTTTGTCTCAAACCCATCTTCTATGAATTGTGTAAGGTTAAGAAGTTGACCACATGTTGACCGTCCTGGTCGGAATCCAGCCTGGTCTGGAGACAGTTGTTCGTCTAGACTGGGTGACATGCCGGACATAACCATTCGCTCAAATAGCTTGTATGTGATGCACAGGAGGGAGATCGGGCGATAGCTTTTCTTGGATTTTGGATCTTTCCCCGGTTTCAGTAGGGCGACTACTCTTGCTTTCCTCCATGCACTTGGCAGCCTGTTTGTCCTTGCGCATACATTGAAGAGGTCCAATAGCCAGGAAAGGGTTCTCGGGCCAAAGTGTTGAATCATCTCAGTTGTGATTCCATCCAGTCCAGATGCTTTTCCTGCCTTCAGATGGGACAAGGCCTCTAGTAGCTCCTCCAGGGTAAAAGAGTCAAGATGATCTTCACTATCCTTGAGGGCTTTGTCCATTTCACGTTTCAGGGCTTTTAGTTGGCCTCGTGCTTTCTTGGCTGGTTTCCCATTCAGTAGAAGCTGATGTGCTACTTGGTCAGGTGTTACTGCAGCCACTCTTGTCTGGGTATTTTTGTCATTATTCAGTTTTGAAATTGTAGTCCAGGCCTTTTTGCTGTTTAGGGTCATATTGGTGGAGGTTATTAATTCCTTCCATCTTTCTGATCTTTCATCGGCTATCATTGATGTGAGTTCTTCACCCAGTTCTAGGGTTTCTTCACTGAAAGGATCCACCTTGTATGATTCAATGTATCTTTCATATAGTTTATTGCTTTCAACTTGGAGACATGGAATATAACTTTTTCGGCATCCTCTGTGGATGTTTTTCTTTGCAACTTTCCATATGAGTGTTCTAAAGTCGTCGTATCTCTGTGGGTCACTTTTTATATTGTTGATCTCATTGTCTAAATCTTTAGTAAACATTTCCCAATTTGCTTTTCTAAAATTGAATCGTGGTATCGCAGTTGATTCGAGGGCTTTAACATCTGGTTTGATGCTGATGGTAATAGGCCTGTGTTGAGATTTCGGTATAGGCTCACCTACAGTCCTTTCAAAGTTTGAGAAGTGTTGAGAGGATATGAATGCCAGGTCCGGATTGTAACCTTTCTTCCACCGGGCACTCATAAAGGTTTTTTTGTCTTTGGGGTTATGGAGGATTGTGAGGTCATTGCCGGCCGCCCATTCCTCAACAGCATCTCCGTGAAGGTTATTTTGCTCATATCCCCATATAGTGTTATGGCTGTTAAAATCTCCAATGATCAGGGTTGGTTTTCTATCAGATAGATTCATTTGGGGCCACTTGAATGGGGTTGATGGAGGTTTGTACACAGATATGATGGTAATCAGTATTGTTTCTACTCTGAGAATCTCAATGTCATTTTCTGAGTGGTCATCGCTTTTCAGTATGGTAGATTTTTCTCGAGTGTACATGGCACTTCCATATTTTGGGTGTTCGTGGTGTATTACTAGTTGCATGCCAGGTATGCAAGGTGGTTTTGAGTCTTTGTGGGTTTCCTGTAAGCAAATTATATCTGCTTTTAGCTCTGTCAGTATCTTGCATTTGGAATGGGAGATTCCTTCTGTGTTGAAACTTACAACATTGAAGTTTTCCATTGTCTGGGCCGAGGGGCTATACTTTTACCGCCCAATTTATTCTCTCTGGTCGCGTAGTGTAGCAATCAGTCTCCTTCAGAGAAGGATTACAGGAGCACAACGTGTACGTTTGCTACTTGCTCCCTATATATATATATATAAATAAATAATACAAGCAAAATCAATGAAAAAATAGTGCTCAACTTTTTGATAAAAGGAGCTATTTATTAACAGTTTAATTATAATTATTATTACTCCTACAGATCTGTTTCTTGTCCCTGTGACACAAGAAACAGATCTGTAACAGCTGAAATCGTAACAAATGAAATAACCATATACACACCGGATATAAATAATATAACAGTTTTGCTGTATTTTGATGGTCTCTAAGTAAGATGTTCATGAAATTTATCTAATCCAATTGTAATTTTTAAAATGTGTCTCGATGGTTTCTTAACTGCCAGATTAAAGTGACAAGGGTCAGAGTGTGTTTGAAGTCTGGATGTCCTAAATACAAGGTTATTGACGAAATAAAAACAAACAAAAACAAAAACCCCAACCCCCCCCAAAAAAAAAAAAACCCAAAAAAAAAAAAAACAAACAAAAAAACAAAAAACAATAAACAAAGAACAGACAAATAAAATTACAAAAAAAAAAGACAAATAAAAAAACAAAAACAAAAACAAAAAACAAACAAACAAACAAACAAACAAACAAAAAACACAAAACAAAACAACAAAAACAAACAAAACAAAACAAAACAAACCCAACAACATGACCAACCGAAATCTACCAGGAACTTGTTTTCAGAGAATATGGGATAAATTCATTTTGTCCTGCCCTCTATCGTTTCTATCTATTGTTATCAATATCCTGGAAGTTTTTCCACTTTTTAACTTTTATCGTAAGATTATGACCTATACTATTAGTAATTTCAAGTTAGTCTAAAAAAATAAATAAAAAGAATTAAATTAAGATAAAACAAAAACAAAGAACTCTAAAATGCAAACAGTAAAAAAAAAAATAATACAAAAAAATAAACAAAACAAGACAACAGAAACAAGCAAACAAAAACAAAACACAAGAAACAAAACAACGTAACAGATAACAGACAAAAAGGCCAACAACTCCCCCCCCCCCGAAAAAAAAACAAAAAACACAAAAAACAAAAAACAATAAAAAAACAAAAACAAACAGAAAACAAACAACAGAAAACTATATATCAATTTTAAGAGGAGCAAGATGAAAACATAAGTCCTGGTCTTAAAACCACAAGAGAGACATAATCTATGATATGTTTCTATTCATGTCGGTTCCAAATGTTCACAGCTTTTTTCCCTTCTGCGGCTATGCGGTCTAGTGGTATGACACTCGCTTTCGGATCGAAAGGTCCCGAGTTAGAACCTCGATCGGTGCATAGTTAAGTCCTTGGAAAAGGCTCTTTAATCACATTCTCTCACCGAACTCAGGTGTAAAATGAGTACCTGACCGTCAACAACTTTGCCTCTGTCGAAAAAAAGGTAATATCGCCTAACAGGCGTCATGTCTCGTTCTACATGTTACGTGTTGCGGTTGGTCAGGGACCCTTTGTAAAGCGTTTGGGCACGTTTATTGGATATTGCGCTATATAAATGCTCAAAGCTCAAGTGGGGGGTAGAAGGTGCCGGAAGTGGAGAAGGGGTTGAAATACTAAACAAACTTTTCTGTACTTTTCTATCAGTTTTGTTAATGTTTAATGTTTGTTTATTATGGGAATACTACGGAGTATAAAATCAAATTTGTGACCCTTTGCTTCAAAACGGTATTAAGTCGGGTTGGTTAAAATGTTGAAAATTGAATTTATAGCCAGAAATATCAGACTTGTGTTGAGTTTGTATGTTTTATTGAGGAGAATGGATACCATGTTTTAGGGTGCTAATACCAACAATTTATATTTTTGATCAGTTTAACATTTAATTCGGCTTCTAGGCATATGGTTCCTACTAACATAATACCGTTTTGAGACGATGGGTCACGTTTGAATTTGAAGCAACTTAATAAGTTTGTTTTTTGGAGCTTAGGCCATCGTGTGGCGAGAGATAAACGAAAAGTCATCTGCAGGAAGGGGGATAACCCGACACGTTCCAAACATGGGACCGTTGAGTTTTGGCGTCGGGCGATGCATTCGATCCCGACTATAAAAATCGTAGTATCGAGTATCCGCCTCGGGCAGACGACACAGCGGGGAGTTTGAAATATCGTTTTGTTTGAGAATCTGCAAGAACAGAAAGAAGAAATGGTACGTTTTATTTTTTTTCGGTTCTTTTATTTTTAAATTTTTATTTAGATTTTTAGAGGAAATAAAAATAGAAGAGACAAAAAAAAAAAATAAATTCAAGAATAATGGAAATAGTCATAATGACATAGTCTTGTGCGGCTATGTGGTCTAGTGGGATGACACTCGCTTTCGGATCGGAAGGTCCTGGGTTCGAGCCTCGCGCTCGGCACATAGTTGAGTCCTTGGAAAAGGCTCTTTACTCACATTCTCTCACCTGGCCGTTAACAGCGTTGTCTTTGTCGGAAAAATTGTAATATCGCCTAACAGGCGTCATGTCCCGTCCTACATGTTAAATGTTGCTGTTGACCAGGGACCCCTTGTAAAGCACTTTGAGTACGTTTAGTGGATATTGCGCTACATAAAGCTCAATTTTTTAATATTTTTTTTTGGGTTGATAATTCAGCAGCGTGTGCTATTGGCAATAAAATTAAATGGGCGCATACATAGTCAGGTCGCGCTCGATTTTGCAAAAAAAAACAAAAACAAAACAAAAACAAATTAACTTCAAAAATGCTTGGTGCGCGCCATTCGCACGAACGAGACTCTTGCTTTGCTTTGTGGTTTGTTGAGTTGACAGCAAACAAACATGGAACGTGAATTTATCAAATTAAGAAATTAGGGCGCAGGCACCAGTGTAAGATAAAGATATGCACGAGTGTGTATGAAAGATGCCAGACAAAGCAAGAAAGAAACAAAAAAATAAAATTAAATAAACATCCCAAAAAATTTGTCTTCCTCGACTGCTGGGGATCGAACTTCAGACCTTCTGATAACCGGTCAGACGTCTGTCATATTCATTTTTTGTTTATTACTGTTTACAATCTACAGCTTCGAGTAGTTTTGTAATGTAAATGTTGCTGCTCGAAGCTTTAAGAAGTAAATAACAATGTGAAATTGAATGTAAGCTTCAATTTAATATATATATATATATATATATATATATATATATATATATATATATATATATATATATATATATATACGAAAACAGATACAATGGACGTTTCGGGTTTCTCCTTTATCAACGAAACAGGATGAATGAAACACTACAGACTCATTCGCCTGTAGTGTTTCATTCATCCTGTTTTGTTGATAAAACGGAAACCCTAATCGTCCATTGTATCTGTTTTCGTATATATATATATATATATATATGGGGGGCGAAGTGACCGAGTAGTTAAGGCATTGCACCTTGACCCGGATGACCCGGGTTCGAGCCCCGCTTCAGGGACTTTCGTTTTTTTCCTTGAGCAAGATTATTAACCAGCAAATTTGCTCACTTGGACAACATGGGTGATTCCTGTTGACATCAGACATCTTGTTTGATGAGTTATCTATATTCCTTCGTGGAACGCCTAGGCGACGATATCTTACGATGTCGTGGCGCAAAAGGCATATATATATATATATATATATATATATATATATATATATATATATATATATATATATATATTATATTAAATCGAAGCTAACATTCAATTTCACATTGTTATTTATGTCATGGCAGCTTTGTAACGCTTTGATCTCACCTCATAATGGGGTTGTTCCACCCATTCTTTGTAGCGGTAGTTCGGAAGGAAGATGTTAGCCATCTCTTCCTGAATTTTGACCTCAACAGGACCAAACTGGGTCTCGCGGCACTTGGTGATCTCTTCCGGGGTTATGACCTGACCTATGGGGTCATCGATGTGGTATTTGTGACCCCGGAAGTGCTTGTCCAAGGTCGGCAACGGGGTTGGGTAGTACAGCTAGATAGGGAAAAGAGTGCGGGAAAACAATAATATTATAAATAACAAACTACATTATATCTGTTGATTGATTAATGTTTAAAAAAGCAGAAAACAATGAAATTGTTTATAACACCTTTAAAAAAAATCAATCCTCAATCCCTATTAATCCCAAAAATGAAGAATAACAACAACAAAAAAAAACCCAAAAGAAACAAAAAAACACACAAAAAAAAAAAAAAACAACAACAAAAAAACAAAACAAATACAAACCACACACACACACACAAATTAAAACAAAACAATACAAAAAAAAAGACAACACACACACACACAAAAACAAAACAAAACAAAACAAAACAAAACAATACAAACAAAAAAAAACCTACATTCACTCCCACCCAAATAAAGACAAAAATGAAAAACAAACAAACAAGACAAAAAAAAATCAAATAAAATCAAAGGCAAAGCCAAACAAAACAAATAAAAAATAACAAAGCAAAAATAAAAAATAGTTCTCTTGCCTGATCAAAAGGTTGCGGCTTTTTAGGAGGTGGGCGATGAAGATATTCTTCAGCTCCGTTATCTCTATGGCGTTGGTGTATCTTGGGACCGCAGGGCCAGGGGAGACACTGCTTCCTGTTCGTCCTGTTGCTGCCTTGGTCGGGCTGTTGTTGTTGATGTTGTAGATGTTGAAGATGGGCAGTATCGCTGTAGATGGAGCCCTGTTGTGGGTGGATGTTGTTGACTGCACCGCCGTTCCAGCTGAATTGGTGATTGTATTCCGACATGCCAGGCCACTCAGGATGGTTCAGTGGAATGCCGAATAGAGGGTGCATCGAAGGATCGGCGGGTTGTTTCACACTGTAGGGTAGAATGCAAACAGAAAAGAAAATGAAGAAATAAATACACGAATTTGAATATATATATAGATATATATATATATATATATATATATATATATATATATATATATATATATATATATATATATATATGCGGCTATGTGGTCTAGTGGTATGACAGTCGCTTCCGGATCGAAAGGTCCTGGGTTCGAGCCTCGCGCTCGGCGAATAGTTATTGAGTCCTTGGAAAAGGCTCTTTACTCACATTCTCTCACCGTACTCAGGTGTAAAATGAATACTTGGCCGTGAACAGCGTTGTCTTTGTCCGAAAAATTGTAATATCGCCTAACAGGCGTCATGTCCCGTCCTACATGTTAAATGTTGCTGTGGACCAGGGACCCCTTGTAAAGCGCTTTGAGCACATTTAGTGGATATTGCGCTATATAAAGCTCACTTAAAGATAAATAATTAAAGTATAAATAACGCATTTTCACGGATTTACCAAGCGCAACACAATGAGTCATTTCATCCTCCGGCCGACCATATGGAACCAAATATTCTTTTCCTTTAGTACAAGTTGCCAGTTTGGCGTACCTTTTGTATAGGTTTTCTCACTGCCTATAATCAGATATACATTTACATGTGAGATGAATGAAGATTAAATGAGTTTACCGATATAAATTATAATAAATCTTTTCATTCGAAAAGACTGCATCCCTAGAGAACTCCGATATAAAACATATAAAGCAATTCATTTACATCAAAACAACAACGACAACGACTACTACTGCTGCTACTGCTACTACTACTACTACTACTACTACTACTACTACTACTACTACTACTACTACTAACACCACCACCACCACCACCATCATCATCACGATCACCATCATCATCATCATCATCATCATCATCATCATCATCATCATCATCATCATCATCATCATCATCCTTATCCCCACACGAAATCCACACAACACGAAAATACGCTTCAACAGTCGTAACGTCACTTCCCTCGTAATGACGCATGGTAACTTAGTAACTGGCTCTAAACTATCGGAACAAAGGCGGACCCCCTTAAGAAATATTTCTCCGGCGAGCATAAAAGCGTATCCAGAGGAAAAAAAACCCATTATAAATCTGATCATGTTTTGACTTTTACACATTCTGATCACAAGACATATGAAAAGTTCTTGCCATCATGAAGATTAAAAAGTAACGATTTACTTTGTTTAGAATCACGATGGCAGCCGTTGCTGGACGACGTGACATCAGACTATTGACTCCAATTACAATGGGGAGACCTTCCATAAGCTACTACATCCCAAGTATTATTGTTCTAGTAGTGGGTTTGGGAGGGGGAAACTTTTTTCTTTTTTTTTTTAAAGTCTCCCCCCTCCCAAACCCCCTACACCAGAACTTCTTGTAGGGGGTTTGGGAGGGGGGAGACTTTTAAAAAAAAACCCTTCTAGAACAAGAATACTTGGGATGTAGTAGCGTGTGGAAGGTCTCCCTTACAATGCATACACATAATATTTCTTACCCGGCTTCACATGGACACTGGGCCTTTTCCAAGTTGAATATCGCACCCACCCGAACAGGCGGTTTGTAAGAATATTTCTGAACCATTTTTCTATGTTAAAGACTCTCAGTTCACTTTATTAAAACGACGAATCTCGGGAATACAATGTTTCGTCGACGTAACGGGATGGTCCAATGAAAAGCACAGCAGCACAAATAGAATTATTATTATTGAAGGGAATTTAACACTGGCGACCACCCACTCACTCACTTTTAATTCTTCAATATATTATTATTCTTGTCCCAAAATGTTGGTTTTTATTGGGTTATTATGATAGCTAGAGGAAGACAAAGAATGAGTTATCTAAGAATGGCCAAATGTGACTTAGAAAACAACACAGATTTCATGCGCACCGCAGAAGATCGTGATTCGGGGAGACAGCTGACCGGCAACGTGCTCAAGAGTACAAGCCACCATGGATGATGATGTTTGTTATGTTTTATAAAACACGCTTAATCCCAGATCATGTCAGAGTGAATGTTACGCGCGTGAAACCCAATTATAGCCAACTATATTGTTTTAAAAGGAAAAGATTCTAACTTCTACTTCTACGTTATGGCACAAGACCGAAGGGCTAGAGCTCAGGTGGTCGCTGGTTCGGATAATTAAGTAAGCCAGTAAATAAAAGGGAAAGATGGAAAGTGACTTAATTAATCCAATGTTTACTGTTTACGTCATTTCTAAAGTCTACCGGAAGTGAACTTGTGTTTCACTTCCGCACTGATTTGTTCCAAACAAAACACAATGAGTATTTCGAGAAAAAAAAAAGGAAGTAGATTACAATGAACATTTAATAATAGCAATGAGGCCAAAAAGCTATGGAAGCTTGGAATCGGGTTAGATAGAAATTGCGGTGGTCTCTCTTAAATAACATTATTGAAAAATGGACAATAAAACTGTTTCACAGTCGTGATAGGATGATGTTTTTTAACGCACAGTTCAACGCAGAAAGCGTAGATTTGTAGGTTTGTTTGTTTGTTTTATTTGTTGTATTTTGTTGATTTTATTGAATTTGGGAGGCCTTCCGAAAGCTCCTACATCCCCAGTATTCTTGTTTTTTATTATAATGTTCTAGTAGGGGGTTTGGGAGGGGGAAAACTTTTTAAAAAAAGTCTCCTCCCCACCCAAATCTCCTACTAGAATAAGAATACTGGGAATGTAGGAGCTTTCGGAAGGCCTCCCTTGAATTTGAATGCATATGTGACCAATCGTCTCAAATCAGTATTGTATATTGGGGCGACGTGAACACATTTGAAGGTCTGTATTCCGATTATCTTTTTACCATTGTAGAGTTATCATGAAAGGCCTTGAAGATTTCTTTCTTCTTCTGTCTCCTCCTCCTCCACCTCCTCCTCCTCCTCCTCGTCGTCGTCGTCCTCCTCCTCCTCCTCCTCCTCCTCCATCTTCTTCTTCTTCTTCTTCTTCTTCTTCTTCTTCTTCTTCTTCTTCTTCTTCTTCTTCTTCTTCTTCTTCTTCTTTTCTTCTTCTTCTTCTTCTTCTTCTTCTTCTTCTTCTTCTTCTTCTTCTTCTTCTTCTTCTTCTTCTTCTTCTTCTTCTCTTCTTCTTCTTCTTCTTCTTCTTCTCTTCTTCTTCTTCTTCTTCTTCTTCTTCTTCTTCTTCTTCTTCTTCTTCTTCTTCTTCTTCTTCTTCTTCTTCTTCTTCTTCTTCTTCTTCTTCTTCTTCTTCTTCTTCTTCTTTTTCTTCTTCTTCTTCCTCTTCTTCTTGTTCTTGTTCTTCCTGTTCTTGTTCTTGTTGTTGCTCTTCTTCTTCTTCTTCTTCTTCTTCTTCTTCTTCTTCTTCTTCTTCTTCTTCTTCTTCTTCTTCTTCTTCTTCTTCTTCTTCTTCTTCTTCTTCTTCTTCTTGTTCATCATTTTGCTCTTCTTCTTGTTCTTGTTCTTCTTGTTCTTGTTATTCTTCCTCTTCCCCGAGGGAGGAAGGAACCAGAAGGAAAGATAGATAGATAAATAGACAGATAGATGGATAGATTGTTAGGAGAGAGAGACTGTGTGTTTATGTGTCAAAGAGAGTTTCTGTGTGTGTGTGTGTGTGTGTGTGTGTTTCAGAAGAAAGAAAGAAAGAAAGAGAAAGAGAGAGAGAGAGAGAGAGAGAGAGAGAGAGAGAGAGAGAGAGAGAGAGAGAGAGAGAGAGAGAGAGGTAGGGGAGAGGGAGGAGAGGTATTAAATGGGAATAATTTTATATTTCACCAAATTATGCAATCTTTTCCCACAACCCACTTGTACACAATTGTATAACATCCCAATTTCCATGGTCTATTATTAGCCCTCCCCCCCCCCTCCCCACCTAAAAAAAAAACAAACTCAGAACCCCCCCCCAAAAAAAAAAAAACAAAAAAAAAAAAAACAACCCAAAAACCTGACCAATTTTGATTGTTGATGGCTCAAACGATTCGTCTCAATATCCTTATTTCCACAATGATATTATAATGATTAAAAAACAAACTGTCCATGCATAATAGGCCTTTATCCACCCACAAACCTTTGCGGGTTGTTCACATTTGTGACCCTTCGCCTCAAAACGGTATTAAGTCGGGATGATTAAGATGTTGAAAATTGAATTTATAGTCAGAAATATCAGACTTGTGTTGGGTTTGTATGTTTTATTGAGAATGGATACCATGTTTTAGGGTGCTAATGCCAACAATTTATATCTTTGACCAGTTTAACATTAAATTCGGCTTTTAAGCATCTGGTTCGTTCCGACATAAAACCGTTTTGAGACGGTGGGTCATATTTATTTTTAAAAATCGGTACGCGGTTTACTTTGGACTATTTTTTTTACTATTCGCGCAATGATACAATGAAACGGTTTCAATTTATTTGTCACACAAAGTTGATTGATAATAACAATATATTCCAAAGACAATATTATCTACGGAAGAGTAGTCTACCTTATTGCCTCGTCTCACGTTTTCGTACGTTTCAATAATATATTTACGATGAATCTATTTTGACTAACTTTCCAAATAATTTTACACCTCTCTGAAAACAGTCCATGACGAAATTCATCTCCAGCTTATTTTGCATCGTACAAAGCAACATCTAAGGAGGAGGACTATTATTTTACAGCGAAGGCCAAAAGAACAAACGCATAGAATAATTGTCCACAGAGAGAAACCTGAACCAACCACCGACCATCTTGATCAATATCCGGCCCCTTTTGTTCTAACAATGGCTTACCTAGATTACTACAGACAACACTCTCTACCCCTCACCCCGACCGCCAAGAGGGTACCCGATCCGGAGCCTACTCCCATTCTCTTCTGCAGGGGGCCCGAGTGGACCCACCGATACCAGGTCAACCGGCGGGCCAACTATCTGGACCATCGATTCATGTACAAGGACCAAGGCCCGCCGAGCTATCGTAAACTGGGGGCCCACTATAACATGTACAAAATCCCGATCAGAACGGACCACTCGAACTACGCCAAAAGTTTCCACTACGAGCCCCGGATGTGCAACGCCCCTAGTTACCAAAACGAGGCGATCGCATTTCCGCCCGGGCCGCCGCCCCCTCAAATCGCCATGTCGGACGGTCTAAAAAACTCGAGAGACAGAAACCCGGTAAGTTATTTATTTTACATTATAAATTGTTTGTTTGTTTTTGTTTTTAATTTATCACGTGACAAGTCTTCTCAAAATGGTATCACAGACCTGCCTACTTTGTGCGGCCATAATGTGGTCTAGTGGTATGACACTCGCTTTCGGATCGGAAGGTCCTGGGTTCGAGCCTCGCGCTCGGCGCATAGTTGAGTCCTTGGAAAAGGCTCTTTACTCACATTCTCTCACCGTACTCCTAGGTGTAAAATGAGTACCTGGCCGTCAACAGCGTTGTCTCTGTCCGAAAAAAAATATTGTAATATCGCCTCACAGGCGTCATGTCTCGTTCTACATGTTACGTGTTGCTGTTGGTCAGGGACCCTTTATAAAGCGCCTTAAGCACATTTAGTGGATATTGCGCTATATAAAAGCTCTAGTTTAAAAAATATTTTTTTTTAGAGATGTTCATGAAGTTATGAAATTAAACCCAAATGTCGTAATTCGACGAATTTTTCGTAATAGTGGGTAGGTCTAGTATTACGTGGAGGATATGATGTTACTCAGCCCTAACATGCGGCTATGTGGTCTAGTGGTATGACAACACTCGCCTTCGGAGTGGGGACTTTCCACCTGTCCTACATGTACCCGATGTGGGCAAGAACCCGAAACCGCAGAGCATCTAGTTGAACGGTGTGTTGTGACGATGCTACCGGGCGGGTTCGCGACGGTCCACGAATGCGGACCGGACTTTGCTGATTGGGTCGATCGTCATAACATGGTAGTGTGAGATCCATAATAAGCTGCTGCCTTCGGATCAGAAGGTCCCGAGTTCGAGGGACGAATAGTTGAGTCCTTGGAAAAAAAAGCTCTTTACTCACATTCTCTCAATGTAATTAGGTGTAAAATGAGTACCTGGCTGTTAACAGTGTTGTCTCCGTCCTAAATTTTTTTTGGTAATATCGCCTTACAGGCGTCATGTATGTCTCTTCCTACATGTTAATTGTTGCTGTTGTTTAGGGACCAGCTTTGAGTGAGCACGTTTAGTGGATATTGCCCTGTATAAACGCTTATTAAAAAAAAAACAAACACCGACTGTCTCGGTATGGACAAACTCCATTCAAAACGTAACCCAAAAAAAAAAAAAAAAACATATTTAAAAAATTGAGCATACTAAACTTTTAAAAACTGCATTAAAAGCAATTGAAACGATATAAGCAATGACCATCAAATTGGAAAGTGGAAAATCACTCAAAAAGTTTGTTGAACTTTCTGATGAATTCTTAGCTATTATCTATATAAAAAAAGCAAACTTTGAGAAAAATTAAATTTGATTATAAATTATGAATAATTTCACATAATATAACATTAACGTCTCCTCCCCCCCCTCCCCACACACACCCCCGCCCTCCCCCCCCCCCTTTCTGTTTCAGGCTTACAAGAACCTCCAGATCCCAACTATATCCGATATGAGTTTGAAGGCGTACGACAAGTACCGATACTTGCCCGGACCTCCTCCCGATACCCAGATTTTCGGCCCTCACCACAAATTCGGTTGCTTGCCACGACTTTGTTGAAAACTGTTGTTGCAACTGAAATAATAATAATCAACAACATTCTATGAATGTAGATTACCCTTAATGCTATTAATATTAATTTGCTTTGTCATTTAACTCCCTCAACCCTAACACCGACTATATCCTTAGCCATCGTTAACATATAGCTTGACAGAAGAACCCTCTAGGACTGGCAGTTTGACGTCATTTTTTAGGTTTGTGTAGCGTCTAGTGAGTTGTTAGTAAAACTCAGGGAAACAAGTTATTTCATTGGTTGAACTATTGAATACAACTCACGATTTGTTTTCTTTTGTGGCAAAAGACTGACAATTTGACGTCATTTTTTGGTCAGTGTCAGGCTATAAGTTAACGATGGTTACGCTATATCCGTAGTTTACCCGGGTTTTTCTTTCACCCCATGCCTATTTATTACATTTTTTAATGAGACAAATTATGGGCGTAGTACCCAAGCTAATGTTTTTTTTTTTATAATTTTTACATCTGAATGGTAGTTTAATGAATAAAACTATCTATGTACATGCTCATTTTTAATACATTTTTTTCCAATTCTGAAAGTTAAAATTGAATGAGTTAATGAATTTGATATCATTAATCATTTTATTTATTTACATACATAATATATATATATATATATATATATATATATATATATATATATATACACACACACACACACACACACACATATATATATATATAAAATTATTTTGTCAATAAAACACCACTGAATAAAACATAATTATTCACAATCTTGTTATTTTTTTTCCTACTCCGCCCTGTCCACGAAGCTGTGATTAGGTAGCTAGGTCCATGGGGAAATTTTCTTTAGGGTCTATTCCCAGGGAAGACTGGAATAACCCAGGCGTTAGCCGCAGAGCAGCGCCGCAATGTGAGCTAGGGCGAGGTGACTTGCTCAATGCCACATAGCGCAGAGGCGGGTGCTCGAACTCGGTACCTTTCCGGTACGAAGCAAAGACCGTACTGCTGATCTACGCTGCCTGATAGAAATGGACGGCCAAAAACAAAAAATCAATAACAAAGACCTGAGTGACGTCAACTTCGTTCTATCTATTGCAGAGTACTTTCCCCAGCTACCAGATCCTTTGCATTGCAGGGTAGACAGAGAGGGGAGGGGGAGGCTGTCACAAATTGGTGTCTATGCTTTGCCTCGATCCCATTCCCCTTGTGTGTGAAGTGAGTGCTCTACCAACTGAACTGTCGGGACCTGAAATTGAATTTAAAGTCTTGTAGAGTAAAAGAAAGAAGAGAGAAAGAAAGAAAGAGAGAGAGAGAGAGAGAGAGAGAGAGAGAGAGAGAGAGAGAGAGAGAGAGAGAGAAAGTATGTGTGTGTGTGTGTGTGAGTGTGTGTGTGTGTGTGTGAGAGAGAGAGAAAACAAGAAAGATAGAGAGAGAGAGATAGATAGATAGATATATAGATATATATATATATATATATATATATATATATATATAGATAGATAGATAGATAGATAGATAGAGATAGATAGATAGATAGATAGATAGATAGAGAGAGAGAGAGAGAGAGAGAGAGAGAGAGAGAGAGAGAGAGAGAGAGAGAGAGAGAGAGAGAGACTTTTATATAATGAAAATTAAGTATAGAATTGATTAGAAAGACACGTATGAGGAATAATAAAAAAAAGATGCCTGTTTTCGTATCTCCCAATGCGTGAATTCTATATTATGTAATTCCATCAATAATTTCATTCGTCGTTAAAAGCATTTCTTTTCTCTCTCATCATTTCCTGCGTGTTTTATCTCTTCCCCTGCGAAGGGAAAGGGCTGAAATATATTTTTTTTGGGGGGGGGGGGGGGACTATGTTTTGGTGTTTGAGCTACAATAACTACGTGCTATACCACGTACTTGAAAAAGAAAGAAAGAAGAAACAACAAACAAAAAAAAAAACAAAAAAAAAAACAAAAAACAAAAACAAAACAAAAACAACGTAAAGCAACCAACCCTCCCCCCCCAAAAAAAAACAACAAACAAACAAACAATGACAACAACATTAATAGATTACAAAAACAAACACCCCCCCCCCCCCACAAAAACAAACTAACAAACAAACAAAAACAACACCAACAAAAGCAAACAAACAAAGAAAATAAAAATAAAACCGAACAGAAAAACACACTTACGTTTTTAACATAATTTCAAATCTCAATCGATTAAATGACCCTCATCTTATGAAAAAAAAACAAACTCTCAAACGTGGGACTTGTGAGGTCTCATCTTATGAAAAAAAAACAAACTCTCAAACGTGGGACTTGTGAGGTCTCATTTTATGAAAAAAACTCTCAAACCTGGGACTTGTGAGGTCTCATCTTATGAAAAAAACTATCAAACCTGGGACTTGTGAGGTACTATGTTTATGAGCTTTTGACAAGATGAGTGTCATTTTAATAAACATATATTTCGAGGAGAGTTTATTTGGCCAACATTTTAAACAGGTGTTCTTCTTTTTCAGAACACTATCTAGATTGGTCTTGTGGTATGACACTCGCTTTCGGATCGGAAGGTCGTTGGTTCGAGCCTCGCGTTCGGCGCATAGTTGAGTCCTTGGAGAAGGCTCTTTACTCATATTCTCTCACCGTACTCAGGTGTAAAACGAGTACCTGGCCGTTAACAGCGTTGTCTTTGTCCAAACGAAAATTTGTAATATCGCCTAACAGGCGTCATGTCCCGTTCTAAATGTTACGTGTTGCTGTTGGCCAGGGACCCCTTGTAAAGCGCTTTGAGCGCGTTTAGTGGATTTTGCGCTATATAAAAGCTCAATTTTTAAAAAAAATTTTTTTTTTTAGATGCAGTATGTTTGTTGTCTTGACATTTTGACAGGCTCGCTGAGGCTCTTTAACTCTTTAGTTTTTAAAAAAAAGTTTCAAAACTTCCTTTATAACGACACCAGTTTGCACCGTCTCTGAATGACCTGATTTTGTTTAGGGATGTAGGAAGTAAACACTGCAATAATTTTGTACAGATAATAATGGGTCAATGACAATGACAATGGGAATTACTAAGCTTATAGAAGTTGTAAACTGTAATTCACGTACAGACATGAATGTAACAGCTTCAAAAATGGACAAAAGGGAGGCCCTCGCACGATCCTCGAGCTAAGAGAAACAACCTAAGTATTCTTTTAACTTACCCTAAAAGTAAAAGATAAAATAATTAATACCTGATACCTTTAATTTTAACTTTAATAACCCAAATATTTTAATAGGAAAAACAAAAGCCCTAGGACTAGGACTTTTGCTATGACCGACGTGTACTTATTTGAGGTCTGATAACCCAAAATATTATGGCCTCATTGTTGTAATGATAAGAAATACTCTCAAACCGACGCGAAATATTCTTCTTATCTTATCTTATCTTATTAAAGGCTTAATAGGAATTATCCTTTAAATGCCTTATACAATAGTTTATAATTACAGAATCTCATATAGTTTGTATTGTATTGTTCACAGACAGTTTTACACAACTTTGAATGTCAGGAAAAAATGTATCAATCGAAAAATACAATCATAGAATACTGGTAATTGAAAACAGGTCAAGATCGAATGAATCATAAATGTACAAAGTTCATAGTACAATGAAATATTAATGACAAAAATAAACACGAAAGCAACAACGATAATAAAGCATACATTAGTCTGATAAATTATGATTTTACATTGTTTCAGATGCGAAAGAACCGACGCGAAATATTCTCTAATACAACAATGCTAAATCAGGGCCATAATTGCATTCGGTTATCAGACCTGCTAATTTGTGCACCTAGACTACGACCTCCTATAACTAACCATAGTAGAAAAAAAAAAACCCTCTGACCTCGAGCTAAACCGAATCGAAAAAACCCAACCCCTATGCTCTGCACTAGCTTTCACTATTTCAACAAAATGGCGGCGGAGAACTAAATCAATGGTTATATAAGGAAATCTTAAACTTTTACCACTCAATCAAAGTTTGTTTTACAGCTTTTAAAATACTACTAAAAATTGACAAATTGAATAAATAAACGTTGGACAAAAGATCCACGGTTAAAATAACAATATAAAGAGAAGTTACCTCAAGGAACGTGCGGAAGGTCTCCTCTTCAAAACAATGGACAACATACCAAACGCGTAACGTATGAGGCTTAAATGTTAAAGCCATGACAGTGACATTCATTTATTTACATTACAATTACAGATAATAAGGAGGTAATTTTTCTAGTTGTTTTCGATAGGTTTTCACATTTCCAATCGCCTAATTTGCTGCATTATGCACCGTGGTCCATCGATATGATTGAATAAACGTAAAATACAGCATGGGCAAGAAGGCCTATAGCTTATATTTCATCATCATCATCGTCATTATCATCGTCGTCGTCGTCGTCGTCGTTTTCGTTGTTGTTGACTTCATCCTCCTCCTCATCATCATCATCCTTACCATCATTCTCCTCCTCCTCCTCCTCCTCATCATCATCATCATCATCATCATTATCATCATCATCATCCTCATCATTATATCATCAACCAACTCACCATGTTTCCTTTTGGGAACTGTAAATCACTTTAAGAACAAAACATGACGTAAATCAAGTTATATCAAATCAAGAGCTCACATTCACAACAGTATCATTATTTTCTTTGTAATCTTTCCTTCCTCTTCACTATATCCCTCCTCATTTCTCCGTGAATACAGATCACAGGGTTGTCTTATAAAAAAAGGCATCTCTCTACCACCTTTCATTCTGATTCTGAACTAGGTAACAGCTTTTTACTCTGTATCCATTCCTCTTGCTTCCAGTGAAAAACGAACACTGAGCTTGCTGAAAAACATGTAGACTGTAAAATGCCTTGAAAAACAATAACAAAGGATAACACAAACGCCCCCCCACCCCTGCCAAAAAAAAAAAAAGAAAAAAAAAAGAAAAGAAAGAAAAGAAAGCGAAAAGAAAAAACCAAACGATTTACACGATATGACGTGTTTCGTATCAAAAACTTAACAAAAAAGCATCCTTCTCTCTCCCCCCCCCCTTCCCGCCCCCACTGAACTTTCCAATCCTTTCTTTTTGTTTGTTTTTGGACTAAAAACCGACGTAGTGTACTAATTTGCAGGTCTTGTAACCCAAATGTTTATGGATTAATTGTTGTAATGTAAATTATGCAGCAGTGCTCTCAAAACACCGCGAAATAATTTCCATGACATCAATGTTAAAACAAACCCATGCGGCTATGTGGTCTAGTGGTATGACACTCGCTTTCGGATCGGAAGGTCCTGGGTTCGTGCCTCGCTCGGCGCATAGTTGAGTCCTTGGAAAAGGTTCTTTACTCACATTCTCTCACCGTACTCAGGTGTAAAATGAGTACCTGGCCGTTAACAGCGTTGTCTTCGTACGAAAAATTGTAATATCGCCTAACAGGCGTCACGTCCTGTCCTACATGTTAAATATTGCTGTTGACCAGGTACTCCATGTAAAGCGCTTTGAGCACATTTAGTGGATATTGCGCTATATAAAGCTCAATTTTTTTAAAAACCCATAATTGTGTTCGGTTATCAGACCTGCACATTATGTGCATTTAGACTAAAACCTTATTATTATTCTACGATCAACAAAAATACCAGATTGATGGGTTGGGTCACATTTCATGAAGTATTGAGATATTTTTTTTTTGACAATGAGTATTCAAGTCATATTATTCAGTTCGTGACAATCATCGGTCAAATTTATCCAATTTTATACGACGTTGTGTCTTTTTTACGAAAGCCGCCGAAACCCGACAAAACCCGACGAAATCCGATAAAAGTTATGGGAAATAGGTAGCAGTGGGGAGTGAATCCGGGACTCAAGGAAGTATACACCATTGGGGAGTGAACCTGGGACTGGGTTTCGGTCGGTTTTATCGGGTTTCGTAAAAAAAGACACACCCAATTTTATATTTATGTAAAATCCCCCAGATTAAAAAAAAACCCCATAGAAACATAAACAATTTGTTTAACATCAGAAATTGATAGTTAATATGTATGAATTCGATATGGATCAGTGAAATTAATATCAAACCATCGATATTTCGCCTTGACGAGAGGTGGCTCAGAATCCTCAAGACTTGAGTAAAAACCGCCTCCACCGCCTCCACCGCCTCCACCACCTCCACCACCTCCACCACCTCCAACATCAACGTCATCAGCGTCAAAGAGACCTATTTCATTTCCCCCATTTATTTTGTCAACAACGATCTAAAATCAAAAAATAGATCCCAAATGGCGATCGTTTTGAAATCGAAATGCGAGGCCCAAAAGGGGACGTGTGAAAGGCCCGAATTCCCTAGCTGGGCCTGGCGGTTCAACAGGAATCAACACATGACACACTACCACCCCTGGCAACTAAGGTGAGTACCTGTACTGTGTGAACAACGAGTGTTCTTTTGTATTATTTGTGTGTCAGTGCATGGCGTAATCAGTCGGAAGGTGAACATTTTGGATATAATGCGTTTTTTGGCACTTTTTGAAAGAATAGTTATGCTCCCCAGATCATTTTAATTTTTATTTGAAGTAAACCGGGTGATTTTTCATGAAGTTCTGGTCAAATGTTTGGGAAAGGTATCCAGCAACTTTTCTCAAATTTCAAACTTTTTCAACTTGACTAGCTGTAAAATATATTTTATAGTGAAATTAGGCTTTGATATTTCCCGAAGATGTGCAAAAAGGGTTGATTTAATTATTTATGACAGGAACTCATTTTTGATAAAAATCTATATTCTAACTAATCTTGGCAATATCTCAGTTCAAACCTTTTCACCATCCGACTGATTATGTCAGTCACTGTAACATTTGTTGTTTCCTTTATGGCCATGTTTGCTTTGACGTGTTCTTATAAATTCAGGCCTGACAATTGACAATAATAGGGTTCAACATTCGTGACGTCATTTTCCCCCGTAACATCGTCAGACTGTTAACCAAATATTCTGATTGTTATCAGTCATAGCTAGCCGACTTGAATACATGACGATTAGCAAATTCCCTTTTCTCCAATTTCAATGTTGAATAATGTAAAATAAAACAAACAAACCCCCCCCCCAAAAAAAAAAAAAAAAAACAAAAACAAAAAAACAAAGAAAAAAAAAAACAACAACAAAAAACAAAAACAAAAAACAAACAAAAAAAAACCCCCCAAAAACAAAACAAAACAAAACAAAAACAACACAAAAACAACAACAATAGGCGATCTAGCTCCAATAGAAAAGCAGAAGTAATTTTCTCAACGGTT
>NC_088367.1:10560649-10593149 GCF_034508935.2 Berghia stephanieae | reverse complement strand
ATCTAACAAATCTAGCTGCCCATTTACTGCTGGGTTGACAGCGGGGGTCGGGGGGGTGGGTGGGGGGGGGTCGGGGTGGTGGGTTCGGAAAATAACTCGACTGCACCCGGGATCGATCTTGGTCCCTTTGCTTTGCGTGTGAAGCGAGTGCCCTAACAACTGAGCTATCGGGACCCCCCCATATCACTAAATAATGTATAAAAATGTATGTGTGTACTCCCGAACCATCTCAATCCAAATCTCCACATCAGTATCATATTTGTTAACCATCGTCTCAAAACGGTTTTATGTCGGAACGAACCAGATGCTTAAAAGCCGAATTTAATGTTAAACTGGTCAAAAATATAAATTGTTGGCATTATCACCCTAAAATATGGTATCCATTCTCCTCAATAAAACACATAAACTCAACACAAGTCTGATATTCCTGGCTATATACTCAATTTTCAACGATCTTAACCAACCCGACTTAATACCATTTTGAGGCGAAGGGTCATAATATATAATTTGTGTCTGACTATTAATTTTTGATCTCTCCCCATTTCTTTCACCAGATATTTTCCATACACAGATAACGCCCAAGGGAAACCAAAATACGGCGTCGGATTACGCAAATGCGTCACAGCTCGTCGTTGAGATGAATGCGTCACAGTTTATCGTCAATTAAGAATGAATGCGTAACAGCAATTCTTTATTTATACTTTGAAAGTAGCAACAACGAAACGAAATGGGTCCAAGCACTAGTTAAAGTGTTCAATTAATCATCGAATGACATCTCAGAAAATCGAATTTTTAAAATAAAAGCTTTTTTCAAGTTTTGGTGATTTAGACTTTGTTTTCATATTTATGTTTATTCAATAGCTCAGTTGGTAGTAAAACTAATAAATAGAGGTGCCTAAATGAGTCAATAAAATGGAGATAAAGATAAAAGGAGTAAATCTGACTCATGAATGAACAAACGACGTTTCGGCCTTTGGCCTTTTAATTTATCATTCCCCTCTATTTAAATATAACTTTGAAACGCATCAGTCCACTCCGTTCTCCCACTTTCATTCTCTCTCTCTCTCTTTCTTATTTCTCTCTCTCTTTCTCTCTCTCTCTCTCTCTCATCTCTCTCTCTCTTTTTGTGTTGTGTGTGTGTGTGTGTGTGTCTATATATCTATATATATCTCTCTCCTCTCTTTTTTTCTTCAATATCTAACAGTGGAGTAGGGGACGACTAATAACACTATTGCTGTCTAGTATTCTTCAATAAACCCCCCCCCCCCCTCTCCCCATCCCCCTACTTATTCTTGAGATATATATATATATATATATATATATAATAAATATTATATATATAATATATATAATATATATATATATATAATAGAATGCAAATTTTCACTCACATTTTGTGGCCGAGACGCTTCATACGCAAAGGGAGGACCTCAATCTTGATATAGTTCAAATTTTTAACTCCCCCCCCCCCCACCCCTCACCCACCCCTTTCCTGTTCACCATGCAGTGATTTGAGTTTCTTGGCTCTACAAGGGGTCCCTGGCCAACAGCAACATTTAACATTTAATAGGACAGGACATGACGCCTGTTAGGCGATATTACAATATTTTCGGACAGAGACAACGCTGTTAATTAACGGCCAGGTACTCATTTACACCTGAGTACGGTGAGAGAATGTGAGTAAAGAGCCTTCTCCAAGGACGCAACTATGCGCCGAGCGAGGCTCGAACCCAGGACTTTCCGATCCGAAAGCGAGTGTCATACCACTAGACCGCATAGCCGCACGGTATGAAAATTGCCTTTGGGCCAGTAGAGTCAGGGTTCGAGTCCAGCTCTGAACAGCAAAAAGTGTCTTCACTTACACTTTCTCACAGTACTCATGTATAAAAACAAGTGCTTGGCCATATACAACGTTGTTGTGTCATGAATTAATATGGCTGCGCTGTCGCTATGGCCGCTTGTCGTGAATGTGTGTGTTACTTCGAGTGTGTCAGGCTGTTTTATAAAACTATTTTCCAGTTAGTAAAATTTGTTTCCATCAATAGTAATAAGTAATAGCGCTTCACAAGCGTCATGTCTTGTTCTGCATGTTAAATGCAACCTTTGTAAAACGCTTTGAGCATGTTCAGTGTAAATCGTTCTATCAATATAAAAGCTCAAATTTTTTTTATTAAATGCCTTGTAATCGAATTTCACCAAAATAAAAAAAAAGAATGAGAGATGGAATATATAAATATATAAAAATATAATTCCTTTTATTCATCCCCAGGGGGAAATTTGTCTTTAGGGTCTATCCCAAGGGAAGACGGGAATAATCCAGGCGTTAGCCGCAGTGCAGCGCCGCAAAGTGAACTAGAGCGAGGTGACTTGCTCAAGGCCACACAACGAGGCGGGTAGTCGAACTCGGTACCATTTGGGTACGAAGCAAAAACCGTACGGCTCTGAAGAATAAACTCTATGAAATTATTCTATTGAATACTTGAACCTGTGTCTTGGAATCTGAACTTTTTATTTCCATCGCGCACCAGCAAGCTCGATAGGGTTAATGAAAATATGAAACTTGAATTAAGCAAAGAATACTGTAAAACATATTTAAATATGGATCAAATTTATTTTCGTTGAGAATTTTAATAGTAATCATAATTTACATAGATACAAATGGAAACTGCTATAGATTTAATGTCATGATAATTTTAACCAACATGTACCTTGTACTGTATGATACAAGAACATGCTGATGGTGAGGGGAATCGCAAGAATGATAACGATGATAATGATAATTATGAGGATAATAATAAAATCATAAATATAAAGATGCTGACACTACTTCTACTACTACTACTACTACTACTACTACTACTACTACTACTACTACTACTACTACTGAAAATGATGTTGATAATAGCGATGATGGATGTGATGAAAATAATGATGATAATGACAGTAAAGATGGCAATGGTGACAATGACATCGACGATGATGATAATCACAATGAGGAGAAGGAGAAGATGAAAGATGAGATGATAATGATGATGATGAAGAAGAAGAAGAAGAAGAAGAAGAAGAGAAAAAGAAGAAGAAGAAGAAGAAGAAGAAGAAGAAGATAGAAGAAGAAGAAGAAGAAGAAAAGAAGAAATGGAAAAAGAAGAGAACGAATAGGTTGAGGAAGATGAGGAGGAGGAGCAGGAGGAGGAGGAGGAGGAGAAGGGTGAGGAGGATGAGAAGGAGGAATAGGAGAGTAAGAAGAAGATTGTTTAGAAACGAAACCAATAAACTATAATCCAAATAAAACCGGAAATCTTCAACAGCCAAAAATGTCGATGACAATAGCATTAAATCATGTTATATCATATAATTTTAACAACAACAAGCACAAATCGTTTCAATATAAATTTGCCAATCAATATCATTTGTGTGTAAAATAAAACAACACAGAGTTCTAAACAAATTTGCCAATCAATATCATTTGTGTGTAAAATAAAACAACACAGAGTTCTAAACAAATTTGCCAATCAATATCATTTGTGTGTAAAATAAAACAACACAGAGTTCTAAACAAATTTGCCAATTCATATCATTTGTGTGTAAAATAAAACAACACAGAGTTCTACACAAATTTGCCAATCAATATCATTTGTGTGTAAAATAGAACAACACAGAGTTCTAAACAAATTTCAAACGACAAAGTAATGAAACAAAATAATATATCACAATATTGCATTTCAAAAATCAAATCGGAAAAAAAATATTAGAATGAAGAAAATAAAAATTGAAATTCATGAATTTGAACATCTAGAAATAATTAGAACAATCAAAGGTTTTTTCTTGTTGTTGTTTTTTTTTTGCAATGCATTACGAGTATTTTTTATCATCATCATCATCATCATCATCATCATCATCATCATCATCATCATCATCATCAACATCATCATCATCATCTACAACAAAAACATTATTTATCAATATTAATGAAATCATATACTTTTCAATATTAATTTCCTTTCACAAGATATGCTACGCAACCCTTCTAATATGACGTAAATCGTTGTTTTCTTACCATACTCTTGTCTGTCACACAATAGCAAATCATTAACACACACACACATACTCTCTCTCTCTCACACACACAGAGTCTCTCTCTCTCTCTCACACACACACACACACTCTCTCTCTCTCTCTCTCACTATTTCTACTTCTATCTTTCTCACTTTCTCTTTCCTTTATTCCCCGAATATCTCATATCACTCACTTTCTCCCTCTTCCATTTCAGATATTCACTTACTTAGCTTTCTTTCTCCTTCACATTTATTTGTTGCCTCTTTCCGTTCCCTCCCCCCCCCCCCCACTCTCTCTCTCTCTCTCTTCTCCCCCTCCACCCCCACCCCCCTCATCGTCCACCTCCATCCATGCTAACACAAGAGTTCCTGTGCTTCCACACAAATGTACCCCGGCGTTTTCGAGACTTTCGCAGGAACAGTTCGATAAGGCATGCACAGTTGTTGCCTTTCCAAGGTTCGGATTTTCCCCAAGGGAGTGCGCATCGGTCTGGTGAACAGCTGCTGGTGCGCCATCGTGGAGAAGAGAGATCGGGTCGTGGACGGGATACGGTTAATTTCGAGACCTGTCGGGCAATATGCCGGGAATGTTTGACACTTCTGTCGCTGGCCCATCGTGGCCAAGGACTGGGGTGGGTTGTACGATACGTTGTTTTGTGTTTTGGACGACAAGCTCTTGATGTCTATCCCGAGCATCGTCGAGATGAGGAACTCTTCCGATTTCTCGGGGTTTACCGACGGGAATTTGACCAATAAGATCGTGCTCGGCTTTTTCGGCCGGAGTTGTCTGACAGTCGGGTAGTTCCTGTTCAGGTCGAGGTAGCTCCCGTATGTATGGTTGGTCGTCGGGAACTGAACAGGCGTGTAGTGGTAAGCGTTGTCCGCTAACCGTTTCTCGATCTCTCCTCTTTTCTCCGAGCCCAAGCAAACTTCCGGTAACGGTTCCATCGCGGTGGCCACTTCCGTTTCGCAGGTCATCGAGCGCTTCGCTTCCCACTGGCGGTAGCCTTCGTCGTTATCCGCGGTGAAATATTCGTCGATATCCGAGGTGGTGGTGATGTCGTGATGTTTGGAGATCGTTCCGTTCACATTATTGCCGACACCGCCGCTGCCCAGATTCGTCGGATGGGTGTTTACGGTGCCCAAACCCCCTGCCCACTCCACGTTCCTCAGAAAAGGAATATTGTGATATTTCGGCAACTCCCCCGGATACGGTATCATTTCGTTACGGCCAATGATCTTCCCCTTTGAGCTGAAACCAGACTTGTACGTTTTCGGCGTCAACTCGTACGTGTACGACAAAGGCGGCTTGATGGTCAGATATCCAACCCGAGCCTGATCAGGAAATCCCACCGTTCCTGGAGTGACCTCGACTCCACACAAAGATGAATGAATTCCAGACATTTTGTTTTTATCCCCGATGTATTCTACTTTAAACAAAATAATTAAAAGTAATATCTGGATTGGATGCAATAATACGATTTCAAATTAAACAGTCTTAATTTTTAAATTCTTCTTTTTAAAGATAACAAACAATACCAAACAACGTTATTTATTTGATGCTTTGATTTAACAAGTTATTTAAGGACGTTTGATTAAGGACCCCAATGGTATATCTTGAAGCAACTTGAAGATCAATTGAATAATTACGGGTTTCGTCTTCTATTCAATCAATTTTGGAGTAAGACAACTTCAATTTGAATAGTGAAGAATGGTGTTTTTGTCTTTGGGTAGTGTTCTATATTTTCCTCCTCCAGTCATTAATTTACAGTAGAGCGAGGTTGAGACGACCTGCTCGATTTAACAACAACAACAACAATCGTGATTTCTCGATCTCGTCGTTTTAGCGTGATGATATCAATAGTTTATGACCGTAAACTTTCTCCTTTTTTTATTCTTTTACCACACGGTAATAATGTTTAACGGAATGTAAACAATAACAGTTTATCAAATGCGTCTCTATATTATTGTACGATATCCAACCATATATTATTTTGGTTGGTCACAAGCGATGTTGTATTAGTTGATCAAAATACAGCAGGGTACTTTGTAACATCTTTGTCATCAGATTGATGTCGGTCTTAGAAACGGGGGTGAAATATACAATGGTTTACGGTCACAACGATACAAAAGCTGTAAAAATTATAATAATAATATACAAAAAATGGATATATCAGCTTCAAAAGAGAAAAAAAACAAACCAAAAAGCAAAAAAAAAAACAAAACAAAAAAAAACAAAAAACAAAAAAAAAAACCCAACAGAAAAACAAAAAAAAAACAAAAAACAACATAAAAAACTCGAAACGATTCGAGCTCAAAACCCTTCTTCAGACAATAACATTGAAGGCTTTTGAGCCCGAAATGTTCTGTTTAAAAGCTTTGACTAATAATTAATGTTTACGTAAGTTCTATCAATATAACACAGGGAAGCAAAACGATTGTTAAAACGAGGATAAATTTCAAAAGAAATAGTTTATACAATGTTTACTGTAAAGCCATCAAAATAACAATGGGAAACAAAACAAGGTATATTTTAAAGGAAATTGTTTTGACTAATAAATAATGTTTACTTCAATACTATCAATTTAACTCAGAAAAACAAAATCGAAGATAAAAAGTGAAAAGGATTTGTCTTGTAAATAATGTTTACTTCAATGGTTTGGTATATCCGTAGCCATCGTTAATCTATAGATAGTATGCAGATGACGTCACTCAGGCCTTTGTTATTGTTTTTTTGCCATCCGCGTTTATGAGCAATGCTCACTGAACTGTATTAACCTGACTATAAACGTTCATGGATACACACAGTTTTGTGTGTTGGTCCGTTATACTTCCGGATGGCAATGTTATGAGCTTCTTAGCCAAGCGCATACTATCTATAGCCTGACACGAGAACCCTCTAGGACTGGCAGTTTGACGTCATTTTTTTAGGTTTGTGTAGCGTCTAGTGAGTTGTCGTTAGTAGAGCTTGTTAGGAAGCAAGTTATTTCATTGGTTGAACTATTGAATACAACTCACGATTTGTTTTCTTTTGTGGCAAAAGACTGGCATTTTGACGTCATTTTTTGGTCAGTGCCAGGCTTTAACTTAACGATGGCTTCGGTATATCATGGGGAAATAAAATGGAAGATAACATTTAAACGAAATAGTTTTACTTGGAAATAATGTTTACTTTAATACTATTAATATAACACAGGGAAACAAAGAGAAAAAAAGAAATGATTGGAATAGTTTTGACTAGTAAACAATGTTTACTTCAATACTATCAATATATAACCGAGGTTAGCAAAAAGAAAAAAAAAAAGAAAAATTTCAAAAGAAATAATTTTAACTAGTAAAGAATGTTTACTTCAATATAACACTGGGAAGCAAAAAAAAAAAAAAAATGAAAAAAAAGGAAAAATCCAATAAAAACCAAAAAACAAAAACAAAAGACAAATACAAAACAAAAAACAAACAAAAAAAGATTAATTATACAAACGGATAGTGTTAACTAATTATCAATGTTTACTTCAACACTGTAAATTATAATGAAAACAAATTTGAAGAGAAAAAAGAGAAAAATATTTGACTCGTAATTAATGTTTACTTCAATGGTATTAATGTGACACAGGGAAACAAGATGGAAGATAAATTAAATGTGAAATGGAATAGGTATTGCCTTGTAAATAGTAATTACTTCAAGTGTATTCATGCATCACTGGGAAGCAGACATAGAAAATAGATTTTTATTAAATACTTTTGACCAGTAAATTTTAATGATTACTTAAATACTATTGATATAACACAGGAAAGCACAAAAAAAACCCCCAAAAAACAAACAAAAAAAAACAAAACAAAAAAAATCCCCCAAAAAACCAACAAAAAACCAAAACAAACCCCCCAAAACAAAACAAAAACAAACAGAAAAAACAACAACAAAAAAAAAACAACAACAACAAAGCAAAACAAAACAAAACAAAACAAAAACTAAAAACCATTAAAAAAAAAACAAACCCCCCAAAAAAAAAAAAGAAAAGAAAAAAAAATCCCCCAAATATTTGACCATCGTAAATGTTATTTTAAAAAATACTGCGAAGAAAGAGAATATCGAACTACAACAAAGCAAGGAGGAATGCTTGACTGCCTTTAATAATAAGTAAATATTCATTTATTATGGAGGTTTCTAATAGCAATACAATTTGGACTAAGGATGCAACATCCTCTATGTCTCAATACGAACAAGAATGTAGTGAGTAGATAAGTGCCAGAAGACAATACGCTCAACAGTCGTGACGTCACTTCCCTCGTAATGACGCATGGTAACTTAGTAACTGGCTCTAAACTATCGGAACAATGGCGGCCGCCCTTATGAAATATTTCTCCGACGAGCATAAAAGCGTATCCAGAGGAAAAAAAAACACATTATAAATCTGATCATGTTTTGACTTTTACCCATTCTGATCACAAGACATTTGAAAAGTTCTAGCCAGCATGATGAATAAAAAGTACCGATTTTCTTTGTTTAGAACCATGATGACCGCCGTTGCTGGGCGACGTGACATCGGGTTATTGAATCCTATTGAGTATACATAAAAAGTTTGCGGCGATGATGAGGGTTCGAACATATGACCCTACTATTACGACAACGCCGCCTGGCCGCGAGAGGGACGTTCCGCAATCGATGCCATCCACTTCCACCACTCTGAATACTAATCTGCTAGGAGTTGGGGGTTTGCAAAAATGAACAAAATATCAAGCACAGAATGTTTCAGGCTCAAATCCCATTTACAGGAAATGGCAAAAAGCGACGTATACATATAGGCAGGGCTGACATCCGAACATCCTTTGGGGTTTAGTTTAATATTGTTGAAATGGACAATAATTTGCGTATATCTTTTTGAGATTTCCATTACAACAATGAGCCCATAATGAATTGGGTTATCAGACCTGGAAATAAGTGCACGTTGGCAAAATCCCTTAACCCTCTCCATACCAACTACAGGAGCATACTATTTCCTGCCCATCAATGTTTTTTTTTCCCTCTTAACAACGATACTGCCACATTATCTCATTCGTCTGTAGTGTTTCTTTCATCCTGTTTTGTTGATAAAGGGGAAACCTGAAACGTCCATTTTAGGGAGGCCTTCCGAAAGTTCATCGTGCTAAGGGAAATAACCCAAATATTCCATGAACTAATCCTAAGAAAAACTACAACCTTGTACTTGTAACTAACCCTAATAGGAAAAACAAACACCCTATCACCTTTACCTAATAGACAAAAAAAAAATATTTAGGACTGCTTTGCACTACCTTTCAATACTTCAAAAATCAAAATGGCGGCCGAGAATCAAAACAAAGGTCAAATTAGGACATTTTAAACTTTCACTAATCTATCAAGGTTTGTTCTGGAGTTTTAAAAATGCTTCTATATCATAACAAATTGAATGGGAGGCCTTCCGAAAGCTCCTACGTCCTCAGTATTCTTGTTCTAGTATGGGGTTTGGGGTTTTTAAAGTCTCCCCCCCTCCTAAACTCCCTACTAGAACATTATAAAAAAGTTTTCCCCCTCCAAAACCCTCCTACCCCCTACTATAACATTATGAAAAAAGTTCCCCCCCCCCTCCCAAACTCACTACTAGAACATTATAAAAAAAGTTTCCCCCTCCCAAACCCCCCTACCCCCTACTAGAACATTATAAAAAAAGTTTCCCCCTCCCAAACCCCCCTACCCCCTACTAGAACATTATTTAAAAAAAGATACTGGGGAAGGCCTTCCCAACAAATAAACACAAATTATGCTTTAAGATACTTCACCCATCGGCAAGATGTAAAACAAACAGAAAATGGTTGAGAGATCCAAAGTATTGGATGTGTTGTCTACGATGACATTGGCTGCTATGCACCGTGTTTTGTAATGGTGCTTTTCCGTGCTTTCGTGTGCTTGATTCTCATTTTAATATTTATTGCATACCGAAAAATAAAATTGATAATTAAAAGCTTGCTAATGTTAAAACAATGATGAAGTCGAAATTTACATCAGGTCCAGTTTTTTTTTCAAAAGCCACCCCCCCCCCCAAAAAAAAAAAACCACCAACAAAAAAAAACCAACAAAACAAAACAACCCCCCCCCCAATCCCCTCCTCCCCATCCGCAAAAGAAAAAAACAAATAACAAAAAAACAACAACAAAAAAACAAAACAAAAACAAACAAAACAAAACAAACAAAACAAAACAAAACAAAAACAACGACATAAGACCAAAATGAAAAAAAAAAATAAACACAGAAAAAAAAAAATAACAACTGACAAATATAATGTTCTACTCAAATTTCCATCAACTACAAGATTGACGACCCAAAGTGTAGATAGTGTAGGTACTACTTATTTGCAGGTTTGACAATCAAATTTGTCACTACGGCCTACTCTCAAACCAACGCAAACATTTTGTCCAAAATTTCAAGCCCATTTATTTTCCGTCCGGTTATCAGATCTATTACGTAGTAACTACCCCATCTACTCCAATGCCCACAACCACGAATAAAACTTAGAAATCGTTATTCATCCTTGCTTTTTTTTTCTTCTATCAATCAATAAATTGCTCTATTCTATGCTCAACGATCTGTATCTTATTCAAACAAACAAATCTTTGTATTCGTTGTTTCCAATTTTAAACATATTTCCTGATGGATAAATAAAGTTTATTCATATATATATTTATTTATTTGTTAATTAATTAATTAATGAATATATCTACCTATTTATCTATTTCTATTTATCTATTTTAATGTATTCATATGCCATTTTAAATTTGGATATATCCTTCATTCCGTTACACATATGACAAATTTAGCCACCAGTTAAAATAAAGGCCCCTTTCTTCATTCATCCAATCATCCAGCATTGTTTTAGCCTCTCATCCATCAATCAATCCACTCATCCACCTACCAATCCATATGTCCTTCCATCTTTCTTCTCTTCCTCCATTCATCCCCTCATCCATCCACTCATCCATCTACCCATTCATCCATTCATCGCTCCATCCACCCACACATCTCTCCATTCATCCATTAATCCATCCACCCATCCTTCTTGACATCCATCAATCCAATCCATTCATCCATGAAACTATCATTTATCCATCCACTACACATCCATTCAACAATCTACCCTGACAAATTCATCCCAAACCATCTTGTTATCCATTCATCTCTCTATCACCCTGCCATTATTCATTCATCAATCCATCCAACCATCCATAATTTATTAACCATCTATCCATACAGCCATCTGTCCATCCATCCATCCATCCATCCACCCACCAATCCACCCATCCATCCATCTATCCATTCACAATCCACCCATCCATCCATCCTGCAATCCATCCATCCTGCAATCCATCCATCCATCCATCACCATACATCCAAATCCATCCATCCACCATCCATCCATCCATCCATCCATCCATTCATCCACCCACCCATCCATCTATCCATCCCATCACCCTCCATCCATCCATCCCAATCCATCCACACATCCATCCATCCACCATCCACCAATCCACCCATCTCATCCATCCACCCATCCATCCACCAATCCACCGATCCATCCATCCATCCATCCACCAACCTCCACCCCATCCATCCATCCACACCACCATCCATCCATCATCCATCCACCCATCCTTTCCCATCCATCCATCCATCCATCCATCACATCCATCCCATCCACTCCAATCCATCCACCACCATCCATCCATCCCATCACCATCCATCCATCCACCACATCCATCCATTCATCCATACCATCCACCCATCCCTACCATCCATCCATCCATCCATCCATCATATCCACTCACCCATCCATCTACCATCCATTCACACCATCCTCCATCCACACACATTCCATCCATCCACCAACCATCCTTTATCCACATCCTCATCACCACTCCAATTCACTCATCAACCATCCACCATCCAATCATCCATCCATACCATCCACCATCCATCCATCCATCCATCCCATCCATCCACCATCATACCATCATCCATCTCCATCCTCCATCCAATCCATCCATCCATCCACACACCACCCCATCCATCTCATCCATCCATCCACATCCACCCATCCATCCATCCCAATCCATCCATCCCAATCCATCCATCCATCCATCCATACATCCATCCATCCATCCATACCTCAAATCTCCATCCATCATCATCCATCATCCACACCATCCAATCCATCCATATCACCCATCATCCATCCATCCATCCATCATCCACCATCCATCCATCCATCCATCCACCATCCACCATCCATCATCCATCCATCTCCATCCATCCATCCAACCACCATCCATCCATCCATCCCATCCCATCCCATCCATCATCCATCCATCATCCACCATCCATCCACCAATCCACCCATCCATCCATCCACATCCACCACCAATCCCCATCCACCATCCATCCATCAATCCATCCACCCATCCATCCATCCATTATCCCCACCCATCCACCATCCATCCATCATCCATCCATCATTCACCACTCCATCACCATCCATCCACCAATCCACCCATCCACCACATCCATCCATCCATCCACCAATCCACCCATCCACCCATCCATCCATCCATCCACCCATCCACCCATCCATCCATCCATCCATCCATCCATCCATCCATTCATCCACCCATTCATCCATCCATCCATCCATCCATCCATCCACACACCCACCCATCCATCTATCCATCCATTCACCCATCCACTCATCCATCCATCCTGCAATCCATCCATCCTGCAATCCATCCATCCATCCATCCATACATCCATCCATCCATCCATCCACCCATCCACCAATCCATCCATCCATCCATCCATCCATTCATCCACCCACCCATCCATCTATCCATCCATTCACCCATCCATCCATCCATCCACCAATCCATCCATCCATCCATCCATCCATCCATCCACCAATCCACCCATCCATCCATCCATCCATCCATCCATCCATCCATCCATCCATCCACCAATCCACCCATACATCCATCCATCCATCCATCCACCAATCCACCCATCCATCCATCCACCCATCCATCCACCAATCTACCCATCCATCCATCCATCCATCAATCCATCCATCAATCCATCCATCCATCTATTCACCCACCCATCCATCCATCGATCCATCCATCTATTCACCCACCCATCCATCCATCCATCCATCCACACACCCACCCATCTATCCATCCATTCACCCATCCATCCATCCATCCACCAATCCACCCATCCATCCATCCATCCATCCACCAATCCACCAATCAATCCATCCATCCATCCTTCCATCCATCCATCCATTTATCTATTTATCCATCCATCCATCCATCTATCCATCCATCCATCCATCCACCAATCAATCCACCCATCCATCCATATCCACAAATCCACCAATCCATCCATCCACCCATCCACCCATCCACCCATCCATCCATCCATCCATCCACCCACCCATCCATCCATCCACCCATCCATCCATCATATTCACCAGTACCATGTGTACCCTAATCCACCTCCCACCCCCCCCCCCCACCCCCTTATTAACAGGACAACGTACAGTAATATGAACGACTGGATGAGACTCCAGGGCCGAGTAGCAAACTCCCAGGCTCCCGTCATGTACACTGGGGTGGGAGGATTTCAACAGTTACCATCAGTACGTATTTTAAAAATTAAATTTTATTGAGCTTATATATAGCGCAATATCCATTTAAAGTACTCAAAGCGCTTTACAAGGGGTCCCTGGCCAACAGCAATAATTAACACGCAGGACTAGACATGACGCCTGTTAGGCGAAAGTACAATTCTTTCGGACAGAGACAACGCTGTTAACGGCCAGATACTCATTTTACACCTGAGTACGTCGAGAGAATGTGAGTCCAGAGCCTTTTCCATGGACTCAACTATGCGCCGAGCGAGGCTCGAACCCAGGATCTTCCGATCCGAAAGCGTGTCATACACTAGACCACATAGCCGCAAAATACTCCATCGAGAATCTAAAAAACAAAACAAAACCAAACAAAAATAAAAACAACTGACAAATATCATGTTCTACTCAATTTTCCATCAACAGCAATAATTAACACGCAGGACTAGACATGACGCCTGTTAGGCGAAAGTACAATTCTTTCGGACAGAGACAATGCTGTTAACGGCCAGATACTCATTTTACACCTGAGTACGGCGAGAGAATGTGAGTCCAGAGCCTTTTCCATGGACTCAACTATGCGCCGAGCGAGGCTCGAACCCAGGATCTTCCGATCCGAAAGCGTGTCATACCACTAGACCACATAGCCGCAAAATACTCCATCGAGAATCTAAAAAACAAAACAAAACCAAACAAAAATAAAAACAACTGACAAATATCATGTTCTACTCAATTTTCCATCAACTACGAAATTGGCTACCCAAAGCGTCCTTACCCTACCGTAGTTCCGACACTTTACAGAGGTTGAAGGTCATGGACGCGGCTATGCGGTCTTGTGGTATGACACTCGCTTTCGGATCGGGATGTCCTGGTTCGAGCCTCGCTCACGCATAGTTGAGTCCTTGGAAAAGAGACTCTTTACTCACATTCTCTCACCGTATCCTGGTGTAAAATGAGTACCTGCCGTTAACAGCGTTGTCTTTGTCCGAAAAATTGTAATATCGCCAAACAGGCGTCATGTCATGTCCCTTCCTACATGTTAAATGTTAATGTTGACCAGGGGCTCCTTGTAAATGGCTTTCAGCATCATCATCATCATCATCATTATTATTATTATTATTATTATTATTATTATTACTATTTTTAGTATTATTATTATTATTGTTTATTATTATTATTATTATTATTATTATTATTATTTTTATTATTATTATTATTTTTATTATTATTATTATTATTATTATTATTATTATTATTATTATTTTTATTATTATTATTTTTATTATTATTATTATATTATTATTATTATTATTATTATATTATTATTATTATTATTATTATTATTATTATTATCATTTTTAAATATTTGTTATTATTATTTTTATTTTTTATTATTATTATATTGTGAGTTATAAATGTGTAACCAAATGACAAATTGCCACTATTTTGAGGGCAATAAAGATATATTATTATTATTGTTATTATTATTATTATTTATTATTATTATTATTATTATTATTATTATTATTATTATTATTATTATTATTATTATTATTATTGTATTATTATTATTATTATTATTATTATTATTATTATTATTATTATTATTATTATTATTATTACCATTATCATTATTAGCACATTTAGTGATAGTTATTGCGCTATATAAAAGCTCAATTTAAAGGTGAAATTGTATGATTTATTTCGTCCTAACCAGGTGGAGGTATCGGACGTTGAGACCGAAGCGCTGAAGAAAGACTACGAGGACACCTTCAAGAGATCTTACTCAGACTTGGCCCATCAGATAGCTTACCGGTACCCTAACCCTGGACTTCCCAGGTTCGATAACAACTTGTTTGTTATTTTGCATATAGGGAATGAGATTAGCGGAAGAGTAGCGTCCATTGGTTGGACTCACCTTAAAGAGAGAACGTAAACATGGTTTTGCGCATGCGTCTCTCTCGTCCTCGCTTTCGGTGAAGTGTCTCATGCCGCTTTCACTGGAAACGAGGACGAAAGACGCATGCACACAACCAACATGACGTTCTCGCTCTAATAACTTTTCCGCCGGTGACGTCCTCCAATCAAGGGACGCTACTCTTCCGCTATTCTCATTCCCTATATTAATTATATTTGTATCACTTGTTTTGTTTTTATGTTTTTAAGGGTTTTACGGCGCTTACAACACATTTATGTAATATCAGCGCCAGTAAAAAGGAAGAAAATGGGATAGTGAAAAGTTCTAGAATTACAATTAAAGCACCAAAAAAAGGTAAGATAAAGGGGAATTGGTTCAAATAAGAAATAGATATAGATTCCAAGAGCACACTATCAAAGTACTTACTTTGAGATCACATAAAAGTCTCACCCAGACACAAGCACAGGTACCCACTAAAAGGAATACAATCAAATTGGTGCATATTATAGTTATTGAGTCCTTGGGAAAGGCTCTTGCTTTACTCACATTCTCGCAAGTATTCAGGTATGAAATGAGTACCTGGCCGTTAATAGCGTTATCTTTGTCCGGAAAATCGTCATGTCCAGTCCTTCATGTTAAATGTTGCTGTTGACCAAGGACCCCTTGTAAAGGGCTTTGAACGAAGTTGACGTCGCTCGGGTCTTTGTTATTGCTTTTTGCCATCCGCGTTTATGAGTAAATCTCACTAAACTGTATTAACCAGACTATAAACGTTCATGGTTACACATAGTTTTAGTGTTTTGGTCTGTTATATTATTTCCGGATGGCACTGCTGTGAGCTTCTTATTCAGGCGCATACTCTATCTATATTTTATCTGTAATTTCTCGTCTTCATCCCAGAATTCGTCAAGGTGCCATAGGCGGTACGTGGCGACACATCAAGGAGGTGTTAGGACATCACGGGAGTAGGGTGTGCTTTGTCGATGGTCAGTGACAGTCGCAATCCTCCTCTTCCTCCTCCTCCACTTAATCTCCTCCTTCTTCTTCTTCTTCTTCTTCTTCTTCTTCTTCTTCTTCTTCATCTTCTTCTTTTTCAACTTCTATTCCTTCTTCTTCTTCTTCTTCTTCTTCTTCTTCTTCTTCTTCTTCTTCTTCTTCTTCTTCTTCTTCTTCTTCTTCTTCTTCTTCTCCTTCTCTCTTTCTACTTTCTTTCTTTCTTCCTTCCTTACTTTCTCTCTTATTTACTTACTTTCTTTCTATCTTACCTACACTCTCCCCTACCTCTCTTTTCCCCTTCCTTTTATAAGTTCTAATTCCTTTCTTTCTTTCAATTCCTTATTGTGCGGCTATGTGGTCTTGTAGTATAACACTCACTTTCGGATCGGAAGGTCCTGGGTTCGAGCCTCGCTCGGTGCATAGTTGAGTCCTTGGAAAAGACTCTTTACTCACATTCTCTCACCGTACTCAGGTATAAAATGAGTATCTGGTCGTTAACAGCGTTGTCTTTGTCCGAAAAAATTTTAAATATCGCTTAACAGGCGGCATGTCCCGTCCTACATGTTAAATGTTGCTGTTGAACAGGGACCCTTTGTAAAGCGCTTTGAGCACATTTAGTGGATATTGCGCTATATAAATCTCAATGTTGTTTTTTTTTTTACCTTCACTCTCCCTTACCCCTCTTTTTTCATTTCTTTTATGAGTTCTAATTCCTTTCTTTCTTTCAGTTCCTTTTTGCTTTTTTGTTACATTCTTCCCACTTTTGTTTTCTTTCTTTTTTTTTAGTTCTTTCTTTGTTTCTTTCTACATTCTTCCTTTCTTCCTTCCTTCCATCCAGGGCTAGTAAGCGTGTATGACACTGACCGTTTCTCTGAGGCCCTTCAACCTCCCCTTCCTTACAAGGGAAAACTTGTCCACCCTCCTTACGTTCCCACCCAGAGGGAGCATGACATCAACAATGGAAAGAAGGGAGTTGTATGTGAGTATCGTGATATAATATGTGTCGGTGCATGACGTAATTAGTCGGAAGGTGATAATTTTGGATTGCATTTTATTGCATTTTCTGAAAGAATATGCTCCCCAGAGCATTTTAATCTTTATTTGAAGTAAATCGGGTGATTTTTCACGAAGTTATTGCCAGATGTATGGGAAAGGTATCCAGTAATTTTTCTCAAATTTTATACTTTTTCAACTTAACTAGCTGTAAAAAATATTTAGAAGTGAAAGTCAGCTTTGATATTTCCCGAAGATGTACAAAAAGGGTTGATTTAATCATTTATGACAAGAACTCATTTTGGATTTTTTAAAAATTGACCTTCTAACTAAACGTGGTAATATCTCAGTTCAAACCTTTTCACCATCCGACTGATTATGTCATTCACTGTAACATATAAGTAATCGATTTTATATTTTAGGAGATTCGTTTCGTTTGTTTGAATAAGGTATCTTCGCTGTTGTTATGATGATGATAATGATGATGATGATGATGATGATGATGATGATGATGATGATGATGATGATGATGATGATGATCATCATCATCATCAATAATATTCTTATCACTGTCACGATAATATCACTACATGTTCCACACGCTTACCAGCTTGTTTACTCAGTTTCCTAAAAATTCAGAAGAATAAAAGCACAACTATCAGTAATATTAGTATATATATATATAACCAACTTTGGTAAACACCATCAGAAAAAAACAGTTAAAATTTCTCGGACATATTTACAGAAATAAAGGAATTGAAAAGATTGTGCTTACGGGTAAAGTTGCTGGGAAGAAAAGAAGAGGGAGACAGAGGATAGATTACATTGACAATCTGAACGGATGGATTGGTGGAGGAGGAACAGGAATCGAGCTATTGAGAAGATCTGAGGACAGATATGGTTGGAGGGACATGATAGCCAATGTCTGCAATGGGCCTGACAGTTGATGATGATGATGATGATTTTATATATATTTATTATATATATATATATATATATATATATATATATATACATATATATATATATATATATATATATATATATATATATATATATATATATGTGTGTGTGTGTGTGTGTGTGTGTATAAAGATAAGAATTTAGTGATAACGATAAACTCATTAAAAACACAACATAACCCTCCTACCATCCCCTTTCTCCCCCAACATTGTCACAATTTCACATTGATCAAATGACAACTAATTTCTTTTATTTTTTCCTTTTTAATCCCCCCCCCCATCCCCCCCCCCCCCCCCCCCCCGTTTCCAATTTTTTATCTCTTTCATTTGACAAAACCCAAACTTCCGGTTCCCCTTCATGATGACGTCATCAAAGTCCCCAAGGTCGAGACAGACGTGGAGAGAAAGATGAAGATGGCGGCCACACCGCGTCACAAGGGACATGACCAATTCAAGTAGTTTGGATAACGTGTAGATCAATTTATTATCTTATTTTGTAACCGTTTCGGGTTTTTTAAAGAAAGTTTATTTTATATTATTTTGCATATTAATTTAGGCCAGTTTATTTTATCCTTTTTATTTATTAATCACATCACGTGTCCTTTAAGATGATCAAGAAAATTGCGCAGTTTTCAACAATGTTGATTTTAAACGGTATTATGTACATCAAAGCTGTATTGATGCTTAGATTTGAATCAATTGTCAAATTGTTAAAAAAGATAATATTGAAGTCTTTTACTCGTATGCATTTATATTGGTCAGAATATATATATATATATATATATATATATATATATATATATATATATATATAATATATATATATATAAATGGAGTCACTCACTTATTTATGGCCGAAACGCATGTTTCTGTGGTCTCCACGTCGTCAGTCGCTCCATTTATATTTTATATTAGCTCTAACCAGCGTTATCGAGCACTCTCGTACCTACAAGTACCCATCAACACTCATATATATATATATATATATATATATATATATATATATATATATATATATATTATATATATATATATATATATATATATATATATATATATATATATATATATATATACTATCTTTAAATCTTGTATTCTTCATGTGTTATCGTTCAAATCATATATGTGAGACCACAGCATTAGCTTTCATTTAATAGAATATTGCCTTTTAAACCCTTTTCATAAGACCGAGATTCCTCGGCTTAGCTTCAGTATTAGATTTAATTCTTTTATAATTTATATTGATTCTTTTTTCACATTTTTTGCCTGTCCAGTATTAAGTCTAAACCAATTTTTATTAAAAGAAAATATATGGTAAATTATTGATTAAAATTTATTTTTTTTCAATTTACAATTTTTTTTCTGGTATTTGTTTATTATTTAACTGGTTTATATCCTTGAGGTCCCGGTTCGAGTTTTTCTCTGACAGGCGCAAAGTTGACTTCTTGGAAAAGGTTCTTTACTCTCATTCTCCCACGGTACTCAGGTGTAAAATGAGTGCCTGACCGTTTATAACGTTGTCTATGTCGAAAAAAAAATTGTAACCTCACCTTACAGACTTCATGTCTACTTCAACATGTTGATTTTGCTGGTGGCTATAGATAGTTCGAAGATGACGTCATTCAGGTCTTTGTTATTGTTTTTGCCATCCGCGTTTATGAGTAATGCTCACTGAACTGTATTAACTTGACTATAAACGTTCATGGATACACACAGTTTTGTGTGTTGGTCCGTTATACTTCCGGATGACAATGTTATGAGCTTCTTCGCCAATCGCATACTATTATATTTTTATAGTCGGGTTAATACAGTTCAGTGAGCATTATTCATTAACGCAGATGGCAAAAAACAATAACAAAGACCTGAGTGACGTCATATTCGAACTATCTATAAAAAGAACATTTGTACTGTAAAACGCCTTGAGCACGTATGGATATTGCTCAAGTCTTGGCTTTGGTTATGAAATACGCCAGTCGCCATGATGGACTAGAATATTGTAGTGTGGAGCCCGGGATGGCCGACGTCATTCGGGCACCGTGTTGGATCGGGTTCGGTGGAGAACCTGCTTAACAGCACGCTCATTGCGTCAGTAAGTGGGGCCTTGCCACCTGTCCAACATGTTCCCGTTGTGGTAACGAGCCCGAAACCGCAGAGCATCTAGTTGAACGGTGCGTTGTGACGAAACTTCCGGGCGGATTGGCGACGGTGCAATGGTGCGGTACGGAATTTGCAGATTGGGTCGATCGTCATAACATAGTAGTGTGAGCGCCATTAGAAGCTGCTGCTGATTGGGTCGATCGTCATAACATAGTAGTGTGAGCGCCATTAGAAGCTGCTGCTGATTGGGTCAATCGTCATAACATAGTAGTGTGAGAACCATTAGAAGCTGCTGCTGATTGGGTCGATCGTCATAACATAGTAGTGTGAGAACCACTAGAAGCTGCTGCTGATTGGGTCGATCGTCATAACATAGTAGTGTGAGAACCACTAGAAGCTGCTGCTGATTGGGTCAATCGTCATAACATAGTAGTGTGAGCGCCATTAGAAGCTGCTGCTGATTGGGTCGATCGTCATAACATGATAGTGTGAGAACCACTAGAAGCTGCTGCTGATTGGGTCAATCGTCATAACATAGTAGTGTGAGCACCACTAGAAGCTGCTGCTGATTGGGTCAATCGTCATAACATAGTAGTGTGAGCACCACTAGAAGCTGCTGCTGATTGGGTCGATCGTCATAACATAGTAGTGTGAGCACCATTAGAAGCTGTTGCTGATTGGGTCGATCGTCATAACAGTGTGAGCACCATTAGAAGCTGCTGCTGATTGGGTCGATCGTCATAACATTAGTGTGAGCACCATTAGAAGCTGCTGTTGATTGGTTCCATCGTCATAACATAGTAGTGTGAGCACCATTAGAAGCTGTTGCTGATTTGGTCGATCGTCATAACATAGTAGTGTGAGCACTCTTAGAAGCTGCTGCTGATTGGGTCGATCGTCATAACATAGTAGTGTGAGCACCATTAGAAGCTGTTGCTGATTGGGTCGATCGTCATAACATAGTAGTGTGAGCACCATTAGAAGCTGCTGCTGATTGGGTCGTTCGTCATAACATAGTAGTGTGAGCACCATTAGAAGCTGTTGCTGATTGGGTCGATCGTCATAACATAGTAGTGTGAGCACCATTAGAAGCTGTTGCTGATTGGGTCGATCGTCATAACATTAGTGTGAGCACCATTAGAAGCTGCTGCTGATTGGGTCGATCGTCATAACATTAGTGTGAGCACCATTAGAAGCTGTTGCTGATTGGGTCGATAGTCATAACATAGTAGTGTGAGCGCCATTAGAAGCTGCTGCTGATTGGGTCGATAGTCATAACATAGTAGTGTGAGCACCATTAGAAGCTGCTGCTGATTGGGTCGATAGTCATAACATTGTAGTGTGAGCACCATTAGAAGCTGCTGCTGATTGGGTCAATCGTCATAACATAGTAATGTGAGCACCATTAGAAGCTGCTACCATGATTTATGGGAAGTGCAGAGTTTTCAGATATATAGGGGAATAAAAGACACAGTATATACCTCCCTGAACACTATGGGAGGTCAGGAGCACCACCCAGCTATATATAGGGGGATAGAAGACACAGCAAGTACCTCCCCGCCCACTATGAGAGGTCAGAAACCCCACCCAGCTATATATATAGGGATAGAAGACACACAGCAAGTACCTCCCTGACCACTATGAGAGGTCAGGAACCCCACCCAGCTATATATATAGGGATAGAAGACACACAGCAAGTACCTCCCTGACCACTATGGGAGGTCAGGAACCCTACCCAGTAATGAAAAAGTAAGAGGACTGGTTCAAACAGGGAACAGGCAATTCTAGGAGAAATCCGTCGATGTGCCTAGCCCAGGGCACACACAGCGGGCAGTGTCGCCCGCTCGCCACAGCCGAGTGTGTAGGCCATTGCTTTGCACGGCTTACACGCAGCTACACATCAAATTTACAAGCATGGATCATCGTAATCCCGGCATTGTGTTAGATGCAACTGCAACTGTTGTGTTAGCCTTGGCCTAGCCTATTTTGCCGTCACTACCTGTAAGCCCCATTCAGGCACAAGCACAGGGTTCTGCTATGAAAATTATTGTACTCAAATATTTAGAATATACAATATATTCAAAACTAACAATTTTGAGAAACAGAGATGATTTACAATCAAGAAAAATAAAATATGTATATCATCTCTCAAAATAATAAAGATACTAAAACATCTGCCTGTCTCCCTCCCAGATAAGGGACGCAGTCAGGATCAGGGAAAAAAAAGAGAAAAAAAAAAGAAAAAAAAAAAGAAGAAAAAAAGAAATCTTAATTGAGAACAAAGACAGAAAACAACATGGTAGTAGATAAAGATACGAGGGATAAAAGACACAGGAAGTGACATCTCGACCTACTTTGGAAGATTATCAAATGGGTGAACAGCAAAGTTAATACGAGTAATACTAAGTACATAATGAATCATACGGTGGCATAACTATTTTAGCAGCAGGGTGTATAGGCAGATTCTTAGGATTACGGGACGTAAGAGAGCGAGGATGGAGGATCTTCATTGACGACCAGCATATATAAAATTTAGGCTAGGAAATAATATGCCATCACTCTAAAACCAGACGATCAGTTGCATAAGGTATTATGTATCTAGTCAAACGGAGGACTTGTTTAACGCTTCCAATGAGATGGACATAACAAAGGGTGACAATCAGTGATAATCAAATTCCTTTAATACGAGTTTGAACATAATTTAAATAGATCAACATCATCATCCATCGTGGGCATGTACTCTTGAACACGTTGCCGGTCAGTTGTCTCCACGAATCACAATCCAGTGCGGTGCTCATGGAATCTGTGTTGCTTTTAAAATCACACTTGGCCATTCTTAGGTTATTTAAATAAGTCATTCTTTGTCTTCCTCTAGCTTTCTTTCCTTCGATCATCCCAGATGTTACCAACTTTTCTATTCCGTCTCTTCTCAACACATGTCCCAGAAACCGTAACTGCCTCTTTCTGATCGTATCGATCAGTATTCTTCCTTTTCTCACCTTCTCCAACACTTCCTCGTTCGTATACCTGTCTTAAATAGTTAAATAGGTATTGCTTACTAATTATATAATAAATAGTCACGTGACATTGTTGGTTTTTATGATGGTGGTTGCGGTAGTGGTGTTTGTCGTTTACGTGATGTGGTTGTCATTGTATTTGTGGTGGTGGTCGCTGCATCGGTGGATGTGGCGGTGATGATATATCCTTCACAAATGCTGTTGTCAGTGTATATGTGATGGTAATACGCTTCCACAGTCGTAACGTCACTTCCTTCCTAATGACGCATGGCAACTTAGCAACTGGCTCTAAACTATCGGAACAATGGCGGACGCCCTTATGAAATATTTCTCCGACGGTCATAAAAGCGTATCCAGATAAAAAAAAACCCATTATAAATCTGATCATGTTTTGACTTTTACACATTCTGATCACAAGACATATGAAAAGTTCTAGCCAGCATGAGAATAAAAAGTACCGATTTTCTTTGTTTAGAACCACGATGGCCGCCGTTGCTGGACGACGTGACATCAGACTATTGAATCCGATTACTGGTGGAGGTGGTGGCATTGGTGATGGTTATAGTGGTGATGATATCCTTCACTCATGGTTGCTGTCTATGTATTGGTGGTGGTGGTTACTGGTGGTGGTCGCTGCATCGGTAGTGGATGTGGCGGTGATGACATCCTTCAGTGTTTTTGTGATGGTGTTTACTGGTGGTGATGGTGGCATTGGTGGTGGATGTAATGGTGCTGATATCCTTCACGCATGGTTGCTGTGTATTTGTGATGCTGGTTACTGGTGGTGGTCGCTGCATCGGTAGTGGATGTGGCGGTGATGATGATATCCTTCACGAAACACTGTTGTCTGTTTATGTGTGATGGTGGTTACTGGTGGTGGTGGTAGCATTGGTGATAGGTGTCATGGTAATGATGTCTTTCACGTAATTATGTTGTCTGTTTATGTGTGGTGGTAGTTGTTACTGGTGGTGGTGGTAGCAATTGTGATGGATGTAATGGTGATGATATCCTTCACGCATGGTTGCTGTCTGTGTATTTTAGATGCTGGTTACTGGTGGCGGTCGCTGCATCGGAAGTGGATGTGGCGGTGATGATATCCTTCACGAAATGCTGTTGCCTGTGTATGTGTGATGATAGTTACTGGTGGTGGTGGTTGTCATGGTCTCAAGTGAGTAAAGAGCTACTCGACTATGCATAAAGATATATGTAGAATGAGGCCCCAGAATTTACTAGTTACTATAAATGAAAAACAATTAACGATTTGTTTACAATGAAATAAAAATAATGATGAAATTTAATTAAAAGAGATAAACAGTGATCGTGGCAGTTACAAATAGAGATATGAATATTTTACGTAACTTATGATAATATGTCAGGTTCGTAAGTTTACGTTTCCAGGCAGTTGATGGGCTTGGGTGATCTATTCCTCTGATAACAGGATTGGACTCGTAAAATTCCACTTCCAGGCAATTGGTAAGAGGTTATAGTGTAGTACAGCGGGCTTGGGTTTGATCCTTGAAGATTATACAATCAAAGTTAAAAGCTCCGGCGTCTTAATGGTGTAGATATAATATCTACAAAGTCCCAAAAGATAAAAATCTTACAATATATATATATAGGAATAGAGTGACTGGCCGTCCGGCATAGATTGTGGAGAGAAAGTGAGTGTCAAATGTTAGACCTATCAGCTTTTATAATAAGTGGCTACGTGACAGAATGTCGAACGAAAAGTATTCACTAATTAGAAATTAATTCGAGGGAAGGCTATAAAAGGAAAGACGATCTAATATTAGAAGGTAAAGTTTATCTAAGCCTACCGATATATAACTGGAGTGAGATGAATTCAGTTCTCAATAAAATAAAATTTAATAAGATAATTGTGAATAATCTTTACTGTGACACCCCCCACCCACGTTTAAAATATACTCTTTAACCATTATGGGAAAGATAGATTTTACAAACGGAAGTAAATTTACTATCATGATACTCTAGCATTAATCCATTGTTATGATTTGTGCTACAATTAAATTATTTATTAACTAGACATGGAAATGTTTATATTAACGTAGGTATATGAATGGGCGACAATAACAATGAAAGATTGTGATTACAAATCATTGTGATGAACGACATGATGGCAATGTGATTACAAATCATTGTGATAAACAATAATGATGGCAATGAAACATGATTAAAGTCGATGATATGAAGGTAATTTACTAAATGAAATGAATGAAAATGTAAATGAAATATTGACATTTCAATTATTAATCATAAATGAGTGAAAATTCATAACAATAATAGATAAAGAGAAGATTTCCCAAATCATGAATGGGTATGGTATATATATCCAAACAATACTCAATGTTACATTAAGTTGGGTCATCATGTTTACAAATAAAATTATCGAATTTGTGTGTTCTAATTTGGCATAATTTGCGAGGTAACTAACAGTATGCATGGGAGGTTAAGTTATACCCTTCTCACGTCATTACACTAATCGAGAAAGTAGGTCGGCGTGAATATTTTCACAACCTGGTATGTGAGAGATACTGAAAGTGTAATTTTGCAAAAATAGACTCCACCTTAGTACTCTACTATTATTCATTTTGTTATTTCTTATGTACGTGAGTGGTTTATGGTCCGTTTCGACCACAAACTCTTTTAGCAGTAGATATCTGCTGAATGTCTTTAAAGCAAAGACGATGGCCAGTCCTTCACGCTCTATTACAGAGTATCGTGATTCTCTGTCCAATAATTTTCTGCTTGCATATAAGCAAGGCATTAGAGTTCCCTCATGTTCCTGTAATAGTACACCTGCGATGCCCTTATCAGACGCGTCAGTTCTTACAACAAATTCTTTTTGATATGTCGGGTAATTTAAGAATTGGTTCTGAACAGAGTAATGCCTTTAATTGGTTAAAGCTATTCTGACACACTTCTGTCCAAACAATTTTGTTCGGTGACCCATTCTTTGTCAGATTTGTTAGCGGTGTCGCGATGTGCGCGAAGTTGTAAATGTATTTCCTGTAAAAATTTAGGAGCCCAAGTACTTTGCGTACTTCTTTTTTTGTCTTAGGTGGTTGCAATTGTGCGATTTTTGTTTGTTTTTCTGTCTCGGGTGTCTGTGTCCCATGACCAACGGTATGATTAATCCTGCATTTGAAGCTTCGATATTAGTAAACATAGGTTGCGACACTGTGTCTCTATCAAAATACTTTTTTAGCATATTTGCATGGAATGTCTTTGTTGTGTTGTAAATTTTAATCTCGTAATTAACATTAGATTTTACTGCTGTTATTTTGAATGGTCCTTTCCATGTAGCTAAAAGTTTACTCGAGTCATCGGGTAAGAGTATTAGTACTTTGTCACCAATCTCAAATTTTCTTGACTTGCTTTTTCGATCGGAGTATTCCTTGTATTTCTCTGCTTTTTTAGTGACGGATTCCTGTGCTAGCTTACATGTATCCTCTATTCTGTCTTTCAGGTTTCTTACATATTCGTAAGCAAACATAATTTCGTTATTGTCCTCCTCATTCCCTTTACAAATGTCGGCTACTATATTGATCGGGCCGCGAGGTGATCGTCCATACATCAACTCAAATGGGGAGTAGCCTGTAGATTCTTGGGGTATTTCTCTATATGCAAATAGGATTGCTGGTAAGTATCTGTCCCAATCATCTGGTTTTTCTGCTGACACTTTTCTTAACATATTCTTTAGAGTGCCATTAAATCTTTCACAAAGACCATTTGCTTGGGGGTGGGAGGGAGTTGTGAATGAGTGTTGGATTCCCATGAGTTTCATGGTTTCATGCATCATATGTGATGTAAATTGGGGTCCATTGTCCGACAGTATCTCATTTGGTATGCCTATTCTAGTAAAAATTGTCATCAATGCTTCAGCTATGTGATCCGATGTAGTTGATTTCAATGTTATCGCTTCTGGCCACCTGGTTGCGTAATCGACTAGTGTTAGTATGTGTGTATGGTTTCTATCTGATTTTGTTAAAGGGCCTATAATGTCAATTGCAACTTTTTGAAAAACTTTTTCAATAACTGGGGTTGTCTCTAATGGCAATCTCGGTATTCTGCCTTTTGCGACTCTTCTTTGGCATGTGTCACAAGATTTCACATATTCTCGGACGTCTTTAGTAATTCCAGGCCATGTGAAATTCTCGGATATTCTCTTCAATGTGGAAGAGCTCCCAAGATGTCCAGAAGTTATTGAATCGTGCGCTATTCCAAGGATTTTGTTTCTGTAAATACTCGGCGTGACCAGTTGTTTAGCTATTTTGTTTCTTTTCCTATGTAACCTGAACAGAATATCTTTTTCAATGATGTATTCAACTTTTGATTTCATCCCTTTGTTTGCGATATTGAAATATGAAGTTAAAGTCGGGTCCTTTTTCTGTTCTTCAATGAACTGTTCCTGTCAAATTGTTGTGGTTCAAGAGAAATAGTCATTGGCTTCTCTGTTGTCTTAGTCATCTTTCTTGTTTCTGCTAGACAAGCTGTTTCTTGGGTTAATGACCATTCTTTTACATCTTTTGGGTTGTCTTTAAGACCTTTTATATTGCCAACAATAACATCAGCGACGGGGTTGGGAAGTATACAGCATTCCACTATTCCTGTATAGTATGGGGTTTCTATGTACACGATTAGCTGTTTCAAAGGTTTCGACTGTGCCACTGAATGTGATGCATTGTACCGTTTTTCCAGTTTTGTCTTCGTCATTGATCAAAGATGCTTTTATTCCTACTGTACTGCATCCTGTGTCTCTCAATATTTTGCAATCAGTTCCATTAGCTTTGCCTTCACAAAAAAATAGCGATCCTGATTTGTGAGTTTGTGTTAAAAGTGACATACCTTTCACGCAATACACATTTATATTTTCTCCTGACATTACTCGTGTCTGATTGTTTACACCTGTTTGGAGTGATGCATTTGCAGTTTCTTTTGGATATCCCACGATTTTGTAACATTTGTCTGCTGTGTGGCCTTTCATTCCACAATATTGACATTTAATTATAGGTTTGTTGGTTTTCTTATACTCAGTATTATTGTCAGTGCTATTTCTTGTTTTGTTTTGATAGGGTCGGCTATGGTCTCTATTGAACTGTTTGTTCCATGGTTTGTTACTATGATCATCTTGTTTCACTTGCGTGTTCCGAGTGATTGATCGGCTCGTTCTATTTGAGTACTGAACTTTAGGTGTACCTGGACTCTGAGCAGCAGCAGCGTAGTATGGTTCCTTCAATGTTCTGCTAAGGGGTGTCAATGGATGTGCGCTGTTAAAGTTTTCTGCGTAGATTTTTAATTTGTCCAAGTTTTCTGGCTTTCTCTCTTTAAAGAATGCGACTAAATCTGGGTTGCAAGCTTGATAGATTCGATTCTTCAGCGTGAGATAGTAAAGGCCTGCAAAGTCGTCTTGTTTTACGTTTGCCAACTCAAGCCACCGATTTAGAAATTGAGTAATTCGGTTCACGAATGTATTAAAGTCTTCTCCACTTTCCGGTTTTGCAGTGTGAAACCTTTCCTGGTAACCATCTTCCGTTAATCTAAATCTTTTTAGTAGAGCGTCTTTAATTTTACCATAATCATCTGCATCTTCAGTTGTTAAGGTATAGAAAACTTTTAGCGGTTCTCCAGATAAGCAGTTAATCAAGGCTGTGGCCCATTTGCTTTCTGGCCAACGATAACCTTTAGCCTGAACTTCGAATCGGTGTAAGAAGGATTCTAAACAGTCTGATCGTTCATCGTATGTTGGCATGCGTGGAAGTTTCACGAAAAATTCATCACTATTATTATGTTTTTTTTCATGACCGGTTTTTGTTTTTTCAATTCCCAGCATCATTTGGGTCCTTTTGGTTTCTTCTTCTGCTAATGCTATTTGTCTTTTTAGTTCCCTTTCTTGGACTCTTTCTTCTCGTTCTTCTCTACGTATTCTTTCTTCGTGTTCTTTTTCTTCTCTACGAATTCTTTCTTCATTTTCTTCTCTACGAATTCTTTCTTCGTGTTCTTTTTCTTCTTTACGAATTCTTTCTTCATTTTCTTCTCTACGAATTCTTTCTTCATTTTCTTATCTACGAATTCTTTCTTCATTTTCTTCTCTACGAATTCTTTCTTCATGTTCTTTTTCTTCTTTTACTTTCTCTTCGCACCATGAAAATATTCTTTCCTGGGGTATTTCTAAGTCCTTTGCGAGACTTAAGTATCTTTTATATGCTTCCATGTTGCAATAAATTAGTTACGATGTTTTATATATATATTATATTGACAGGATACTGTTACTGACTGTTTTATTTATTTACACTTACTGGAATGAACTGTTCTATTTTTAGAAATCTCTCTCTCTCTTATTTCAACTTATTATGTATGTTGAATTTGATGCCTTTTATCGTTATATCTTATAAAGCAATGTGTCAATACAATGCGGAGTTATTATGACTTGTGTCAATAACAATGTGTCAATCGCGTGTACTCTAAACTATGTTACTACGAAAAATGTATCACCAATGTGTGTGACTCGTCGTTAGTTTGTGTACAATTATTCGCAATGACGCTAATGTACTAGAGTGTGATAACAATAATAGGATGCCAAAATAATCCCAAGTTATCTATCACTAAATATAACACGACGGCTAGTAGACTCCTTTTATTATTATTTAGTTTTTAAAGACTCACTTTTCAGAACATAATATATAAGTGGTTTTCGGTAACAGTAATATGCCAAAAATGCATTTAAAACAAATCACTATGCAAAACAAATCACGATGTCTATAGTTACTATGTGATGCCCAACTCATGTAAAAGAGAATAATGAAGGATATATTTACCAACTCAGTTCGTGGCTGGGACCTCTCTCTTGTTCAATGGTTGTTCAACAATTGTAATTAGGCATTGAAGAGTGTTTAACAGTGATGTCTGAAATACAAAACAATAAAATATCGTAAGATTTACAATAGTTACAAAATGTGTTCACAACACTGAGTGATTGGATGACAGGTGAATGAATCGTTATGGAATGTAAACATATTGAAAACAATTCATGAATGAGGCAAACAACAAAATGAAATGAGTGATATAATAACAAAGTGGACAAGGAATGAATGAATGAATGAAAAACTGAGTGAATAGATGAATGAATGAATGGATAATGTATGAATGAAAGAATGAAGGGAGGAATAAATGTATGAATGATTGGATAAATGAGTGAATAAACGGATGAATGGATGAATGGATGAATGAATGAATGAATGAATAAATAAATGAATGAACAATGAATGAATGAATAATTTATAAATGAATAAATGAATGAAGGAATGAATCAATAAAATGCTATTCAATTTGAATGAAAGAATGAATGGATAAATTGCTATTCCATTTAAATGAAGAAATGAAAAAGAAAAAAAAATTAATCCTGTAAATAGGGAGTTCAATTAAAATATGATCAAGTGGGGCAATTAAGAGTTTTACAATTTAAACTTTAAAGTTAGATGAAACAGATATAAGTAACTAAATAAATTCAATTCTTTATATGTGTCCCCTCCAAAATGTCATGGTCTCAAGTGAGTAAAGAGCTACTCGACTATGCATAAAGATATATGTAGAATGAGGCCCCAGAATTTACTAGTTACTATAAATGAAAAACAATTAACGATTTGTTTACAATGAAATAAAAATAATGATGAAATTTAATTAAAAGAGATAAACAGTGATCGTGGCAGTTACAAATAGAGATATGAATATTTTACGTAACTTATGATAATATGTCAGGTTCGTAAGTTTACGTTTCCAGGCAGTTGATGGGCTTGGGTGATCTATTCCTCTGATAACAGGATTGGACTCGTAAAATTCCACTTCCAGGCAATTGGTAAGAGGTTATAGTGTAGTACAGCGGGCTTGGGTTTGATCCTTGAAGATTATACAATCAAAGTTAAAAGCTCCGGCGTCTTAATGGTGTAGATATAATATCTACAAAGTCCCAAAAGATAAAAATCTTACAATATATATATAGGAATAGAGTGACTGGCCGTCCGGCATAGATTGTGGAGAGAAAGTGAGTGTCAAATGTTAGACCTATCAGCTTTTATAATAAGTGGCTACGTGACAGAATGTCGAACGAAAAGTATTCACTAATTAGAAATTAATTCGAGGGAAGGCTATAAAAGGAAAGACGATCTAATATTAGAAGGTAAAGTTTATCTAAGCCTACCGATATATAACTGGAGTGAGATGAATTCAGTTCTCAATAAAATAAAATTTAATAAGATAATTGTGAACAATCTTTACTGTGACAGTGGTGATGACTACATGGTAGTAGATGTAGCGATAATAATAATTACTGCCTTCACGTTATGCTGTTGTCTGTGTATTTGTGATGATGATTACTATGAATGGTGACATTGGTGAGGGACGTGGTGCTGGTGGTGGTTGCCTTCTCGTAAGGAGCATGATGATGACCATTCTCAATTTGTCTCTGAAGAATGATTGGAGAAGGATATAGGCTAGGGAAGATTCTGTGTCTTGGTAATTGTGTCGATGCCTAGGGAATAGAAGGGGTATTATTATCGATAGGGAATAAGATTAGCGGAAGAGTAGCGTCCCTTTGATTGGACGTCACCGGTGGAGAAGTTATTTGTAAACAAACCAACTACAAGCCAAGCGCTCCAAATAAAAAAAAATCATTATTCATATTTCTGTACAAAAATGCATTTCATAATCAACGTCATGCATTTTTGTACAGAAATATGAATAATAAATTTTGTATTTG
>NC_088367.1:10543149-10555649 GCF_034508935.2 Berghia stephanieae | reverse complement strand
CCTAATGACGCATGGTAACTTAGCAACACTGGCTCTAAACTATCGGAACAATGGCGGACGCCCGTATGAAATATTTCTCCGGCGAGCTTAAATGCGTATCCAGAGGAAAAAACCCCATCAATTTGATCATGTTTTGACTTTTACACATTCTGATCACAAGGCATATGAAAAAGGAATGAAAAGTTCTAGCCAGCATGAAGAATAAAAAGTAATGATTTTCTTTGTTTAGAACCAAGATGGCCGCCGTTGCCGGGCGCGTGACATCAGACTACTGAATCCAATTCCTGTTTCACAAAGTTTAACTATGAATAGTATGCGCTTGGCTAAGAAGTTCACAACATTGCCATCCGGAAGTATGACGGACCAACACACAAAACTCTGTGTAACTATGAACGTTTATATAGTCTGGTTAATACCGTTTGGTGAGAATCACTCACAAACGCGGATGACAAAATACAATAACAAAGGCTTGAGTGACGTTATCTTCGTTCTATCTATAGATAGTATGCACTTGGCCAAGAAGTTCACAACATTGCCATCCGGAAGTATAACTGGCCAACACACAAAACTGCGTGTAACCATGATCGTTTATAGTCTGGTGAATACAATATAGTGAGAACTACTCATAAACGCAGATGTCAAAAAACAATAACAAAGACTTGAGTGACGTCATCTTCGAACTATCTATAGATAGTATGCAGATGACGTCACTCAGGCCTTTGTTATTGTTTTTGCCATCCGCGTTTGTGAGTTGTTCTCACTAAACTGTATCAACCAGACTATAAAAGTTCATGGTTACACAGAGTTTGTGTGTTGGTCCGTTATACTTCCGGATGGCAATGTTGTGAACTCCTTGGCCAAGCGCATTCTATCTATAGATGGAAGAAATTAACGTCACTCAGCTCTTTGTTATTGTTTTTAGCTATCTCGCCATTTTTCTAATGAATAATTCTCACAAAATTGTATTAATAAGACTATAAACGTTTAAGGTTACAAAAACAGTTATGTGTATTGGCACGTTATATAATCCGACTTTCAGATATTAAGACTTATTTTAAAACTAACATCAAAGCATCAAGATTTAAAATAAATAATACAGAGCCATTTTCAAAGTGGAAAATCACTTTATGAATTAAGTCAAAACTCTGAAAAGGCATGTGTGAAACAATGACAGACAAAGTAGAAAGGCGCTTATCATAATGATGATGATGATAATAATAATAATAATAATAATAATAATAATAATAATAATAATAATGATGATAATAATAATAATAATAATGATAATAATAATAATAATAATAATAATAATAGTAATAATAATAATAATAATAATAATAATAATAATAATAATAATAATGATAATGATAATAATAATAATAATAATAATAATAATAATAATAATAATAATAATAATAATAATAATAATAATAATAATGATAATAATAATATATAATAATAATAATAATAATAATAATAATAATAATAATAATAATAATAATAATAATAATAATAATAATAATAATAATAATAATGATAATAATAGTAATAATAATAATAATAATAATAATAATAATGATAATAATAATAATAGTAATAATAATAATAATAATAATAATAATAATAATAATAATAATAATAATAATAATAATAATAATAATAATAATATAATAATAATAATAATAATAATAATAATAATAATAATAATGATAATTATGATAATGATGATAATGATAATAATAATGATAATAATAATGATAACACTACTAATACTACTACTACAACTACTGCTACTGCTACTGCAACCACTACTACTACTACTACTACTACTACTACTACTACTACTACTACTACTACTACTACTATTACTACTACTACTTCCACTGCTACTACTACTACTTCCACTGCTACTACTACTACTACTACTACTACTACTACTACTACTACTACTACTACTACTACTACTACTACTACTAACAATAATAATAATAATAATAATAATAATAATAATAATAATAATAATAATAATAATAATAATAATAATAAATAATAATAATAATAATAATAATAATAATAATAATAATAATAATTATAAAAGTAGTGAAAGTTTTACCAATTCAAACACTATAATATTTTATAATATACATATTATAATTCTCCATGCACTGCTGTTGACAAATTATATATTCCTTCACCTGTCCAATTGGAATTAATTAATTCATTCATTTTACGAAACAACACACTAGAAATATCGATTTTAACACATTAATCCAAGCGACACATTTAACTGTTTTGTAGACAGGTTCATAGAATAATACGCTCTTAACACCACAAGCTATAATTATTACAACATGGCATTAATATTTTCGTAATTTCTGTCCTTCCAATGCCAGCGGCGTGCATGCTCATATTACATGCATGTCTCTTGTGTAGACCTCGTTGATTCCAATTAATCGTATAGGAAGGGGCTGCCAACTAAAACTTATAGATAGTATGCGCTCACAACATTGCCATCCGGAAGTATAATAATAATAATAATAATAATAATAATAATAATAATAATAATAATAATAATAAACAACAACAACAACAACAACAATAAAATAATAATAATAATAATAATAATAATAATAATAATAATAATAATAATAATATATAATAATAATAATAATAATATAATAATAATAAATAATAATAATAATAATAATAATAATAATAATAATAATAATAATAATAATAATAATAATAATAATAATAATAATAAGTAAACGGACGAACCCACAAAACTATGTGTTAGCATGAATTTTTATAGTCTGGTTAATACAGATAAGTGAGAATTACTCATAAACGTGGATGGAAAAAACAACAACAAAGACCCGAGTGACTGTATAACAATCAAAACATGATCAGATTTAAGTTTTTCTCCTCTGGATATTTTTTTATGCTCGTCGGAGAAGTATTTCATTAGGGCGTCCGCCATTGTTCCGATAGTTTAGAACCAGTAACTAAGTTACTATGCGTCATTACGACTGTTGAAGCCTATTATTGTAATATCAGACGTCATGTCTCGTCCTGCAAATGAAGTGTTACTGTTGGCTTGACATCTCTTGTAAAGTGCTTTAAGCAGGTTACATTGATATAAAGCTAAGTAAAATATATGAACATGAACATTTATATAGAACATTTCCAAAGATTTACCATGGTCAATGCGCTTCCCAATGTTTCCTTCAAATCCCTGCAGGTTATATTGAACCACATTTCCACTTCACACAGTACCAGTCGTCTGTTAAGTGCCCTTTTGTCCAAAAAATCTTATAATCCGTCACTGCCAATAGCCAGGTACTCATTCACACCTTAGTCGATATAGATCGTCAACCTTTTAATGTCTTTTTTTTTTGATAAAAAAGGAAGAAAGGACCAATGCCTTTAGTTAAGAAAGGACCAATGCCTTTAGTTGCGACTCAGGTGAATTCCGACTTGATCAATGAAACCCGTGAAATAGTGCTTGAATGATGATGATATAATGATGATGATAATAATAATGATTATAAAAATAATAATATTAATGATAATAAAAATTGATAATGATATTAATAATAACAATAATAACAATATTAGTAACAATAATAATAATAATAATAATAATAATAATAATAATAATAATAATATAATAATAATAATAATAATAATAATAATATCATAATAATAAATAATAATAATAATATAATAATAATAATAATAATAATAATAATAATAATAATAAAATAATAATAATAATAATAATAATAATAAATAATAATAATAATAATAATAATAATAATAATAATAATGATGATGATGATGATATAATAATAATAATAATAATAATAATAATAATAATAATAATAATAATAATAATAATAATAATAATAATAATAATAATAATAATAATGATAATGATAAATATAATAATGATGATGATATGATATAATGTTTCTTTTCTTGGAAATTTTTGCTGTACTTCTTACTTTTCTCATTGTTATTTTTAAAAAATTATAAATTAAAAAAACATTGCAAGGAAATATCGATTTAAAAAAAATAAATTTGTTGCTGTTATTGAAAATGTAATGACTATCATGCAGTTAACATGAAAACACCTAAATTGGCAGTCTTGACCTCAGCAATCAGCACTCGGAAGGTATTAGGCACTAACTACTACTGTTTTTACAAGACGTATTCTGTCGATCGTCAAGTAGATACCAGCTGCATGCCAAGTGCCCGGGGGTTGGGTTGACTGACTCCCCCCCAGAGTTCGATCTTTTGGCTATCCCAGGCCGATCTGTCGATCCAAACCGGTTTACAGGGTGTCAAGACGCAACACACACACACATCGGTGCTAAGTGATATCCTCTTTGAAGCGGAAAGTATTACGCATTGCCTCTAAGCTGATCTAGTCAGAGATAGTAGGCTCTATCTACATGCCCTTACAGAGAGAACGCCAACATTGAGTCTCTCTCATCAACTGAGGAAATCGTTTGGTTAATGAGATATCACTCCTAATTATATTTGAGAAATCACGTTAAAAATCTTATTATATAATATATTTATATATATATATATATATATATATATATATATATATATATATATATATATATATATATATATAATATATATATATATATAATATATGTACTTTTATAAAATACAAATCTAACCAATAACCTAATCTTGATGAAAATTTCACAGTGGTGTACCAGTTATCTCAGCTATAGATAGTATGCGCTTGGCTTAGAAGCTCATAACATTGCCATCCGGAAGTAAAACGGATCAACACACAAAACTGTGTGTATCCATGAACGTTTATAGTCAGGTTAATACAGTTCAGTGGGCATTACTCATAAACGCGGATGTCAAAATACAATAACAAAGACCTGAATGACTTCATCTTCGAACTATCTATAGGCTCAGTCTCCATACCCTTACAGAGAGAACATCAACATTGAGCTTTTATATATCGCAATATTCACGAAATGTGCTCAAAGCGCTTTACAAGGTGTCCCTGACCAACAGCAACGCGTAACATGTAGAACGAAACATGACGCCTGTTAGGCGATAATACAATTTTTTTTCTGACAGAGACAACGCTGTTAACGGTCAGGTACTCATTTTATACCTGAGTACGGTGAGAGAATGTGAGTAAAGAGTCTTTCCCAAGGACTCAACTATGCGCCGAGCGAGGCTCGAACCCAGGACCTTCCGATCCGAAAGCGAGTGTCATACCACAAGACCGCAGAAATCATTTGACAAAACGAGACAACACAGGGAAACTTTGTTTTTGTTTTTTTTTAAAGGGTTTTACGGCGCTTGCAACACATTGAGGTGTATCAGCGCCAGTAAAAAGGAAGAAAATTGGGTAGTAAAAACATTCAGATTTACAATTAAAGTGAGACAAAGGGGAATTGGTTCAAATAGGGAACAGATGTAGATTCCAAGAGCACGCCATCAGTGTACTTAGTTTGAGATCACCTAAATGTTTCACCCAGACACCAGCACAAGATCCCACTAAGTTGAATACGCTCAAATGCTTACATTATGCATTCAAAACAACAAATATAAAAATACATAACAGACTTATAAGGAAAAAAGATATCATCTCCCAAAACTATAACTATACATTCAACTGTTTCCCTCCCAGCCAAGAACCCTGGCCAGGGTCAGGACAAGAGTAAGTAATCTAAATCCAAGGCAAAGACAGGAAGCAATAGGAAAACAGATATAGGGGTAAAGAAGACACACCAAGTACCTCCCTGGCCACTATGGGAGATCGGGAACCCCACCCATAGGGCAAGTTTGAGAATGTTTGTCTAGATAAGGGGCCATCTTAATTAAATGATCGATATTTTAAGGACGCGTTTTCTGACAAAATTTTCTACTTACGTGTTTTTAATAGTTTTGCAGCTGAAATTATAATTGTTTACACGTTTACAACCTACCTTCTATTACTAAAAATTCGTAAAATTACGAAATTTTGGCTTCAATTTAACTCTCTCCTTACTAGCTATTTTTAGAATTTCCTCTGAAAATTCACATCCACCCAACACAAAATAAACTTTTCCTAATGAAACAAAAAAGTAACAAGTGAATTCTATACAGAATGTTGTTCAGCAAAATGATGTCTATAACACAGTGTTTAGTATTTATAGCTGTAATCAAAGCATTTCTTTACATTTTGTGATGTATAAGAGAAATCAGAATGAGACAATTGTCGGTTACATCGTAACGAATGTGACGATTTTCCTATGGGTGGTAAGGAAAGGATTAAGAAATTCATAAGCATTTCTAAGTCATTAAAACTGACTGAAGATGAAAGTTGATGGCAGACTACATCATTTTAAGTATTTTGAAGTCGTATTTGATTAACCAATTGGGCTTTTTTTCTTCTATATAGAGCACTATTCACTAAACGTGCGCAAAGCGCTTTACAAGTGGTCTCTGGCCAACAGCAGCACTTAACTTCTAGGACGGGACATGACGCCTGTTAGCCGATATTACAATTTTTTTTTTCGTACAGAGACAACGCTTTAACGACCAGGTAGTCATTTTACACCTGAGTACGGCGAGAGAATGTGAGTAAAGAGCCTTTTCCAAGGACTCAACTATGCGCCGAGCGAGTGTCATAACACAGAACCTAAAAAAATGACGTCAAACTGACAGTCCTGGAGGGTTCTAGTGTCAGGCTATATGTTAACGGTTTCTACGGTTCGATCGTAGCCATCGTTAACTTATGGCCTGACACAGACCAAAAGATGACGTTAAAATGCCAGTCTTTGGCCGCAAAAGAAAAAAATCGTGAGATGTATTCAATAGTTCAACCAATGGGATCACTTGTTTCCATTAGCGCTACTAACGACAACTCACTAGACGGTGCAAAAACCTAGAAAATGACGTCAAACTATAAGTCCTAATGGGTTCTAGCGTAGCCATCGTTAACTTGTCTGACACAAGAACCCTCTAAGACTGGCAGTTTGACGTCATTTTTTAGGTTTGTGCACCATCTAGTGAGTTGTCGTTAGTAGAGCTCAAGGAAACAAGTGGTCCCATTGGTTGAACTATTGAATACATCTCACGATTTGTTTTCTTTTGTGACAAAAGACTGGCATTTTGACGTCATTTTTTGGTCAGTGTCAGGCTTTAACTTTACGATGGCTATGGTTCTAGTGTCCAATGAAATGTTAACCAATGAATTAACTTGTTTCCTTGAGCTCTACTAACGACAACTCACTAGACGCTACACAAACCTAAAAAAAATGACGTCAAACTGCCAGTCCTCGAGGGTTCTTGTGTCAGTCTTTATGTTAACGATGGCTACGCTCCCAGCACCGAACCCACTCCTCGGTATTTGGGGAACATACTCTTAGGTCATGGTCAGTGTAGCTGGCGGGCACCTCCTGGCATTCTCTAAGGATGTGCTCCGTCGTCTGCTCTGAGCATCCACTTGTACGCAAGCTAGTCTCAGCCACCCCCCCCCCCAACTTTTTCATGCTTCCAGCTTGCTGTTTTTCCCGAGTCTTGCCCGTGCTCTGTTCAGCAGTGTTACCCATTCATTCCTGGGGAACTCAGTTCCGTTCCGTAGTGTAGTACTTCTCTTGGATCTTCAACGGCTTCAATTGCATGATTGTCTCACTCCCTCCGTGCGGAAAGTCTATAGATAGTATGCGCTTGACTAAGAAGTTCACAACATTGCCATCCGGAAGTATAACGGACCAACACACAAAACTGTGTGTAACCATGATTGTTAATAGTCTGGTTAATACAGTTTAGTGAGAATAACTCATAAACGAGGATGGCAAAAAGCAATAGCAAAGACCCGAATGACGTCAACTTCGAACTATCTGTATACAGCTGCATGATTAGGGTTCACAAGAAATGAAGTGTGTAGGAAAGTGCTAAGGGTTGATGCTTTATGTCATAGTCGACAATCAGTGTTATGTCAATGCTATTACATAACGTGTAAGCTATTGTCATTACAGGCATCAAAGTAAATATAGATAGATCGAAGTTGACGTCACTCTAGTCTTTGTTATTGCTTTTGCCATCCGAGTTTGTGAGTAATACTCACTAAACAAAATTAACCTGACTATAAACGTTCATTGTTACACACAGTTTTGTGTGTTGGTCCGTTATACTTCCGGATGCCAATGTTGTGAGCTTCTTAGCCAAGCGCATACTATCTATAGAAACCATTGCCAACTTTTAACATTGAGCTTTTACATAGCGCAATATCCACTAAACGTGCCCAAAAGCGCTTGACATTGGGTCCATGGAAAACAGCAACACTTAACATGTAGGACGGGACATGACGCCTGTTAGGCGATATTACATTTTTTTCGGACAGAGACAATGCTGTTAATGGCCAGGTACTCATTTTACACCTGAGTACGGTGAGAGAATGTGAGTGAAGAGCCTTTTCCAAGGACTCAACTATGCGCCGAGCGAGGCTCGAACTCAAGTCCTTCCGAACGAAAGACCACATAGCCGCACAATATATAATATTATTGATGGCACAATAGTAAGTAGCTATGGCTATGCTTGTATAGATAGTATGCGCTTGGCTAAGAAGCTCAAAACATTGCCATCCGGAAGTATAACGGTCCAACACACAAAAGCATGTGTAACATAGAACGTTTATAGTCCGGTTAATACAGTTTAGTGAGAACTACTCATAAACACGGATGGCAAAAAGCAATAACAAAGAGCTGAGTGACGTCAACTTCATTCTATCTATATGCCGGCTTATCATGATTATTCTCAACATCGCAGAACGATAATTGGATTCAATAGTCTGATGTCACGCCGCCCGGCAACGGCGGCCATCTTCGTTCTAAACAAAGAAAATCATTACTTTATTCTTCATGCTGGCTAGAACTTTTCATTCCCTTTTCATCTGCCTTGTGATCAGAATGTGTAAAAATCAAAACATGATCAAATTTATGTTTTTTTCCCCTCTGGATACGCTGTTTTGCTTGCCGGAGAAATATTTCATACGGCGTCCGGCATCGCTCCGATAGTTTACAGTGTTACTAAGTTACCATGCGTCATGAGGAAGGAAGTGACGTTACAACTGTTGAATCGTATTGGAAATGTGCGCTTTGAAATGCCGTGAACACAGACACATCATTCGTATCCCAATAATAATATCACTCTTGTTGCTGGAGGGAGGTGTATGGGTTCTAATGGGGATGATCTATAGTATATATATATGTGACCCTTCGCCTCAAAACGGTATTATCAGACTTGTGTTGAGTTTGTATGTTTTATTGAGGAGAATGGATACCATATTTTAGGGTGCTAATGCCAACAAGTTATATTTTTGACCAGTTTAACATTAAATTCGGCTTTTAGGCATATGGTTCGTTCCGACATAATACCGTTTTGAGACGATGGGTCACATATTACCTTTCCATACGCAGGAGGTCATTGGTCACATGGCAAAATGTGTGTTCAAAGTGACCCACATAGTGAAAAGTGTTCAGGGTTTAAAAGAAATATCTAACATTACGATTGATCATTTTGTTCAGCCTGACAGATGGGTATGTTTACAACTCTCATGAACAAAGCAGCGTGTTTACATTTACTAAGAATTATCCAACCCTTGTACAGTAACAAATCACGTGATCGACGACTTGGGTGGACCAAAACCTGAATATAGATCGCTCTCATTATATAGAAAGTGTGCGCCTGGCTAAGAAACTCACAACATTGTAATATAGATAGTTCGAAGATGACGTCACACAGGTCTTTGTTATTGTTTTTTTGCCATCAGCGTTTATGAGTAATGCTCTTCTTCTTCTTCTAGGTTCCATGCCTGGTCCAGGCTTCGGATACTGCATGAATTATCTCTCTCCATTTCTCCCTGTCTCTTGCCTTTTCAAACAGCTCTTGGATTGTTAGGTTGGTGAAGCCCTTCAGTTGGTCTATGAGTGTTTTTCTTTGTCTCCCCCGGGCGCGTTTACCAGGTATTTTTCCACAACTTGCCAGGTATTCCTTCTTATCTTTCCTTACTATGTGTCCGAAAAAGGATAGTTGTCGATCCACTATTAAGGGCATTAGTTTCCTTTGTTGGTATGTTTGTTTTAGCACTTCTTCGTTCGTTTTGTGTGCAGTATACGATATTCTCTGCATCCTTCTCAAGCACCACATTTCAAATGTGGAGTAATGCTCACTGAACTGTATAAACCTGACTATAAACGTCCATGGATACACACAGTTTTGTGTGTTGGTCCGTTATACTTCCGGGTGGCAATGTTATGAGCTTCTCAGCCAAGCGCATACTATCTATAGATAGAATGCGCTTGGCCAAGGAGTTCACAACATTGCCATCCGGAAGTATAACGGACCAACACACAAACTCTGTGTAACCATGAACTTTTATAGTCTGGTTAATACAGTTTAGTGAGAACAACTCACAAACGCGGATGGCAAAAACAATGACAAAAGCCTGAGTGACGTCATCTGCACACTATCTATACGGAAGTATAACGGACCGACACACAAAACTATGTGTAACCTTGAACGTTTATAGTCTGGTTAATACAGTTTACTGAGAATTACTCATAAACGGGGATGGCAAAAAGCAATAACAAATATCCGTGTGAGTGACGTCAACTTTGTTCTATCTATAGTCTGGTTAATAGAGTTTAGTGAGAAAAACTCATAATAGCGCATGGCAAAAAAAAAACAAACCAAAAAACAAACAAAAAACAAAACCAAAGACCTGGGTGACGTCAACTTCATTCTATCTATTCTTCTTCAATTTGGAAGATCTGGCCTGAGGTGAGGTTTTTAAAAAAAAAATTATATATAACAATATCGGTTAAACTCAATCCCAGCCAGGATGGAGGGTGTGTGTGTGTGTGGGGGGGGGGGGGGGGGGGGGGGGGGGGGGGCAATCCTGCGAGGAGTAGGACCGTTGCCATCGTTATGTAATAGCCTGATACTGAAATCCAAAAGGACTGGCAGTTTGACGTCATTATTTGGTTTTTGCACCGCTTAGTGAGTTGTCGTTATTAGATCTCATGGAAACGAATTATTTCATTGGTTGAACTATTGAATACAACTCACGATTTGTTTTTCTTTTGTGGCAAAAAACTGACATTTTGACGTCATTTTTTGGTCAGTATCAGCGTGGCTTTCGTATAGTTTTTAAAACAAATCGTGAGTTGTATTCAATAGTTCAACCAATAAAATAACTTGTTTCCATGAGCTCTACTAACGACAACTCACTAAGCGGTGCAAAAACCAAATAATGACGTCAAACTGCCAGTCCTTTTGGATTTCAGTATCGGGCTATAACATAAGGATGGCGACAGTATCAGGCCATAACTTTACGAAGAAGGCCACGGTAGGACGCATCATCAAGAAGAAGCAGAGAAGATTCCCCAGAGGGTTCAATCAATCACGGGAGGAGAAAGCAAGGACGCATCAAGAAGATGGGAGATTATCACTGTCGGACGGGAGATTTTCAGAGGTTGACGGGAGATTATCATTGTCAGACACGAGTTTATCAGTGGTTGACGGGAGTTTATCAGTGGTTGACGGGAGTTTATCAGTGGTTGACCCAGATTGTTTTGATCGTGGACATATCTGCTTCATCACTCGATGGACTTTATCATACTCCTCTATAAAAAGAAAAGAAAATATCACAATAAAAAAAAATAAAATAAAAAACTTGAGCTTTTATATAGCGCAATATCCACTAAACGTGCTCAAAGCGCTTTACAAGGGGTCCCTGGCCAACAGCAACACATAACATGTAGAACGAGACATGACGCCTGTCAGGCGATATTACAAATCAAATTTTTGGGACAGAGACAACGCTGTTAACGGCCAGGTACTCATTTTACACCTGAGTACGGTGAGAGAATGTGAGTAAAGAGCCTTCTCCAAGGACTCAACTATGCGCCGAGCGACGCTCGAACCCAGGACCTTCCGATCCGAAAGCGAGTGTCATACCACTAGACCACATAGCCGCACTAGCTAATAGCTTTTGTGACTTGACTAATCTTCTTTGTTTCTTTAATTTTCTTATTTCAAGAGATGAAGTGAGTAGAAAAGTGCCAGAAGACAATAGAGAAATTAACATTTTTTTCGCGGTGGTGATGGGATTTGAACCCGTGACCTTATTGGTACGACAACTCCGCCTGGCCGATGAGAGCGTGACTCTACCGTATGAGCTATCCACGAACCCAAAAATATTCGTATCTAACCCAGGACATTCATTACTAGAGCCCTCTCTCATCGACTACTGGAGATCGCAGGTCCAACACACACAACCACAGCGAAGTTAGTTGGCCAGCAGTTAAGTTTAATAGCCAATATTCTCAACACAAACATATTATTTCGTACCTTTTAAAAAAAATTGCGCAATATCCACTAGAGTGCTCAACGCGCTTTACAAAGTGTCCCAAGCCAACAGCAAAACTTATCATGTAGGACGAGACATGGTGCCTGTAAGGGGA
>NC_088367.1:10519008-10529008 GCF_034508935.2 Berghia stephanieae | reverse complement strand
ATGATATGATAATAATGTTTCTTTTCTTGGAAATTTTTGCTGTACTTCTTACTTTTCTCATTGTTTATTTTTTTAAAATTATAAATTAAAAAAAAATTGCAAGGAAATATCGATTTAAAAAAATAAATTTGTTGCTGTTATGAAAATGTAATGACTATCATGCAGTTAACATGAAAACACCTAAATTGGCAGTCTTGACCTCAGCAATCAGCACTCGAAGGGTATAGGCACTAATTTACTACTGTTTTTAACAAGACGTATTCTGTCGATCGTCAAGTAGATACCACCTGCATGCCAAGTGCCCGGGTTGGGTTGACTGACTCCCCCCCCAGAGTTTTGATCTTTTGCTATCCCAGCCGATCTGTCGTTTCCAAATCGGTTTACAGGGTGTCAATACGCAACACACACACATTGGTGCTAAGTGATATCCTCTTTGAAGGGGAAAGTATTACGCATTGCCTCTAAGCTGATCTAGTCAGAGATAGTAGGCTCTATCTACTTGCCCTTACAGAGAGAACGCCAACATTGAGTCTCTCTCTCATCAACTGAGGAAATCGTTTTGAAAATGAGATATCACACCTAATATATTTGAGAAATCACTTTAAAAATCTTATTAATAATATATTTATATATATTTTATATATATATATATATATAAATATATATATATATATATATATATATATAAATATATATATATAATGTACTTTTATAAAATACAAATCTAACCAATAACCTAATCTTGATGAAAATTTCACAGTGGTGTACCATTTAAATCTCAGCTATAGATAGTATGCGCTTGCTTAGAAGCTCATAACATTGCCATCCGGAAGTAAAACGATCAACACACAAAACTGGGGTGTATCCATGAACGTTTATAGTCAGTTAATACAGTTCATGAGCATTACTCATAAACGCGGATGTCAAAATACAATAACCAAGACCTGAATGATTTTCATCTTCGAACTATCTATAGGCTCAGCCCTCCATACCCTTCACAGAGATACGTCAACATTGAGCTTTTATATAATCGCAATACACGAAATGTGCTCAAATGCGCTTTACAAAGGGGTCCCGACCAACAGCAACGCTAACATGAGAACGAAACATGACGCCTGTTAGCGATAATACAATTTTTTTCTGACAGAGACAACGCTGGTTAACGTCCCAGGTACCATTTTACACCTGAGTACGGTGAGAGAATGTGAGTAAAGAGTCTTTCCCAAGGAACCCCAACAAGCGCCGAGCGAGGCCCGAACCCATGACCTTCCGATCCGAAAGCAGTGTCATACCACATGACCGCAGAAATCTTTGACAAAACGAGACAACACAGGGAAAACTTTTTTTTGTTTTTTTTAAAGGTTTTACCCGGGGCTTGCAACACATTGAGGTGTATCAGCGCCAGTAAAAAGGAAAGAAAAATTTGGGTAGTAAAAACATTCAGATTTACAATTAAAGTGAGACAAAGGGAAATTGGTTCAAAAGGTAACGATTGTAGATTCCAAGAGCACGCCATCAGTGTACTTATTTGAGATCACCTAAAAGTTTCACCCAGACACCACACAAGATCCCACTAAGTTGAATACGCTCAAATGCTACATTATGCATTCAAAACAACAAATATAAAATACATAACAGACTTATAAGGAAAAAGATATCACACCCAAAACTATAACTAACATTCAACTGTTTCCTCCCCGCCAAGAAACCCTGGCCAGGGTCAGACAAGAGAAAGTAATCCATTCCAGCAAAGACAGGAAGCAATAGGAAAACAGATATAGGGTAAAGAAGACACACCAAGTACCTCCCTGTCCACTATGGGAGATCGGAACCCCACCCATAGGCAAGTTTGAGAATGTTTGTCTAGATAAGGGGTCATCTTAATTAAATGATCGATATTTTAAGGGCGCGTTTCTGACAAAATTTTCTACTTACGTGTTTTTAATAGTTTTGCAGCTGAAATTATAATTGTTTACACGTTTACAACCTACCTTCTATTACTAAAATTCGTAAAATTACGCAATTTTGGGTTCAATTTAACTCTCTCCTTGCTAGCTATTTTTAGAATTTCCTCTGAAAATTCACATCCACCCAACACAAAATAAACTTTTCCTATGAAACAAAAAAGCAACAAGTGAATTCTATACAGAATGTTGTTCAGCAAAATGAGTTCTACAAACAGTGTTTAGTATTTAAAGCTGAAAATCAAAGCATTTTTTACATTTTGTGATGTATTAAGAAAATCAGAATGAGAAAATTGTCGGTTACATCGAAAAACGAATGGGACGTTTTTCCCCTAGGGGTGGTAAGGAAAGGATTAAAAAATTCATAAGCATTTCAAAGGGTCATTAAAACTGACTGAAGATGAAATTTATGGCAACTACATCATTTAAGTATTTGAAGTCGTATTTGATTAACCATTTGAGTTTTTTTTTTCTTCTATATAGAGCAATATTCACTAAAACTTTCTCAAGTGCTTTACAAGTGGTCTCTGGCCAACAGCAACATTTTAACTTCTAGACGGGACTTTACGCCTGTTAGCCAATTTACAAATTTTTTTCGTACAGAGACAACCCCTTAACGACCAGGTAGTCATTTTCACCTGAGTTACGGCGAGAGAATTGAGTAAAGAGCCTTTTCCAAGGACTCAACTATCGCCGAGCGAGGGGTCATAACACAGAACCTAAAAAAATAACGTCAAACTGACAGTCCGGGGAGGGTTTTCTATTGTCAGGCTATATGTTAAGGGTTTTCCCTTAGGGTTTTCGATCGTAGCCATCGTTAACTTATGGCCTGACACGACAAAAGAGGGGGTTTTTTTAAAATGCCAGTCTTTGGCCGCAAAAGAAAACAAACGTGAATGTATTCAATAGTTAAACCCAAAAGGGATCATTGTTTCCTTAAAGCGCTACAAGACAACTCACTAAAACGGTGCAAAAACCTAGAAAATGACGTCAAACTATAAGTCCTAATGGAATCTACGTAGCCATCGTTTAACATGTCGGGACAAAAGGGAACCCCTCTAGGACTGGCAGTTTGACGTCATTTTTTAGGTTGTGCACCGTCCTAGGAGTTGTCGTTAGTAGGGGCTCAAGGAAACAAGGGGTCCCCATTGGTTTAAACTATTGAATACAACTCACGATTTGTTTTCTTTTGTGACAAAAACTGGCTTTTGACGTCATTTTTTTGGGTCACTGTCAGGCTTTTAAACTTTAACGATGGCTAGGGTTTTTCTAGTGTCGGGCCTATAAGTAAGAGGGCTACGGTTCCAGTGTCCAATGAAATTTTTAACCAAATGAATTAACTTGTTTCCTTGAGCTCTACAAACCGACAACCACTAGACGCTACACAAACCTAAAAAATGACGTCAAACTGCCAGTCCTCGAGGTTTTTTGTGTCAGTCTATATCATGTTAACGATGGCTACCCCCTCAGCACCGAACCCACTCCTGGGTTTTTGGGGGAACATACTCTTGGTCAGGGTCATGTACGGGCGGGCACCTCCGGCATTCTCAAGGATGTGCTCCGTCGTCTGCTCTGAGCATCCACTTGTACACAAGCTATCTCGGGCCCACCCCCCCCCCCCCCCCAACTTTTTCATCCCTTCCAGCTTGCTTTTTTCCCCCCGAGTCTTGCCCGTGCTCTGTTCAGCAGTGTTCCCCCTTCATTCCTGGGGAGCTCAGTTCCGTTCCGTAGTGGGCAAATACTTTCTCTCGGGTTTCAACGGCTTCAATTGCATGAAGTCCCACTCCCTCCGTCGGAAAGTCTATAGATAGAAACGCTTGGCTAAAGTTCACAAACATTGCCCCTCCGGAAGTATAACGGACCAAAACCCCCCCAAAAATGTTGTTTAACCCTGATTGTTAATAGTCTGGTTAATACAGTTTAGTTAAATAACTCATAAACGAGGATGGCAAAAAGAATAACAAAGACCCCAATGACGTCCCAAATTCGAACTATCTGTAAAACACTGCATGATTAGGGGTTTAACAAGAAATGAAATGTGTAGGGAAAAGGGCTAAGGTTGATTTCTTTATGTCAAGTCGACAACAGTGTTATGTTCAATGCTAATTTCATAACGTGTAACTATTGTCCCTTAAAAGCCCTCAAAGTAAAAATGATTTGATCGAAGTTGACGTCACTCCAGTCTTTGTTATTGCTTTTGCCATCCGAGTTGTGAGTAATACTCACTACACAAAATTTAACCTGACTATAAACGGTTCATTGTTACACCCAGTTTTGTGTTTTTTGTCCGGTTATACTTCCGAAGCCAAAAGGGTTTTGGGGCTTTTCACAGGTCTATCAGGGACACTTATAGACATCTAGGTTCAGCGTGAACCAGAACACGACTGCTGAGTAGCGCGAGCGGCCTTCTAGCTACATATACACTTGAGCACAGCGCTGGCGAAACATCTCGCGTCACAAGGCGAGCGAGCAGGAGTAGTTGCAAGACAAAATGACAATTCTATGTCCAGAGCACGACTGCCAACTACTTTAGACATGCACAGACTGCGGCATGTCTAGGCGGCATCTACAACGTCAGTGACGTCTCCTAGCTAACGTATTCACTAAAAATTCACTCATTGCGCGAAGACTCCAACTAAGCCGCAAACAACACATTGATCTTTTATAGTACTACAATATGTACTGACACACACGATGCTCAAAGTCACAGCCTATGGCACTTAAGGTCTTCTCTAGCTCCTATCGAGCGCAGAGAGTGTCGATCGAGTGCGTGGTGCGCACACACAGTAGCTGCTAAGATCTCTACTAGCATCAACAACCTTGTCTCAGCACACAAGGTCTCTGGAGGCGAGGTGGGTGTGCTAGTGGAAGGTAGGGCGGCTAGCCGAGAGCGGCGGGGACACAGCGAGTCCGAGAGTCAGTCGTGGACATGCGAGAGAGAACCTGTCAGCGAGAGATGCTACTGCAGAATCAGAGACAGCTGGATAGAAGATGCGTGAGAGAACTCGTCACACTGAAGTAAGCGCAGTACGTCACGTAGAGAGCGAGAGCAGAGTACCAGCGGCGCGGAGCTGCTCACGGAGAAGCTGTACAACAGCACAGAATGGAGACTACAGTACAGCCGTAGAGGCAAGAGAAGAGTACCGTGTCGAAGAGTATACACAAGCACTATCTATACAAGTCAGAGAGCAGAGTACGAAGCAAATCGAACAGATGAGGCAGAGAGAGTTGGCTGAGACGCGATAAGTACGTAAAAAGTGCGAGTGAGAACAGCGCGTGTGAGAGCTCACACACACACACAAAAGAAACGCACAAGAAACACAGTCAGTGGCAGCTATGCAGCGAGAGCGCTGGATACATCATGTAGGGAGTGAGAGAGAGAAGCAGACAACACGATTGTAGCCGTACACAGAAACACGCAAGAAAGGATCGAGGTGTAGCGACGTTTAGGCGTAGGCTAGGGGCTGGCCTAGAACTTTCTTCATTCTAATCATATCATATCTGACCATGTTATCAGCAAAGTCAGTTCAAACAATGTCAATAAAACATCATAGCAGGGAGAGAGTAAGATCATGCAGCTAGAGACAGCTGCGGAGCTGCAGCGTGCGGCGCGAGGAGAGCGTGCGTTGTGTTTCTTGTATGAGCGGTATCCTAGAGATCTGACAGAGTCTGAGTGAATAGCGACCGCGAGTGCCGCGCAAGTCATGTTGACTATAAGGCTCGTGCGGAGTGAGAGGCATATAGTTACGAGAGATGATACAACACACATACTTACCTGGTACAAGCGAAGGAGAGCTGAGCGTACGACGCTTCACAGCTCGAGTTGACTCAATAGCGCTTATTCGCAATGCGCTCAGCACTGCGCTTACTGTGAGAGAGGGGGCGGGTGGGATAACCATTTATGTAGATACTCTCACTTTAAGAGTGCGAGGGCAAAGAAGTAGGTGGAGGTGTCGAGCTGCAGGTGGGGAATTGATGGAGAGTGTATGGTTCAGTTTGGTGGAGCTTTAGTATATATTATTGTAACCTTCGACTAATTACGGTTTAGCATGTCTTGTGTTGAGTTTGATGTTTTATTGAGGAAATGGATACCAAATATTTTAGTCTAATGCAAACAATTATATGTTTGTCCCAGTTTAAACATAAATTCGGCTTTAGGCATATGTCTTCCAACATAATTCCGTTTTGAACGATGGGTCACATATTACCTTTCCATACCAGGAGGTAATTGGCGATGGCAAAATGTGTGTTCAAATGACCCACATAGTGAAAAGTGGGTCAGGTTTAAAAGAAATTTCTAACATTACGCATTGAATCATTTTATTCAGCCTGACAGATGGTAATGTATACAACTCTCATGAACAAAGCAGCGTGTTACATTTACTAAGAATTATCCAACCCTTGTACAAACAAATCACGGTGATCGACGACTTGGAGACCAAAACCTGAATAAAGATCGCTCGCATTATATAGAAAGTGTGCGCCCTGGCTAAGAAACTCACAACATTGTAATAAATAGTTCGAAGATGACGTCACACTGTCTTGTTATTGTTTTTTTTTCCATCCGCGTTTATGAGTAATGCTCATCGTCTTCTTCTAGGTCCATGCCTGTCCCAGGCTTCGGATACTGCATGAATATCTCTCCCTCCATTCCTCCTGTCACTTGCTTTTTTCAAACAGCTCTTGGATTGTTAGGTGGTGAAGCCCTTCAGGTTGGTCTATGAGTGTTTTTCTTTGTCTCCCCCGGGCGCTTACCAGGTATTTTTCCACAACAACTGCCAGGTATTCCTTCTACTTTCTTACTATGTGTCCGAAAAAGGATAGTTGTCGATCCTACATTAAGGGCATTAGGTTTCCTTTGTTGGTATGTTTTGTTTTAGCACTTCATCGTTCGTTTGTTGTCTAGTATACGATATTCCTCTGCATCCTTCTCAAGCACCACATTTCAATGTGGAGTAATGCTCACTGAACTGTATAAACCTGACGATAAACGTCCCATGGATACACACAGTTTTGTGTGTTGGTTCCGTTATACTTCGGTGGGCAATGATAGAGCTCACATGCCAAGCGCATACTATCTATAGATAAATGCGCTTGCCCAAGGAGATTTTCACAACATGCCATCCGGAAGTATAACGGACCAACACACAAATCGTGTAACCATGAACTTTTATAGTCTGGTTAATACAGTTTTTTAGTGAAACAACTCACAAACGCGGATGCAAGAACATTGTACAAAAGCCTGAGTGACGTCATCCTGCACACTTCTATACGAAGTAATAACGGACCGACACAGACACAAAACTATGTTATACCTTGAACGTTTATAGTCTGTTACTACGTTTACTGAGAATTACTCATAAACGGGGATGCAAAAAGCAATAACAAATATCATGTGATGTACTCAACTTTGTTCTATCTATAGTCTGGTTATAGAGTTTAGTGAGAAAATCTCAATAATAGCGCATGGCAACACAAAAACAAACCAAAAACAAACAAAAAACAAAACCAAAAACCTGGTGCGTCAACGTCATTCTATCTATTCATCCTTTCAATTTGAAGATGCTGGCCTGAGGTGAGGTTTTTAAAAAAAACATTTTATTAAACAATATCGGTTAAACTCAATCCCAGCCAGGATGAGGGTGTGTGTGGTGTGGGGGGGGGGGGGGGGTGGGGGGGGGGAGAGTAAAGGGGGGGGGGGGAGAAGTAGGGGGGGGGGCATTCCTGCGAGGAGTAGGACCGTTGCCATCGTTATGTAAATAGCCTATACTGAAATCCAAAAGGACTGGCCAAGTTCTATGACGTCATTATTTGTTTTTGCACCGCTTAGTGATTTGTCGTTATTAGATCTCATGGAAACAATTATTCTTGGTTTAACTATTGAATACAACTCACGATTTGTTTTTCTTTTGTGGCAAACACTGGCAATTTTGACGTCATTTTTTGGGTCAGTATAACGGGCTTTCGTATATTTTTTAAACATCAAATCGTGAGTTGTATTCATATTCAACCAATGAAATAACTTTGTTTTCCATAAGCTCTACTAACGACAACTCACAAAGCGGTGCAAAAAAAACCAAATAATGACGTCAAACTGCCAGTCCTTTTGGATTATCAGTATCGGGCTAAACATAAGGATTGGGCACAGTATCAGCCTATAACTTTACCGAAAGAAGCCACGGTAGGCGCTCATCAAGAAGACGTCAGAAAGATTCCCAAGGGTTTTCAATCAAATCACGGGAGGAGAAAGCAAGGACGCATCAAGAAGATGGAGATTATCACTGTCCGACGGAGATTTTCAGAGGTTGACGGGAGATTATCATTGTCAGACACGAGTTTATCATGGTTGACCGGAGTTTATCAGTGGTTAGACGGAGTTTAATCGGGGTTTGACCCAGATTGATTTGTGATCGTGACATATCTGCATCAATTCACTCCGATGGACTTTATCATACTCCTCTTATAAAAAGAAAAGAAAATATCACAATAAAATAAATAACATAAAAAACGTTGAGCTTTTATATAGCGCAATATCCGACAAAACGTGCTCAAAGCGCTTAACAAGGGGTCCCTGGCAAACAGCAACACAATACATGTAGGACGAGACATGACGCCTGTCAGGCGATTATTACAAATCAAATTTTTTGGGACAGAGACTACGCTGTTAACGGCCCAGGTACTCATTTAAACACCTGATTACGGTGAGAGAAGTGAGTAAAAGAGCCTTCTCCAAGACTCAAACTATGGCGCCGAGCGACGCTCGAAAACCCAGACCTTCCGAACGTCGAAAGCGAGTGTCATACCACTAGACCACATAGCCCGCACTAGGCGAATAGCTTTTGTACTTTGACTAATCTTCTATGTTTCTTTGAATTTTTCTTTATTTCAAGAGATAAGTAGTAGAAAAGTCCAGAAGACAATAGAGAAATTAACTTTTTGTTCGCGTGGTGATGGATTTTAACCCGTGACCTTATTGGTACGACAACTCCGCCTGGCCGATGAGAGCGTGACTCTACCGTATGAGCTATCCACGAACCCAAAAATATCGTATCTAACCCTGGACATTCATTACTAAGCCCTCTCTCAATCGACTACGGAGATCGCAGGTCCAACACACACATCCACAGCTAAGTTAGTGGCCAGCAATTAAGTTATCCGCTAGCCAATATTCTCAACACAAACATATTGTTTCGTACCTTTTAAAAAAAATGCGCAATATCCCACTAAGGGCTCACCGCGCTTTACAAAGTGTCCCCAGCGCCAACAGCAAAACTTATCATGTAGGACGAGACCATGGTGCCTGTAAGGGATCCTAACAACAAATTTTTCCTCTTTCCCCCCGACAGAGACAGCGATGCTAACGCCTGGTACTCACTTTTGCACCTAGTACATGAAGAAAGGAATAAAGAGCCTTATCCAACCGCCAAGAGCGGCTCGGATCCATGACCTTCCGAATCCGAAGGCGAGTGTACATAGTCACTAGATCACAAAGCCGCACATAATAAAGCGCAATCTACTTACTCTATTTACGAAAGGGCCCCAAGCTAAGAACAACATTGACCATATTAGACTTTACGTGTTATATGAAGGAGGGAAAAAGATACAATTGTTTTCTGGTAGAAACAAAACCTGTTGTCCAGGTACCCATCAACAACTGATTTCGGTGAGAGACTATAAATATAGAACCATAACAAAAAAAAAATACAAAGGCATTACTAAAATATCAACACCCTCCCCCCCCCCTCAAAAAAAAACAACAAAAAAACAAAAACAATAACTAACACACACAGATAAAACATAAATTTGAATCTAATTCAATTCTCGACATTTTTGTATCCCGTTACAAAAAATCTCAGTTTTCATTTTGAAAACATTTTCTTTTCATTATCAAAAACAAAAAAAAAACAAAAAAAAAAACCCCAAAAAAAACAAAAAAAAAAACAAAACAAACAAACCAGAAACCGAAGTACGTATGTCATAAATAAACTGATACCATTAATACCCCCCACAAAAAACTACAATAATCGTAATACCAC
>NC_088367.1:10501508-10511508 GCF_034508935.2 Berghia stephanieae | reverse complement strand
TGATTGTTTCTTGGTATAGATTAAACAGATCTGGTGAGGCAACACACCCTTGACGGACTCCTTTCTTAATAGGAATGGAATTTCCTGTAGAGTTTCCGATTTTGATAGATGCCTGCTGGGTGTAGTATATATGTTTGCATGAGTCTGAGGTCTTTCTCATCAGCGCCAATGGAGTGCAGTTGTTTTAGTATTTCTTCGTGGCGTACTCTATCAAAAGCTTTTTTGTAGTCGACAAAACAGAGGTATAGTGGGGTCTGAACCTGTATAGCTCTTTCACTTAAAACACGGAGGAGGTATATTGCGTTCCTTGTCCCTCTGTCAGGTTGGAATCCATATTTGTTCTTCTGCGATTTCGGGGTTAATCTTATTCCTTAGCCTGTTGATAATTATACGCAACAGTATTTTGTTGATGTGGCTTATTAAACTTATAGTTCTAAAATTTTCGCATCTGACTGCACCTGCTTTCTTTGGTATTGCTATGAAAATAGAGTTACAGAGATCTTCTGGAATTTTCCCAGTATTGTATATATTGTTGAATAATATGTGAAGTTCATCAATTGCTAGATCTCCTAGGCTTTTTAATACCTCTACAGATATTTCATCAGGGCCTGTTGCTTTACCATCCCTCATTCGTTCCATGGCATGTTCAATTTCACTTTTGGTGATGTTTGGTCCGCTTAATGGTTCTTTGAATTTCAGTGGTGGTTCATTTCTATTTGGATCATTGTACAGTTCGCCTATGTATTCTACCCATCGGCTTTCTATATGTTGTTCTTCAAATAGCAGTCTCCCTTGTTTTTTTTGGATACAACTTCCTGCTGCTTTGCTTTTCCTTTTCCCTGATAGTTCTTTTATTCTTTGGTGAGCTTGTTGGGGGTTGGGTTTGTATTCTCTTTCGATTTCGCAGCATTTCCAGTCTAGATAGTTCTCGTGTGCCTCGATGCATTTGGATTTAATGTGGTTGTTCAATGTTTGGTATTCTGCAGACCCTCTCACCATACTCAGATGTAAAATGAGTAACTGGCCGTTAACAGCGCTGTCTCTGTCGAAAAATTGTAATTTCGCCTAACAGGCGTCATGTCTCCGTTTACGTGTTGTTGGCCAGGGATCCTTTGTAAAGCGCTTTGATTGAGCACATTTAGTGGATATTGCTCTATATAAAAGCTCACGTTTTTTTGTTTTTTTGTGTTGAACCCCAGGGACTGATATATCCCATAAATTGGATTCTGAACAAAAAGTTACACTTATCATCATCATCTTCATCATCATCATCATCATCATCATCATCATCATCATCATCATAAAACAATAAATAAAACTGAGCTTTAAATAGCGCAATATCCACTAAGTGTGCTCAAAGCCCTTTACAAGGGGCCCCTTCCATGGTCAACAGCAACATTTAACATGTAGGACGGGACATGCCGCCTGTTAGACGATATTACAATTTTTCGGACAAAGACAACGCTGTTAACGACCAGGTACTTATTTTACACCTGAGTACGGTGAGAGAAAGTTACTAAAGGGCCTTTTCCAACGACTCAACTATGCGCCGAGCGCGAGGCTCGAAACCAGGACCTTCCGATCCGAAAGCGAGTGTCATACCACAAGACCACATAGCCGCATCATCATCATCATCATCATCATCATCATCACCATCATCATCATCATCATCATCCTCATCTCAATTCCTTACCTCTCGCTTCACAAACGCCTACATTGTAGTTCGTCAATGCAAACGATAGAGTAATCCATTTGCCGCTTGAAATTGCAACAAAGTTCTCTTTCCGGTCTTTTGAATCGGACGACTTCCAATTTTCATACCCGGTCTCGCTCTGAAAAAAAAATACTGAAACTAATTCAGTTGACATAAAAGTATCTATTAATTTAACTTGAACTTTATATAGCGCAGTATCCACTAAACGTGCTCAAAGCGCTTTACAAAGGGTTCATGACCAACAGCAGCGACTCGAAACGTATAGAATGTGACATGAAGCTTGTTAGGCGATATCGCAGTTTTTCTTCTCTATTTGGCCGTCAGATCCACCTCAAACAACAATTGATTTCAATAGTCTGATGTCACGTTGCCTAGCAACGGCGGCCATCGTGGTTCTAAACAAAGAAAATCGGTACTTTTTATTCTTCATGCTGGCTAGAGCTTTTCTTATGTCTTGTTATCAGAATGTGTAAAGGTCAAAACATGATCAGATCTATAATGTTTTTTTTCCCTCTGGATACACTTTTATGCTCGTCGGAGAAATATTTAATAATGGCGTCTTCTTACGAGCTTTGCGCACCATGTTTTATTTAATGTTGGGCTCTGATGACGTCAAATCAAATAAAACACGGTGCGGCGCAAAGCTCGTATGTAAATAGGCTTCAGAGGTTTGATCGACCGACCGTAAAAATCGGGACTTCAGAGGTTTGACCCGCCAAATGGGGAAAATCGGGACTTCAGGGGTTTAATCCGCCGACCATCGATAAATTCGATTTTTAGCAGCTAAATAAATGATTGCACATATCATTATTACTTTGGATACAATAAGTGAGTGACATTTTGTACTCACCAAATTCCTGCCGTCCACCCATTTGAAGGTAACGCCGTTTTTATATCGTCGCAACCCAATCCATACTTTTGGCGGGAGAGCTAAGAAGGATTATAGGAAAAATAAGGGGACTGTTGCTATATGGAAAGAATTTTTGCTTCTTTCTTTTTAATTCTCTCCTTTCCAGCCATTTTCATGATTATCCCTAAATCTTCACACCAAACTAACACAAAATAGAGTTTTTATCACTCAAACACAATAGCAGTGAAATTCTTGCGATAAATAAGTTTTTTTAGCAAAACATGATCTACAACACACTATTCATTTTCATTAAATTGTATGATGTACAAGAGAAATTTGTTGTAGTTTTGTTTTTAAGGGTTTTACGGCGCTTGCAACACATTTAGGTCATATCAGCGCCAGTAAAAAGGAAGAAAATGGGAAAGTTAAAAGTTCTAGAATTACAATTAAAGCACCCTAGAAAAAGGAAGACATAGGGGAACTGGGAACAAATAGGGATCAGATGTAGATTGCAAGAGCACACCACCAATTTACTTAGTTTGAGATCACCTATAAGTGCCATCCGGACACAAGAACAAAATCCAACAAAGAGGAACACACTCAAATGCTTACATTATGCATTCAAAATAACAAATACAAATATACATAACAGAGAGATAATTTACAAGGAAAAAAATATCATCTCCCAAAACAATAACTATGCATTTGACTATTTCCCTCCCATCTAGGAATCCGGCCAGGGCCAGGACAAAACCAAGTAATCTCGTTCCAAGACAAAGACAGAAAGCATGTTGGAAAACAGATATAAGGGGATAGAAGATGCAGTATGTACCCCCTGCCCACTATGGGAGCATAAGAAAGTTCATTAAGAAAAATGTTGGTTGTATCGTGACGAATGTGACGATTTTCCTGTAGGGAATGAGATTAGCGGAAGAGTAGCGTTCCTTGATTGGACATCACCTTACAGAGAGAACGTCAACATGGTTTTGCGCGTGCGTCTCTCTCGTCCTCGCTTTCGGTGAAGTGTCTCCGGAAGCGAGGACTAGAGACGCATGAGCACAACCAACATGACGTTCTCTCTCTAATAACTTTTCCGCCGGTGACGTCCAATCAAGGGACGCTACTCTTCCGCTAATCTCATTCCCTATAGTTGGTAAGGCGAAGGTTAACGCCCTTTAAGAATCTTTAATCCATATCCAAATCTCCAACGGACAGAAACCAAGGCTAGAACCACAGAAAATATTATAACCTTGACTCTAAATCCAAGACTGTTTATTTGTAAAACTTGAGAGCTTTTATACAGTGCAATATCCATTGAACGTGCTCAAAGCGCTTTACAAAGTGGCCCTGGCCAACAGCAACGTGTAACATGTAAAACGAGACATGACATCTGTTAGTCGATATTACAATTTGTTTTGTCGGACAGAGACAACGCAGTTAACGGCCAGATACTCATTCTAAACTGAGTACGATGAAAGAATGTGAGTAAACAGCTTTTTCCAAGGACTCAACTATGCGCCGAGCGAAGCTTGAACCCAGGACCTTTCGATCCGAAAAAGATGTCATACCACAAGACCACATAGCCGTACATAACAATTTATTAAAGTTCAAATCATATTATAATATATGTGACCCATCGTCTCAAAACGGTATTATGTCAGGATGAGCCAGATACTCAAAAGCCAAAATTAATGCTAAACTGGTCAAAATTTCGATTCATTGGTCCTGGTACCATGAAATATGATATTCATTCCCCTCAATAAAACATTTAAACTCAACCCAAGTCTGAGATTTCTGGTTATAAATTCAATTTTCAGCATTTTAACCATCCCGACTTAATACCGTTTTGAGGCGAGGGGTCACATATTATTCAATCATTCCATACAAAACTTCTTCATGATGAAGTCCTGGGTTGCTTGATCTTCGATGACCAATAAATCACCGCCAAGACGCTTGCACCCGCTTCTTACAAAGTTCCAGAATGATTTTATACCGCTGTTAAGGATGATGTATTTTGCGCCGTTTCTGTAGCTGATCCACTGATCAGGGTCACAGGTCTCTGAGGAATTCAATAATAATAATAATAATAATAATAATAATAATAATAATAATAATAATGATAATAATAATAATAATGATAATAATAATAATAATAATAATAATAATAACAATAATAATAATAATAATAATAATAATAATAATAATAATAATAATAATAATAATAATAATAATAATAATAATAATATACATTTATACAGAGCTCACTATCGTGTAAAACACAAGCTCTGGGCACTTTACAATATAAGTTATCAATTTTAAGTGAAAAAAAAATAACAACAATAACAATTCATAGCCAAATCAAGGATTCATAGAGTCAATAAATACAAATACAAACAATAGACACCTAGATAACTACGCCTCTCGAACAGTCGTCATAATGTAAACAATGGCAGTGATTGGTAAACACAGAAATTTACACAACAATATTAAACAAGGCCCATAAGGTACCTAGATGACCACGCCTCTCCAACAGTCGTCATAATGTAAACAATGGCAGTGATTGGTAAACAGAAAAATCTACACAACAATATTAAACAAGGCCCATAATAGACACCTAGATAACCACGCCTCTCGAACAGTCGTCATAATGTAAACCATGGCAGTCATAGGTAAACACGAAAATCTACACAACGATATTAAACAAGGCCCATAATAGACACCTGGATAACCACGCCTCTCGAACAGTCGTCATAATGTAAACAATGGCAGTGATTGGTAAACGGCGCTATCAGGAACGTGGTCAGAATTCCAACCGCAAGAGTCCAAGAATCTCAAGTCATTACCTGTTGCTACAATCTAACATTACCTGTTGCTACAATCTCACATTACCTGTTGCTACAATCTCACATTACCTGTTGCTACAATCTCACATTACCTATTGCTAAATCTTATATTACCTTCTACAATCTCACATTACCTGCAGCTAGAATCTCATATTACCTTCTACAATCTTCCATTACCTGTTGCTAAATCTTATATTACCTTCTACAATCTCACATTACCTGCAGCTACAATCTCATATTACCTTCTACAATCTTCCATTACCTGTTGCGACAATCTCATATTACATTCTACAATCTCACATTACCTGCTGCTACAATCTCATATTACCTTCTACAATCCCCCATTACCTGTTGCTACAATCTCACATTATCTGTTGCTACAATCTTCCATCACCCGTTGCTACATAAAATCTCACATTACCTGCGATCGTACTGTCTTCCAAGAAGAGAACAATGACAAAGATCGTCAGGTCAACGTTCATGATTTTCAATAATACCAAATCCAGTCCAGTGCAAGTAAACCTGTAAAAATAAAATCTAAAATCGATACATTAGCTCTATACTATCGTTCACGGACAAAACAAATCAAAACAAAACAAAACAAATAAATAAATAAAATAATAATAAATAATAATAATAATAAAAATAATAATAATAATAATAATAATAATAATAATAATAATAATAATAATAATAATATGATAATAATAATAATAATAATAATAATAATAATAATAATAATAATAATAATATATAATAATAATAATAATAATAATAATAATAATAAGAATAATAATAGTAAGAAATAAATAAACTTCCCTTTATTAATCTCATATGGGATTTTTGTTTGTTTGTTTAGGGTCTATTCCAAGGAAACACAGGAATAACCAAGAAGCCAGCCGCAATGCAGCGCCGCAAACTGAGCTACGGCCAGGTGACTTGCTCAAGGCCACACAACGCATTGGGTATTCGAATTTCGGATACGACGCAAGAACCAATAAGCCACGCTGCCCCCCCAAAAAAATGAAAAAGAAAAAGAAAAAAAAAACAAACAAAACAAAAAGAACAACTCGTTCTTTTTAATTTTAAATGTTTCAGTTTTAGCGCGTCTATGTGGTCTAGTAGTATATCACTCACCTTCTGATCCGAAGGTCCTGGGTTTGAGTCCCGTTGTCAGCGGTGCATAGTTGAGTCCTTGGAAAATAGCTCTTTACTTATATTCTCTCACCGTACTCAGGTGTAAAGTGAGTACCCGGCCGCCAACTAACAGCATTGTCTCTGTCGGGAAGAAAATGAAATATCGCCTAAAAGACGTCATGTCTCAATCAAGTTATTTCATTGCTGTTCTAGGGACCCGTTGTAAAGCGCTTTGAGCACGTTTAGTGGATATTACGCTATACAAAAGCTCAAATTGAATTACAGTAGAGGAAAGACCCTCGGATATTGAGCTTACCATAATAGAAAGAAAAAAATAACCATGGACTGCTTTGCCGCTACCTTTCAATGCTTCAACGACAATGGCGGCAGACAACCAAAAACTTTGGCCAGATCGTAGGAAAACTTAAACCGTTATCAATCAATCAAGGTGTGGGAACGTATTTATTGTTGTTTCAATGTTTGTTGTTGTTTGGCTATTGAGTTGTTGTTGTGAATTGTTTTCATGTTGGGTAACCTGTTGGGTGTCACTGTGAGTTCAATTCACTGTTATGTGTTATTTCTTCCCCTCGTAACACTGGCTCTAAACTATCGGAACGATGGCGGACGCCCGTATAAAATATTTCTCCGGCTAGCATAAAAACGCTTCCAGAGGAAAAAAACACATAAATTTGATCATGTTTTGACTTTTACACATTCTGATCAAAAGGCATATGAAAAGGGAATGAAAATTTCTAGCCAGCATGAAGAATAAAAAGTAATGATTTTCTTTGTTTAGAACCAAGATGGCCGCCGTTGCCTGGCGGCGTGACATCAGACTACTGAATCCAATTGAAATTAGATAGTCAAGTGTTGACTTCGACTTTTTTTTAATTTCTATTACCAGATGGACATTCCCGGATTATTCGCGTGATGCCTTGATACATGACATTTTAAACCGCCCATATAGATAGTTTGAAGATGACGTCTCTCAGGTCTTTGTTATTGTTTTTTGCCATCCGCGTTTATGAGTAATGCTCACTGAACTGTATTAACCCGACTATAAACGTTCATGGATACACACAGTTTTGTGTGTTGGTCCGTTATACTTCCGGATGGCAATGTTATGAGCTTCTTAGCCAAGCGCATTCTATCTATATGTCCTTTACATATAGATAGAATGCGCTTGGCCAAGGAGTTCACAACATTGCCATCCGGAAGTATAGATAGTATGCAGATGACGTCACTCAGGCCTTTGTTATTGTTTTTGCCATCCGAGTTTGTGAGTTGTTCTCACTAAACTGTATTAACCCGACTATAAACGTTCATGGTTACATCGAGTTTGTGTGTTGGTCCGTTATACTTCCGGATGGCAATGTTGTGAACTCCTTGGCCAAGCGCATTCTATCTATAACGGACCAATACACAAACTCGATGTAACCATGAACGTTTATAGTCGGGTTAATACAGTTTAGTGAGAACAACTCACAAACGCGGATGGCAAAAACAATAACAAAGGCCTGAGTGACGTCATCTTCGAACTATCTATATGGAGAACGCCCACTTCGGTGGAGACTTTTTCTTAAATTTTTCCTTTATTTTACATATCGTGAACTCGATTGAGAAATCCGTTTTCGACAAAGGTTTGTTCTACAGCTTTTAAATTTAAAAAAATTATGGCCTTTCGCCACGACATCATAAGATATCGTCGCCTTGGCATCATTCCACGAAGGCATATAGAAAATTCATCAAACACGATGTCTGATGTGAGCAAATTGGGGGTAAATAATCTTGCTCAAGGAAAAACAAAACAACGAAAGTGTCTGAAGCGGGGCTCAAACTGGGAACTCCCGGGTCACAGTGAAATAAAAAAAATGAGCTTATATAGCGCAATATCCACTAAATGTGCTCAAAGCGCTTTACAAGGGGTCCCTGGTCAACAACAACATTTAACATGTAGGACGGGACATGACGCCTGTTAGGCGATATTACAAATTTTCGGACAAAGACAACGTTGTTAACGCCAGGTACACATTTTACACCTGAGTACGGTGAGAGAATGTGAGTAAAGAGCCTTTTCCAAGGACTGAACTATGCGCCGAGCGCGAGGCTCGATCCCAGGACATTCCGATTCGAAAGCGAGTGTTCATACCACTGGACCACATAGCCGCATAGAAATCATCCATGTTGTCCAAGTGAGCAAATTGGGGGTAAATTAAACAATCTTGCTCAAGGAAAAATAAACGAAAGTGTCTGAAGCGGGGCTTGAACCCCGGAACTTCAGAATCACAGTTCAATGCCTTCACCACTCGGCCACTTCGCCCCCCTTTTAAAATGCTACTAAAAATGGACCAAAAAATTGAATAAATAAACGTCTAACACGGTCAAAGCTACCTCGAAGAACTTGTGGAAGGTCTCCCATTTTATTGTCTCATTCATTGTTTTTTGATGACAAAGGGGAAACCCAAAACATTCACATCATTTGTATCTATGAATTAAAATGAAACGGGAGGCCTTCCGAAACGAAAGAGAAGCTTTAGACCGAGGAACTTTCGGAAGGCCTCCTAATGAAAGTTCTATTGTAATTTTTCATTGTTATATTACTTACTGTTGAAGAATAGGAATAATTACAATATACTTGATCTTTCAACAAATAAAGAACAGGGAGGCCTTCCGAAAGCTCCTACATCCCCATATTCTTTTTTTAATATAATGTTCTAGTTGTGGGTTTGGGAGGGGGGAGACTTTAAAATAAAAAAAAAGTACCCCCCCCCCCCCAAACCCCCTACTGGAACATTATATATAAAAAAAGAATACTGGGGATGTAGGAGCTTTCGGAAGCCCTTCCAAAGAACAACTTCAATTTAAATAAAACATTTTGTTTTCTCAATCCTTCCAGTACAAAACATATCATCATAGTCTTCATTCCCTCTTATTAACTGACCATTCTAACTACCCCCCCCCCCTCTCTCTCTCTCTCTCTCACACCAACTACACACTCTAAGTCATGTACCGAACACTCACTCATTCGACCCCGATACACACAACGGTGACCATAATAGTGAACAATTTTCACAACATTTACTATTATTATTCTACGAGCTTTCTTTAACAATATAGATAGAATGCGCTTGGCCAAGGAGTTCACAACATTGCGATCCGGAAGTATAACGGACCAACACACACACTCTGTGTAACCATGAACTTTTATAGTCTGGTTAATACAGTTTAGTGAGAACAACTCACAAACGCGGATGGCAAAAACAATAACAAAGGCCTGAGTGACGTCATCTGCATACTATCTATAGATAGTTCGAAGGTCTTTGTTATTTTTTTTGCCATCCACGTTTATGAGTAATGCTCACTGAACTGTATTAACCTGACTATAAAAGTTCATGGATACACATAGTTCTGTGTGTTGGTTCGTTATACTTCCGGATGGCAATGCTATGAGCTTCT
>NC_088367.1:10481508-10491508 GCF_034508935.2 Berghia stephanieae | reverse complement strand
AGAGAGATAGGAGAGCTAGAGAGATAAAGAAAGATAGAAAGAGAGTTTGTGAGAGAGAAAGAAGAGAGAGAGAGAGAGAGAGAGAGAGAGAGAGAGAGAGAGAGAGAAAAAAAAGAGAGAAATAAAGGAAGAAAGACAGTAGAGGGGTACGTTGTAAGAATACCGTCGAGTTCACACCGGGGACAAGGCATACATTCCTATAGATAGTATGCGCTTGGCTAAGGAGTTCACAACATTGCCATCCGGAAGTATAATGGACCAACACACAAAACTTTGTGTAACCTTAATTGTTATAGTCAGGTTAATACAGTTTAGTGAGAATTACTCATAAACACGGATCGCAAAAACAATAACAAAGACCCGAGTGACGTCAACTTCGAACTATCTATATGAAGAATATACCGATTAAATCGTCCTAACGACCGTGTACCTTAACTTTGGCCTTCTTCAAGTAAACACGAATTATGTTATAAAAGAAGAAGGCTAATGACCGAAACGTCGTTTGTGTTGTGTTGTTCCCTTATAAATATATGAGCGACATTATTTCCTCACTTTATCTTTCTCTCCATAAAAGAAATCAGCCGGAAGTATATATACATATTTTGGAGAGAGAGAGAGAGAGAGAGAGAGAGAGAGAGAGAGAGAGAGAGAGAGAGAGAGAGAGAGAGAGAGAGAGAGAGAGAGGAAGAGGGAGAGACAAGTGGAGGAAATAGAGATAAAAAGAAAATGAATATGAGAATGAGAATTGTTTGGGGAAGATCGAACCAGAGCACGGCAGTTAGCGGGTTAAAGAATGAATGAATTGGACATTGTCAAAATAAGCAATCTGATTTATTGCCTCCATCTGGATAATGAAAGTGGGATTCTGGTTTCAAATCGAGGCTTTCTTGAAGTCTATCATTTTAAAAAGGGACAAAAAGATAAGAGCTGTTTTAATGTGATTGGTGATCTTTATAAAATAAATGATGCTTTCTGTTGTCCGGTTGTGAATCAAAATAATACGTGATTCTATTCATTAAGTGCATCTTTTTAAAGTGATCGAGGAAGAGAGAAAGAGAGAGAGAGAGAGAGAGAGAGAGAGAGAGAGAGAGAGAGAGAGAGAGAGAGAGTATTATTATTATTATTATTATTATTATTATTATTATTAGTAGTAGTAGTAGTAGTAGTAGTAGTAGTAGTAGTAGTAGTAGTGGTAGAAGAAGAAGAAGAAGAAGAAGATAGATAGATAGATAGATAGATAGATAGAGAGATAGATAGATAGATAGATAGATAGAGAGAGGAGGAGAGAAATAAAGAGAAATAAAGAGAAATAGAGAGAGAGAGAGAAAGAGAGAGAGAGAGAGAGAGAGAGAGAGAGAGAGAGAGAGAGAGAGAGAGATAGAGATGGAGATTTAGTTAGATAAATTGATAGATAAATAGACAGGTATATAAATAGATAAAAGCTTATTGGAGAAGGTGTTTGTTTGTTTGGTTGTTTGTATGTATGTTTTGTTTAGTTGTTGCTGTTGTTGTTTTCTTTTGCTTTTCATTTTGTTTGTTTGTTTTTATTTCTTTAGCTTGTTTTATTTTATAATGCCAAAATATCTGGCAAGTCTGCTCGCATCAATAAGAATTATCAATGAATGCTGTCACGAAATGCAAAGTCATGTATTAATTTGTCAAATTTACATAAAATTACATCAAACGTTTTATTCAATTTTTTTTAAACTGACATTTTCAGTCTATTTCGTTAAAATAGTTTTATGAACAACAATGGGGTGGCAAGCAATTTTACTGTCAGTGCAATGCTTAATCGACCAAGATCAACGTCGCTCGCCAAGTTCTCCATCAGTTGAGTTCGCCCTCCCTCCTCCTCCCCCCCCCCCCACCCCAACCCCTCTCTGTCCGTTCTCCTCCTTATTGATGTCCGTGCGTTTAGCTAAAAGACTTACATCATCCACCAGCCTGATATAATGAACCAACACCCAAAACAATGTGTAACCTTAACGTTATTAAGTTGCTGAGACAATTTAGTGAGAACTACTCATTATAATGTCTGGCTAAAAACAAATACGTTTCAACAGTCATGACGTCACTTCCCTCGTAACTTAGTAACTGGCTCTAAATTGTCGGAACAATGGCGGACGCCCTTATGAAATATTTCTCCGACGAGCATAAAAGCGTATCCAGAGGGGAAAAAACATTATAAATCTGATGACTTTTACACATTTTGATCACAAGACATATGAAAAGTTCTAGCCAGCATGAAGAATAAAAAGTACCGATTTTCTTTGTTTAGAACCACGATGGCCGCCGTTGCTGGGCGACGTGACATCAGACTATTGAATCCAATTGCCTAAGGAGTCCATGCAGCAGTATAGATAGTTAGAAGTTGACGTCACACAGGTCTTTGTTATTGCTTTTTGCCATCCGCGTTTATGAGTAATTCTCACTAAACTGTATTAACCTGACTATAAACGATCATGGTCACAAACAGTTTTGTGTGTTGGTCCGTTTTACTTCCGGGTGGCAATTTTGTGAGTGAGCTCCTTAGCCAAGCGCATTCTATTTATAATATGGTGATGGCTTTGTACTATGGTGCTCTTAGGAATATGCAACAAAACTGTGCAACCTTAAATGTTCTTATTCTGATTTATAAATAGTATGCGCTTGGCTTAGAAGCTTACAGGATTGCCATCCGGAAGTATAACGGGCCAACACACACAACTATGTGTAACTTGAACGTTTATAGTCTGGTTAATACAGTTTAGTGAGAATTATTCACAAACATGGATGGCAAAAAAAAAAAAAAAAAAAAAAAACCAACAAAAAACAATAACAAAGACCGGAGTGACGTCAACTTTGTTTTATCTATAGAATTTAGTGAGAGCTACTCATAAAAAAGGCTGGCTATAAACAATAACAAAGAGCTGGTTGACGTCAATTTCATTGCTTCTATAGATAGTTCGAAGTTGATGTCATCCAGGTCTTTGTTATTGTTTTTTGCCATCCGCGTTTATGAGTAATTCTCAATAAACTGTATTCTTCTTCTTCTAGGTTCCACGCCTGGTCCAGGCTTCGGATACTGCATGAATTATCTCTCTCCATTCCTCCCTGTCTCTTGCTTTTTCAAACAGCTCTTGGATTGTTAGGTTGGTGAAGCCCTTCAGTTGGTCTATGAGTGTTTTTCTTTGTCTCCCCCGGGCGCGTTTACCAGGTATTTTTCCACAACTTGCCAGGTATTCATTCTTATCTTTCCTTACTATGTGTCCGAAAAAGGATAGTTGTCGATCCGCTATTAAGGGCATTAGTTTCCTTTGTTGGTATGTTTGGTTTAGCACTTCTTCGTTCGTTTTGTGTGCAGTATACGATATTCTCTGCATCCTTCTCAAGCACCACATTTCAAAAGCTTCAATGTTCTTTTGTGTTTCTGCATTTGTAGTCCAGCTTTCGCATCCATATAACAAGATTGGCCACACGTAGCACTTCAAGACTCGGAATCTAATCCCGAACGACATCTGTTTGTTTTTCAAAATGTTTCCAGGTCCATGAAGGCTTGTTTGGCTTGAGTTATTCTTGCTCGTATGTGTCGGTTACATCTTCCATCTGTTGTCACTATTGAACCTAGGTATTTAAAACTTTCTACGTTGGTAAGTTGCTCGCCGTGAATCGTTATATTGCAGGTGTTGTTGTTTTCGGGGTTTTTCTGTATTACCATGCATTCCGTTTTGGTGATATTCACTTCCATTTCCTTGGCTTCACTATCTACTACCACTTTGTCAACAATCTTTTGAAGTTGGATTTCTGATGTTGCAATGAGTACCGTATCGTCTGCGTATCTTATATTATTTATGTTGTGACCTCCTACTTTTATTCCCTCCATATTAGTTATGCCCCTCATGATTGTTTCTTGATATAGATTAAACAGATCTGGTGAGGCAACACACCCTTGACGGACTCCTTTCTTAATAGGAATGGAATTTCCTGTATAGTTTCCGATCTTGAAAGATGCCTGCTGGGTTTAGTATAATGTTTGCATAAGTCTGAGGTCTTTCTCATCAGCGCCAATGGAGTGCAGTTGTTTTAGTATTTCTTCGTGGCGTACTCTATCAAAAGCTTTTTTGTAGTTGACAAAACAGAGGTATAGTGGGGTCTGAACCTGTATAGCTCTTTCACTTAAAACACGGAGGAGGTATATTGCGTTCCTTGTCCCTCTGTCAGGTTGGAATCCATATTGTTCTTCTGCGATTTCGGGGTTAATCTTATTCCTTAGCCTGTTGATAATTATACGCAACAGTATTTTGTTGATGTGGTTTATTAAACTTATAGTTCTAAAATTTTCGCATCTGACTGCACCTGCTTTCTTTGGTATTGCTATGAAAATAGAGTTACAGAGATCTTCTGGAATTTCAGTGTTGTATATATTGTTGAATAATATGTGAAGTTCATCAATTGCTAGATCTCCTAGGCTTTTTAATACCTCTACAGATATTTCATCAGGGCCTGTTGCTTTACCATCCCTCATTCGTTCCATGGCATGTTCAATTTCACTTTTGGTGATGTTTGGTCCGCTTAATGGTTCTTTGAATTTCAGTGGTGGTTCATTTTTATTTGGATCATTGTACAGTTTGCCTATGTATTCTACCCATCGGCTTTCTATATGTTGTTCTTCAAATAGCAGTTCCCCTTGTTTGTTTTGGATACAACTTCCTGCTGCTTTGCTTTTCCTTTTCCCTGATAGTTCTTTTATTCTTTGGTGAGCTTGTTGGGGGTTGGGTTTGTATTCTCTTTCGATTTCGCAGCATTTCCAGTCTAGATAGTTCTCGTGTGCCTCGATGCATTTGGATTTAATGTGGTTGTTCAATGTTTGGTATTCTGCAGACCCTCTGTTGCATTTTCGTCTTTCTTCAAATAGGTTTAGAATTTCATTTGTCATCCATTCCTTTTTGCTGTTTATTTGAGCTATTGGTAAATGCTTTTCTGCAGTTGCTTTGACACACTTTTGGAATATATCAAATTGTTTTTCACATTTTTTGTTATCAGGTTCACTTTGGCTTTGTATCATGAGTGCATTTTCAAATTCTTCTCTCATTTTTGTTTGTATGCCATTGTCTTTGCATAACCTGTAATCCCTTTTTATTCTACCAGCTGTTCTCTGAATAGCTTTAAACTTTATCCTTACTGTACAAACAACTGGGACATGGCCACTGTCTACATCGGCGCCTGGGTAGGTTTTGCAATTTAATATGCCATTTCTGAATCTTGATGATACTGCTATAAAGTCTATCTGGTTCCTTGCTCTGTCCCCTGGTGATTGCCATGTCCAGGTTCTTCTTGGGTGTTGTTGAAACCAGGTGTTTGAAATCATTAATTTATTTGTTCTACACCAATCTGCCCAGATGTTTCCTCGTTCATTTCTGTCTCCGAGTCCATGTGGTCCGATTATGTCACCATCTCTGCCTCTGCCAATTAGCATTTAGGTCCCCCATTACCATAAGGACTTCTTGTGATTTACACATTCGTTTTGCTTTGTCTAGTGAATGGTAAAACTCTGTCATATCTGCATCTGTCGCCTCTTCTGTTGGTGCATAAAGTTGAATAATATTGGTGTCAACTACAGGTCCTCTTAGCTTAACCAGCAAAACTCTGTCTGAGATTGCTACGTGCCCTTTGTAAAATTTGGTTGATTGTTGGTCTAAGATCATCCCTACTCCTTTTTGGAAAGAGGTTCTGTATTAACCCTACAATAAAAGTTCATGGTTACATACAGTTTTGTGTGTTGGTCAGTTATACTTCCGGATGGCAATGTTGTGAGCTTCTTAGTCAAGCGCATACTGTCTATATTTATAATATTTCATCTCAGAGAGAGTATTGGTCTGCTTGTTCAATTCAAAGCTACTTTTATTATGGAAAATCCGACAGACTGGCGCATATTACTGTCGACTAGATGTGTTGATGAAACACGAGACTCAAGTAAGTCAGGAATAGAAGTAATTATTGGTGGAATGGGCTATTTTTGGTTGACAGGCGCTAATGGGGACGAGATGATCCATATTACATTTCCATGTGCTCGAGGTCATTTATTGTCACATTGCAAAGTGTTCTCAAAATGACCCATATAGATAGTTCGAAGATGACGTCACTCAGGTCTTTGTTATTGTTTTTTGCCATCCGCGTTTATGAGTAATGCTCACTGAACTGTATTAACCTGACTATAAACGTTTATGGATACACCCAGTTTTGTGTGTTGGTCCGTTATACTTCCGGATGGCAATGCTATGAGCTTCTTAGGCAAGCGCATACTATCTATAGAAGTAATTATTGGTGGAATTGGCTATTTTTGGTTGACAGGCGCTAATAGGGATGAGATGATCCATATTACATGTCCATGTGCTCGAGGTCATTTATTGTCACATTGCAAAGTGTTCTCAAAATGACCCATATGTGACCCATCGTGTTAGAACGGTATTATGTCGGAACAAACCATATTCTTAAAATAGGAATTAATTGTTAAACTTGTCAAAAATATAAATTGTTGGCATTAGCACCCTAAAATATGGTATCCATTCTCCTCAATAAAACATACAAACTCAACACAAATCTGATATTTCTGGCTATAAATTCAATTTTCAACATCTTAACCATCCCGACTTAATACCGTTTTGAGGCGAAGGGTCACATTTGTCACATTGCAAGGTGTTCTCAAAATGACCCATATAATGTAAACTGTTCACAGTTTGAGAAAGATCCAACCTCACGATTTGGGGTCATTTATTTGCCTGAAGTGGGGCTCGAACCCGGGACCTTCCGGATCGGATCACAGTGCAATACCCTTCGCCCCTCCCCCCCCCCCCCTCACGACCATTAATTAGTTAAATAAAATTGGCCCGAGATGCTTTAGCGGTTTAAAATCTTCTGATTGCACTCCCCACTTGTTTGTATTCTCTTTTTTCTTCCCAGTCCTCTATCTCCTTTTTTTGTTCTGACCGCAGCCACCGTTAAGATATAGATAGTATGCACTTGGCTAAGAAGCTCATAACATTGCCACCCGGAAGTATAACGGACCAACACACAAAACTGTGTGTATCCATGAACGTTTATAGTCGGGTTAATACAGTTCAGTGAGCATTACTCATAAACGCGGATGGCAAAAAACAATAACAAAGACCTGAGTGACGTCATCTTCGAACTATCTATAGCCTGACACTGAAACCCAAAAAGACTGACATTTTGACGTCATTATTTGATTTTTGCACCGCCTAGTGAGTTGTCGCTAGTAGTGCTCATGGAAACAAGTGGTCCCATTGGTTGAACTATTGAATACAACTCACGATTTGTTTTCTTTTGTGGCCAAAGACTGGCATTTTGACGTCATTTTTTGGTCAGTGTCAGGCTATAAGTTAACGATGGTTACGTTGTGACCCACAGTTTTTTTTGCAGTGCATATTATTCTGTTTCGTTAAAAATATTTTGAAGCATCAAGAGGAGAAATAGAGGAGACAGGGAACTTATATAGATAGTATGAGCTTGGCTGAGATGCTCATAACATTGCCATCCGGAAGTATAACGATCCAACACACAAAACTGTGTGTATCCATGGACGGTTATAGTCGGGTTAATACAGTTCAGTGAGCATTACTCATAAACGCGGATGGCAAAAAACAATAACAAAGACCTGAGTGACGTCATCTTCGAACTATCTATAGACAGAAAGTGAAAGAAGAATAGAAAACATGAAAGTGAGGGGAAAAAGAGAGGGAGAGAGAATGAGATAAAGATAGATGGATATATATATATATATATATATATATATATATATATATATATATATATATATATATATATATATATATATAGAGAGAGAGAGAGAGAGAGAGAGGGAGAGAGATAGATAGATGTATAGAGAAGCAACAAAATTGACGTCACCCAGCTCTTTGCGATTGTTTTAAATCAGTCATTTTTATGAGTAGTTCACACTAAACTGTATCAATCAAAGGTTCAAGGTTTTACACAGCATTATATCCGGTTGGTGGATGCTGTGGGTCTTATGGCTAAAGATATAGCATCAATATATATATATATATGGATAAAGAGAGAATGTGAGATAAAGATGGATAGATAGATAGACAGCGATAGAGAGAGAGAGAGAGAGAGAGAGAGAGAGAGAGAGAGATAGAGAGAGAGAGAGAGAGGGACAAAGAGAAAGAGAGATGAAGAGAAAGAAAGATATATATATATATATATATATATATATATATATATATATATATATATAAGAGAGAGAGAGAGAGAGAGAGAGAGATAAAGATAAAGAGAGAGATAGATAGATAGATAGATAGATAGAGAGAGAGAGAGAGAGAGAGAGAGAAAGAGAAAGAGAGAGAAAGAAAGAGAAAGAAAAACAAAAACAAAACATATTATATTTTCTTTCATCTGTTGGGTGTTGCCACCCGGGTTGTAATTAGCCCTCGCGTTCGGGTATATATATATATATATATATATATATATATATATATATATATATATATATATATATATATATATATATATAATTATACGTCACAACTCCAAAATCCAATAACAAACTCCAGTGGCCTTCTCCTTTTCCTCCTCCTGTTCTTTCCCAGTGGGAGAGTGTCCGATTTATGGTCATTACCATTCATTGTCCAGTCCAGTCCAGTCCACTCGTCGCCTTTAGTTTCGACTGACAATGAAAAACAAAACAAAACAATTAGAAAAAAAAGCAACAAAGCAAAGCAAACCCCCCCCCCCAAATAACCCACAAAAAAAAACAACAACAATAACCAATGCAACCTTCCCACCCCACCCACGAGAAAAGAACAACCCAAAACAAACACACCAAAAGACAAAACAAACCTGAGCTTTTATATTATTGTGCAATATCCATCAAATGTGCTTAAATCGCTATACAAAAGGTCCCTCGCATTCATCATCATCATCGTCGTCATCATCATCATCATCATCATCATCATCATCATCATCATCATCATCATCATCATCATCATCATCATCATCATCATCATCATCATCATCATCATCCATCATCTATCATCACACATCACATCATCCATCATCATCAATCATCATCATCATCATCATATCATCATCATCATCATCATCACATCATCATCATCATCATCATCATCATCATCATCATCATCATCATCATCATAATCATCATCATCAACATCAACATCATCATCAACTTCATCATCACAATCACACTCATCATCATCATCATCATCATCGTCATCTCACGTAACTAAGAATTCACGTGGGATACCCCCCCCCCCCCCATACCTTTTTTTCAAAAACAAAACAAAAATCAAATAACTAGATACATTTTTCTAAATAATAAAATGTCATTAAGCAACTGGGTAATGTAACCGTTGCTGCTCGAAGCTCGAAGAAATAAATGATAATGTGAAATTGAATGTAAGCTTCAATTTAATTACAAAAAACCCCCAGATCAACTGAACGTTTCGGGTTTCCCCTTTATCAACAAAACAGGATGAATGAAACACCACAGATGAATGAGATAATATGGTAGTGGCGTAGTTAAGAATTATTATTCATTAAGCAACTGAGAAATCAAATTATTCATCTCGTTGTCCCGATGTGTTTTCTTATTTACAACAAACCAACACTGCCCCTAATCCCATGACTACATCAACCCAACCAACTCCAACACCGCCCACTTCCGTTTTCGAACCCTGACCAATTTCTATGTAAATTGACTTTCGTGTATTGGGTTGGAGAAAAAGCTGCGGATCTGAAATTTGTTCAAGATTCGATTTTCACGCGCGGTGAAGTTTTAGTTTTTCTTCAAGTTTATTATTATAAAGTGCGGCTATCTATGTGGTCGAGTGGTATGACACTCGGTTTCGGATCGGGAAGTCCTGGGTTCGAGCCTAACGCACTCGGCGCACAGTTGAGTCCTTGGAAAAGGCTCTTTACTCACATTCTCTCACATTCTCTCACATTCTCTCAGGTGTATAAT
>NC_088367.1:10466508-10476508 GCF_034508935.2 Berghia stephanieae | reverse complement strand
GCTAATGCCAGCAATTTATATTTTTTGACCAGTTTAATATTTAATTCGGCTTTTAAGCATATTGTTCGTTCCGACATAATACCGTTTTGAGACGATGGGTCACATATACGAAAACAGATAAAATGGACGTTTCGAGTTTCCCCTTTATCAACAAAACAGGATGTATGTGGCGTTGTTAAGATAAAAAATTCATACCACATTATCTCATTCGTTTGTATTGCTTCATTCATCCTGTTTTGTTGATAAAGGGGAAACCCGAAACGTCCATTTTATCTGTTTTTCGTATATTAAATTGAAACTTACATTCAATTTCACATTGTTATTTTTTTACCTATTAAAGACAACAAAGGGGGTTTTTATAATTAATTGTTGTTTATGCGTTATTTCAAGTTGCTCCAAAATGCATATAGGGAATGAGATTAGCGGAAGAGTAGCGTCCCTTTATTGGACGGCATTGGCGGAAAAGTTATTAGAGAGAGAACGTCAGGCTGGTTGTGCGCATGCGTCTCTCGTCCTCGCTTCCGGTGAAAGCGGCATGAGACACTTCACCGAAAGCGAGGACGAGAGAGACGCATTCGCAAAACCAAATTGACGTTCTCTCTGTAAGGTGACGTCCAATCAAGGGACGCTACTCTTCCGCTAATCTCATTCCCTATAGATAGTATGCAGATGACGTCACTCAGGTCTTTGTTATTGTTTTTTGACTCCGCGTTTACGAGTAATGCTCACTGAACTATATTCATCCGACTATAAACGTTCATGGATACACACAGAACAGCACGGATTTAGGAAGCACCACTCATGTCAAACTCAACTTCTATCATTAACATCTGTCAGCTGCTATTGATAAAGGTGGTCAAATTGATCTAGTACTACTGGACTTTGCCAAGGCCTTCGACAAAGTTCCTCACCATCGGTTAATCCAGAAATTGTATGACGTTGGTATCAGGAACAAAACCTTACAATGGATTGAAACTTTTCTGGACAATCGCACCCAACAAGTTCTTGTCGACGGCGAGACTTCCACTATCGGGATGGTGACATCGGCGTACCTCAGGGCTCAGTCCTTGGGCCCGTCCTATTTTTAGTGTACATAAATGATCTTCCACGAGGTATAAGGTCAAAAGTGCGCCTCTTTGCTGACGACACAGCATTATATAATCAGATAAGAACAACAGACGACTGCAAAACACTAAATGACGATCCAGCTAAATTACAAAAATGGGAAACAATAAATCAAATGGAATTTAACGTATCAAAGTGCAATGTTCTAACCATCACAAATAAGATAGCATCTATTACATTTGAATACCAACTTCATGGTCAAAACCTGGAACATGTAAAGACAGCAAAATACCTTGGCATTGAGTTTGCTAAAAACCTCAAATGGAATGACCACATATGTCACCTAGCTTCAAAGGCAAATCAAACAAGTGCTTACATCACCCGCAATTTAAAAAGATGCCCAATCACAACTCAAACCCTTGCTTTTAAAACTATTGTTAGACCAATTTTGGAGTATGGCAGCTCAATTTGAGACCCATATACAAAGAAAAACATCGACACCTTAGAAAACATCCAAAGAAACACAGCAAGACGCATCACAAACACATTTCATCCTTGAACTTTGGATTGGCCTTGAACCTCTGGAAAAGAGAAGATCTACTACAAAAATTCGTGCCTTAAACTTCCAAACGACATCAAAGATATCGGCACAAGAAATACGAGGGGACACACAGCAAGAGTAACCATCCCAACATCAAAAACAGACGCCCACATGTATTCGTTTTTCCCTTCCACTGCCCGACTATGGAATAGCCTCCCAGCTGAAGTGGCTGAAAACGGTTGCCAACATGCCTTCACGCGATTGCTAGAGTTCACAACGTGACTTTTTAATCTATGTGTTTTTTTTGGTTTTTTTTTTAATTAGTTATGTGCAGAGTTTTAGCAAGTGTAAAATGTAAAACACTACAAACTGTGGAGCGATCCTCGACAATATTGGAGGTTTCCACAAGACGAAGAAGAAGAAGAAGAATAAGTTTTGTGTGTTGGTCCGTTATACTTCCGGATGGCAATGTTATGAGCTTCTCAGCCAAGCGCATACTATCTATAGTTAACAAACCGTTGATTTATATTCAAGCAACGATTTTGTTGCTTGTGCGATGAATTGAAAGTCGTCAAATCAAACGTTTATGACCCAGACGGGGTCTGGAAATAAATTACCTCTATAAATTCCAATAACGTTCATATTGTTACGTGCATGATGCATTATAAGGACAAAAGTGAGCGATCAAACTAAATAATGATATTGTATTCATGTCTTGAGACCAATAGATAGTATGCACTTGGCTAAGAAGCTCACAACATTGCCATCCGGAAGTATAACGGATCAACACACAAAACTGTGTGTATCCGTGAACGTTTATAGTCTGGTTAATACAGTTCAGTGAGAATTACTCATAAACGCGGATGGCAAAAACAATAACAAAGACACGAGTGATGTCAACTTCATTCTATCTATATGTAAACAATGGCTAAACCCAGAATCAGTCTCTAGATACACCAGAAGGAATCCCGGCATTTCATTGTTGCCAAACCGACTGAAAACGATCCATGCTTACGGCGAAGGGAGAACTGATCGATATGAAGTTATGATTCAATAATAAGCTAAAAGCTTTTCTGGCCCAAATACCGACTTGTGTGGTTTTTATTTATCCCTGGGAAAAACACATTTTTAAAAACTTTCCTTTTCGGATACCTTATAACAAAAATAAAAAAGAAAAAAAAAAAGAATTGTCCTTCAGAGCCGTTCGGCCATGGAGCCGGAGTTTTTCATGGTTTCTATAGCGTGAAACGGACAATAGCAATTGCTATAATAATAATAATAATAATAATAATAATAATAATAATAATAATAATAATAATAATAATAATAATAATAATAATAATAATAATAATAATAATAATAATAATATTAATAATAATAATAATAATAAAAATAATAATAATAATAATAATAATAATAATAATAATAATAATAATAATAATAATAATAATAATAATAATGAAAACTTATATAGAGCTATAGCACCGAGACAACAGACTCTAAGCTATCCCTTGGATAGGACGTTAGTCTATCACAAAGTTCTTTCCTCCAGATCGAACAGACTCAGCTACCCATTCACTGCTGGGTGGACAGGGCAGGGAGGTCAGATAAAATATCGACTGCGCCCGGAATCGATCTCGGTCCCTTTGTGTATGAAGGGAGTGCTCTACCAATTGAGCTATCCCGGAGCCATCGTAAAGTTAAAGCCTGACACTGACCAAAAAATGACGTCAAAATTCCGGTCTTTTGCCACAAAAGAAAACAAATCGAGAGTTGTATTCAATAGTTCAACCAATGAAATAACTTGTTTCCTTGAGCTCAACTAACAACTTACTAGATGCTACACAAACCTAAAAAAAGGCGTCAAACTGCCAGTCCTAGAGGGTTATAGTCAGGCTATAGATAGTATGCAGATGACGTCACTCAAGCCTTTGTTATTGTTTTTGCGATCCGCGTTTGTGAGTTGTTCTCACTAAACTGTATTAACCAGACTATAAAAGTTCATGGTTACACAGAGTTTGTATGTTGGTCCGTTATACTTCCGGATGGCAATGTTGTGAACTCCTTGGCCAAGCGCATTCTATCTGTAGATAGTTCGAAGATGACGTCACTCAGGTCTTTGTTATTGTTTTTTGCCATCCAGGTATATGAGTAATTCTCACTTAACTGTATTATCCAGACTATAAAAGTTCATGGTTACCACACAGTTTTGTGTGTTGGTCCGTTATACTTCTGGATGGCAATGTTATGACCTCCTTAGCCAAGCGCATACTATCTATATCATGTTAACGATGGCGACGCTCGGACACCTTATAATAATGGTAACCTATGACCCATTGCAGATGTTGACGGAATGAAGAAGATGAAGAGGAAAATTGAGAATAAAATTTAAACAAGGACAAGAGTAAGGAAATTGAGGTTTATGTCTCATTATTATTATTATATTATTTATTATTATTATTATTATTATTAATTATTATTATTATTATTATTATTATTATTAATTATTATTATTATTATTATTATTATTATTATTATTATATATTATTATTATTATTATTATTATTATTATTATTAGTCGTCAATAAAGAACATCCATCCTGGCTGTTTTATATCTCATAATTCTAAGAATCACATTCTCTCACCTTACTCAGGTGTAAAATGAGTACCTGGCCGTTAACAGGGGTTATCTCTGTCCGACCAAAAATTATAACAATATTGTAATATCGCCTAACAGACGTTATGTCTCGTACTACGTTTTGCTGTTGGTCAGTATCCTTTGTAAAGCGCTTTGAGCACGTTTAATGGATAAAGGTCAAATTGTTTTTAAAAAGCTCAAGGATTATGGAACAGGAAAAGTGGAGGTTTTAATTACATGTCCCGAATTTACTGTTTAAATACTCACTCACTGACTCACTCACTCAATCCCATGGCCGGATGGTCGTCGGGGGGACTTGCGTGAAGCAGAAGTTACAGTCTTCCTCCATGCCTGCCTGTTGCTAGCCCTATGTAGCAGCTCCGGAACCGACATCACTGTCTATTCCTTTATATTGTCCAGCCACATCTTCCTTTGGCGACCCTCTTCTGCGCTGGCCGTCCACTGTACCCTGTAGGACTGTTTAAATACACGTGCACACTAATATTAGCCCACACCCCTTTGCCAGCCTCCCCCCTCACCCCCTCTCCCTCCCTCTCTAGTCTTCCAAACCATCTCAGTTTATTTGCAATTATTTTATTTGTTTTGACATTCTTTTGGAAGATGGCGTGGCCGCCAGATCTTAACCCTCTCCTTACCAACTATAGGAGAATCGTCACATTCGATACAATATAACCAACATTTTTTCATATTCAAATTTCTCTTGTACATCATAAAGTTTAAAGAAAATGAACACAGTGTGTTGAAGAGCATGTTTTGCTGAAGAAATTATGTATCGCAAGAATTTTACCGCTATTGTGTTTGGTTTGAGTGATAAAAAATATATTTTTGTGTTAGTTGGGTGTAAAGTTTTGGGGAAAATCCTGAAAATGGCTGGTGTCACATAATTAGGTTATAGTATCATATTATAGTAATCGAGTACATTGGGTGGATTAAAAAGTGGAAATAATAAAGGGTTATTATTTAGATGTTCAAGCAGACAAGACGTGTTTGTTGACTCTGTCATTGATTTTATAATATATAAGCCCACAATATGACAGCTGGTAAGGGGAGAATTAAAGAATTGTAGCATTTGCATGAAAAAGGCCCTGGCTTGGAATGCAAACCCAGACGAATTGATTGAGTGAATAATTTTGAAGAAGAAATTCGCTCTTTACGTAAAAGCCACGGGAATATTATGTATGGAAACATGAAAAGAATTTAAAAAATGACTCTTATAGATAGTTTGAAGATGACGTTACTCATGTCTTTGTTATTTTTTTTTGCCATCCGCGTTTATGAGTACTTCTCACTAAACTGTATTAACAAGACTATAAACCTTCAAGGTTACACACAGTTTTGTGTGTTGGCCAGTTATACTTCCGGATGGCAATGTTGTGAACTTCTTAGCCAAGTGCATATTATCTATAAAAGATACGAAACGACACAAATTAAACGATGTTTCGGCCATTGACCAAAGGCTAAAACGTCGTTTACGTTGTTTCGTGCACACTTGTTCAGATTTTTATCTTTTTTCTTGCTTTGCCAGGCATTGTTTCATACACACTTGTTCAAATCTTTATCTTATCCCAGTTCCTGTTTCTAAAAGTGTGTAGATATGTGGTCTAGTGGTATGACACTCGTTTTCGGATCGGAAGGTCCTAGGTTCGAGCCTCGCGCTCGGCGCATAGTTGGGTCCTTGAAAAAGGCTCTTTGCTCACGTTCTCTCACCGTACTCAGGTATAAAATGAGTACCTGGCCGTTAACAGCGTTGTCTTTGTCCGAAAAATTGTAATATCGTCTAACAGGCGTCATGTCCCGTCCAACATGTTAAATGCTTCTGTTGACCAGGGACCCCTTGTAAAGCGCTTTGAGCACATTTAGTGGGTATTGCTCTATAAAAAGCTCAATTTGATTTATTATTTATTATTATTTATTTATTATCTTATTTTTCTTGCTGCGCCACGCGTTGATTCATACACACTTGTTGATATCTTTATCTTATCCCAGTTCCTGTTTCTAAAAGTGTCACTTTAGTGAAGCTTGAATGCGATACCTTGATATTTGATTCCCAAGCACAATAACTTGAGATTTTTTATATAGCGCAATATCCACTAAATGTGGTCAAAGCGCTTTACAAGGGGTCCTGGTCAACAGCAACATTTAACATGAAGGACGGGACATGCCCCATGTTAGGCGATATCACAATTTTTCGGACAAAGACAACGCTGTTAACGGCCAGGTACTCATTTTATACCTGAGTACGGTGAGAGAATGTTAGTAAAGAGTCTTTTCCAAGGACCCAACTATGCGCCGAGCGAGGCTCGAACCCAGGACCTCTGATCCGAAAGCGAGTGTCATACCACAAGACCACATAGCCGAACATGCAAGCAGAAAATAAAAAACATATATTAAAAAATAAAATAACATTCCCTTTATTCATCCCATATGAGAAATTAGTTACTAAGGTCTATTCTAAGGGAAGACCGGAATAACCCAGGCGTCAGCCGTAGTGCAGCGCCGCGCACATTAGGCTAGGGCGAGGTTGACTTCCTGAAGGCCACGCAGCGCCGCGGCGGGTAATCGAAATCGGTGCCTTCCGGGTACGAAGCAAAAAGACCGAACCGCGAGCCATGCTGCCATTATTGATAGTGTGCCCAACACACACACACTACTATGTGCAACCTCAAACGTTTTGTAGTCCGGATAAAACAGTTTAGTGAGAATTACTCATAAACCCGGATGGCAAAAAACAATAATAAATACACGAGTGACGTTAACTTCGACCAATTTATAGATAGTATGCGCTTGGCTAAAAAGCTCATAAACATTGCCATCCGTAAGTATAACGGACCAACACACAAAGCTGTGTGTATCCATGAACGTTTATAGTCCGGATAAAACAGTTCAGTGAGCATTACTCATAAACGCGGATGGCAAAAAACAATAACAAAGACCTGAGTGACGTCATCTTCGAACTATCTTTAGATAGAATGAAGATGACGTCAATCAAGTCTTTGTTATTGTTTTTTACCTCCGTGTTTGTGAGTAATGCTCACTGAACTGTATTAACCAGACTAACAAGATATGAAGTGAATAGAAAAGTGCCAGAAGACAATAGAGAATAAAATTTTTTTGCGGCGGTGGTGGGGTTTGAACCTGCGACCTTATTGGTACGACAACTCCGCCTGGCAGGTGAGAGCGTGGCTCTACCGTGTGAGCTATCCACGAACACAAAAATATTCGTTTCAAACCCAAAGTCATTACTAGATCCCTCTCTCACCCACTTCTTGAGACCGCCGATTCGTTCGTACACCACCATCGCGAATAATTTTGACCAGCAGTTAAGCTTAATAGCCAATATTCTCAACACAAACATATAACATAGAAACGATTGAGACATTGAGTATGCTCCGGTGTATGGGGTGAATTTTTAATTCAGAAAAGTGAGTGGAGCAGGCACTTATGTTGGTAACAACAAGATATGAAGTGAATAGAAAAGTGCCAGAAGACAATAGAGAATAAAAATTTTTTATTAACCAGACTATAAACGTTCATGATTACACAGAGTTTTGTCTGTTGGTCCGTTATAGATAGTATGCAGATGACGTCACTCAGGCCTTTGTATTTGTTTTTGCCATCCGCGTTTGTGAGTTGTTCTCACAAAACTGTATTAACCAGACTATAAAAGTTCATGGTTACACAGAGTTTGTGTGTTGGTCCGTTATACTTCCGGATGGCAATGTTGTGAACTCCTTGGCCAAGCGCATTCTATCTATACTTACGGATGGTAATGTTGTGAGCTTTTTAGCCAAACGCATACTCTCTATAGAAGGAACGAAATTGACTCCACTCAGCTTTGTTATTGTTTTTAGCCAGACATTATTGTGAGTAGTTCTCACTAAATTGTATCAGCGACTTAATAACGTTAAGGATACACATTGTTTTGTGTGTTGGTCCATTATATCAGGCTGGTGGATGTTGTAAGTTTTTTAGCTAAACGCACGGCCATGAAAATAGGGAGGAGATGAGTCGGGGAGGGGTTGGGGTGGGGGGGGGGGGGGGGGGGGGGGGGGAGGGAGGGCGAACTCAACTGATAGAGAACTCGGCGACGTTGATCTTGGTCGCTTAAGCATTGCACTGACAGTAAAATTGCTTGCTACCCCATTGTTGTTCATAAAACTATTATAACTAGATAGAGTGAAAATGTCAGTTTAAAAAAAATGAATAAAGCGATTGATGTAATTTGATGTAAATTTGACAAATTGACACAAGACCTGGCATTTCGTGACAGCAATCATTGATCATTTTTCTTGATACGAGCAGACTTGCCAGATATTTTGGCATTATAAAATAAAACAAGCTAAAGAAATAAAAACAAACCAAATAAAAAGCAAAAGAAAACAACAGCAACAACAAAACAAAACATACAAACAAACAAACAAACAAACAAACAAAACAACAATCCGACCGTTAACAACGTTGTCTCTGTCCGCAAAGAGTGTAGTATCGCCTAACTAAACGTGCGCAATGCACTTTTCAAGGGATCCCAAGCCAACGGTGACACTTAACATATAGAACTCCTAGACAAAAATGAAGCCTGTTAGGCGATATTGCAATTTAATCTATTTTTCCGAACAGAGACAACTCTGTAAACGGCCAGGTACTCGTTTTACACATGAGTGAGGTGAGAGAATGTGAGTAAAAAGCCTTTTCCCAAGGACTCAACTATGCCCCGCTCAGAGCGGGACTCGAACCCAGGACCTATGATCCGAAGGCGGTGTCATAAAAATAAAATAAAATTCCCTTCATTAATCCCATAGGGGAACTTTTTCTCAATTGTCTATTCCAAGGGATGACAGGAATAACACAGGCGTTAATCGCAGTGCAGCTAAGGCGAGGTGACTTGCTCAAGGCCACACAGCGCGGCCGGCGACGGTTGATCGAACTCGATACCGTTCGGGTACGAAGCAAAGACCGTACCGCTGAGCCACGCTGCCCCAGTGCCTTACCACGAGACCACATAGCCTCAATATTGTCTTTGATAGAACCCAATTACATTTCGGACAGAGACAACGCTGTTAACAACCAGGTACTCATTTTACACCTGAGTACAGTGAGAGAATGTGAATAAAGAGCATTTTCCAAGGACTTAACTATGCGCCGATCGAGGCTCGAACCCAGGACCTTCCGATCCGAAAGCGAGTGTCAGACCACTAGACCACATAGCCGCATATAGATAGAACGAAGATGACGTCACTCGGGTCTTTGTTATTGTGTTTTTTTCCATCCGCGTTTATGAGTAATTCTCACTAAACTGTTTGAACCACACTATAAAAGTTCTGTGTGTTGGTCCGTTATACTTCCGAATGGCAATGTTGTGATTTCTTAGCCAAGCGCATACTATCTATACTTAAATACGCGACTTTCCAGAGTAGGGCAGTTAAATGGCTAAAAAAAGGCAAACCAATCTGACATCAATGGCATATTTGGCTTGTTGGAAAAACTCCAAAATGACAATCCCGACGTGCTAGTATCTAATGATTTTTAATCTTTTATTATTTTTTGGTACAGGATTGTCAAAGAACAATTTCAAGAAACCGAGCGTGTCAAAATCCTCATCATCTTTCATGCCAAAATCCTCATCATCTTTCATGCCAAAATCCTCATCATCTTTCATGCCAAAATCCTCATCATCTTTCATGTTTGAAATGCGAGATGACACTTAAAACGTAATTTTGTGATCATAACTGTTTGCC
>NC_088367.1:10449008-10454008 GCF_034508935.2 Berghia stephanieae | reverse complement strand
TAACAACAAGATATGAAGTGAATAGAAAAGTGCCAGAAGACAATAGAGAATAAAAATTTTTCGCGGCGGTGGTGGGGTTTGAACCTGCGACCTTATGGTACGACAACTCCGCCTGGCAGGTGAGAGCGTGGCTCTACCGTGTGAGCTATCCACGAACACAAAAATATTCGTTTCAAACTCAAAGTCATTACTAGATCCCTCTCTCACCTACTTCTTGAGACCGCCGATTCGTTCGTACACCACCATCGCGAACAATTTTGACCAGCAGTTAAGCTTAATAGCCAATATTCTCAACACAAACATATAACATAGAAACGATTGAGACATTGAGTATGCTCGGTGTATGGGGTGAATTTTAATTCAGAAAAGTGAGTGGAGCAGGCACTTATGTTGGTAACAACAAGATATGAAGTGAATAGAAAAGTGCCAGAAGACAATAGAGAATAAAAATTTTTCGGCGGTGTGTGGGGTTTGAACCTGCGACCTTATTGGTACGACAAAATCCGCCTGGCAGGTGAGAGCGTGGCTCTACCGTTGAGCTATCCACGAACACAAAATTTTTCGTTTCAAACTCAAAGTCATTACGATGACCCTCTCACCTACTTCTTGAGACGCCGATTCGTTCGTACACCACCATCGCCGAACAATTTTTGACCAGCTGTTAAGCTTAATGCATATTCTCAACACAAACATATAACATGAAACGTTGAGACATTGAGTATGCTCCGTGTATTGGTGAATTTTAATTCAGAAAGTGAGTGGAGCAGCACTTATGTTGGTAACAACAAGATATGAAGTGAATAGAAAAGTGCCAGAAGACAATAGAGAATAAAAATTTTTATGGCTATTAAGCTTAACTGCTGGTCAAAATTGTTCGCGATGGTGGTGTACGAACGAATCGGCGGTCTCAAGAAGTAGGTGAGAGAGGGATCTAGTAATGACTTTGAGTTTGAAACGAATATTTTTGTGTTCGTGGATAGCTCACACGATAGAGCCACGCTCTCACTGCCAGGCGGAGTTGTCGTACCAATAAGGTCGCAGGTTCAAACCCCACCACCGCAGCGAAAAATTTTTATTCTCTATTGTCTTCTGGCACTTTTCTATTCACTTCATATCTTGTTGTTACCAACATAAGTGCCTGCTCCACTCACTTTTCTGAATTAAAATTCACCCCATACACCGGAGCATACTCAATGTCTCAATCGTTTCTATGTTATATGTTTGTGTTGAGAATATTGGCTATTAAGCTTAACTGCTGGTCAAAATTGTTCGCGATGGTGGTGTACGAACGAATCGGCGGTCTCAAGAAGTAGGTGAGAGAGGGATCTAGTAATGACTTTGAGTTTGAAACGAATATTTTTGTGTTCGTGGATAGCTCACACGGTAGAGCCACGCTCTCACCTGCCAGGCGGAGTTGTCGTACCAATAAGGTCGCAGGTTCAAACCCCACCACCGCCGCGAAAAATTTTATTCTCTATTGTCTTCTGGCACTTTTCTATTCACTTCATATCTTGTTGTTACCAACATAAGTGCCTGCTCCACTCACTTTTCTGAATTAAAATTCACCCATACACCGGAGCATACTCAATGTCTCAATCGTTTCTATGTTATATGTTTGTGTTGAGAATATTGGCTATTAAGCTTAACTGCTGGTCAAAATTGTTCGCGATGGTGGTGTACGAACGAATCGGCGGTCTCAAGAAGTAGGTGAGAGAGGGATCTAGTAATGACTTTGAGTTTGAAACGAATATTTTTGTGTTCGTGGATAGCTCACACGGTAGAGCCACGCTCTCACCTGCCAGGCGGAGTTGTCGTACCGATAAGGTCGCAGGTTCAAACCCCACCACCGCCGCGAAAAATTTTTATTCTCTATTGTCTTCTGGCACTTTTCTATTCACTTCATATCTTGTTGTTACCAACATAAGTGCCTGCTCCACTCACTTTTCTGAATTAAAATTCACCCCATACACCGGAGCATACTCAATGTCTCAATCGTTTCTATGTTATATGTTTGTGTTGAGAATATTGGCTATTAAGCTTAACTGCTGGTCAAAATTGTTCGCGATGGTGGTGTACGAACGAATCGGCGGTCTCAAGAAGTAGGTGAGAGAGGGATCTAGTAATGACTTTGAGTTTGAAACGAATATTTTTGTGTTCGTGGATAGCTCACACGGTAGAGCCACGCTCTCACCTGCCAGGCGGAGTTGTCGTACCAATAAGGTCGCAGGTTCAAACCCCACCACCGCCGCGAAAAATTTTTATTCTCTATTGTCTTCTGGCACTTTTCTATTCACTTCATATCTTGTTGTTACCAACATAAGTGCCTGCTCCACTCACTTTTCTGAATTAAAATTCACCCCATACACCGGAGCATACTCAATGTCTCAATCGTTTCTATGTTATATGTTTGTGTTGAGAATATTGGCTATTAAGCTTAACTGCTGGTCAAAATTGTTCGCGATGGTGGTGTACGAACGAATCGGCGGTCTCAAGAAGTAGGTGAGAGAGGGATCTAGTAATGACTTTGAGTTTGAAACGAATATTTTTGTGTTCGTGGATAGCTCACACGGTAGAGCCACGCTCTCACCTGCCAGGCGGAGTTGTCGTACCAATAAGGTCGCAGGTTCAAACCCCACCACCGCCGCGAAAAATTTTTATTCTCTATTGTCTTCTGGCACTTTTCTATTCACTTCATATCTTGTTGTTACCAACATAAGTGCCTGCTCCACTCACTTTTCTGAATTAAAATTCACCCCATACACCGGAGCATACTCAATGTCTCAATCGTTTCTATGTTATATGTTTGTGTTGAGAATATTGGCTATTAAGCTTAACTGCTGGTCAAAATTGTTCGCGATGGTGGTGTACGAACGAATCGGCGGTCTCAAGAAGTAGGTGAGAGAGGGATCTAGTAATGACTTTGAGTTTGAAACGAATATTTTTGTGTTCGTGGATAGCTCACACGGTAGAGCCACGCTCTCACCTGCCAGGCGGAGTTGTCGTACCAATAAGGTCGCAGGTTCAAACCCCACCACCGCCGCGAAAAATTTTTATTCTCTATTGTCTTCTGGCACTTTTCTATTCACTTCATATCTTGTTGTTACCAACATAAGTGCCTGCTCCACTCACTTTTCTAGTATTAGTAGTAGTAGTATTAGTAGTAGTAATAGTAGTATTAGTAGTAGTAGTATTATTAGTAGTAGTAGTAGTAGTAGTATTAGTAGTAGTAGTAGTAGTAGTAGTAGTAGTAGTAGTAGTAAGTGTATGTATTATAGTAGTAGTAAGTTAGTAGTAGTAGTAGTATAGTGTAGTAGTATTAGTAAGTAGTAGTAGTAGTAGTAGTAAGAGTAGTAGTATAGATTAGTAGTAGTAGTAGTTGTAGTAGTAGTATTAAGTAGTAGTAGTTAGTTATAGTAGTATTAGTAGTAGTAGTAGAGTATAGTTAGTTAGTAGTAGTAGTATAGTAAGTAGTAGTAGTATAGTAGTAGTAAATAGTAGTAAGTAGTTAGTAGTAGTAGTAGTAGTAGTAGTAAGTAGTTAGTAGTATAGTAGTAGTAGTATAGTAGTAGTAGTAGTAAGTAGTATAGTTAGTAGTAGTAAAGTAGTAGTGTATAGTAGTAGTAGTAGTAGTAGTATAGTAGTAGTAGTAGTATAGTAGTAGTTATAGTAGTAGTAGTAGTAGTAGTTAGTATATAGTAGTAGTAGTAGTAGTAAGTTAGTATAGTAGTAGTAGTAGTAGTAGTAAGTAGATAGTAGTAGTATTAGTAATTAGTAGTAGTTTAGTAGTAGTAGTAGTAGTAGTAGTAGTAGTAGTAGTAGTAGTAGTAGTATAGTAGTAGTATAGTAGTATTAGTTAGTAGTAGTAGTATTAGTAGTAGTATAGTAGTAGTAGTTAGTAGTAGTAGTAGTAGTAGTAGTAGTAGTAGTAGTAGTATAGTAGTAGTTAGTAGTAGTAGTAGTAGTAGTAGTGTAGTAGTAGTAGTAGTAGTAGTATTAGTAGTAGTAGTAGTAGTAGTATTAGTATAGTAGTATGAGTAGTAAGTAGATAGTAAGAGTAGTTAGTATATAGTAGTAAGTAGTAGTAGTAGATATTAGTAGTAAGTAGTAGTAGTAGTAGTAGTAGTAGTTTGTAGTAGTAGTATGTAGTAGTAGTATAGTTAGTAGTATTAGTAGTAGTAAGTAGTAGTAGTTAGTAGTAAGTAGTAGTAAATTAGTAGTATAGTAGTAGTAAGTTAGTAGTTAAGTTAGTATAGTAGTAGTAGTAGTAGTAGTATAGTAGTAGTTATAGTAGTAGTAGTAGTATAGTAGTAGTATAGTAGTAGTAGTAGTAGTTAGTAGTATAAGTAGTATAGTAGTAGTAGTAGTAGTAGTAGTAGAGTAGTAGTAATAGTATTAGTAAGTATTAGTAGTAGTAGTAGTAGTGTAGTAGTAAGTAGTAGTAGTTATAGTAGTAGTAGTAAGTTAGTAGTAGTATTAGTAGTAGTAGTATATAGTATAAGTATTAGTAGTAGTAATAGTTAGTAAGAGTAGTAGTAGTAGTAGTAGTTAGTAGTGTAGTATAGTAAGTATGTAAGTAGTAGTAGTAGTAGTAAGTAGTTAGTAGTAGTTAGTAGTAGTAGTAGTAGTTAGTAGTAAGTATAGTAGTAGTAGTAGTTATAGTTAGTAAGTAGTAGTATAGATAGTAGTAAGTAGTAGTAGTAGAGTAGTAGTAGTAAGTAGTAGTTAGTAGTATAGTTAGTTAGTAGTATAGTAGTAGTTAAGTAGTAGTAGTAGTAGTAGTAAGTAAAGTTAGTAGTAGTATAGTAGTTAGTAGTATAGTAGTAAGTAGATAGTTATAGTAGCATAGTAAGTAGTAGTATTAGTAGTAGTAGTAGTAGTAATAGTAGTAGTATTAGTAGTAGTAGTAGTAGTAATATAGTATAGTAGTTAGTAGTAGTAGTAGTAGTATTAGTAGTAGTAGTAGTATAGTAAGTAGTAAGTAGTTAGTTAGTAGTATAGTA
>NC_088367.1:10441508-10444008 GCF_034508935.2 Berghia stephanieae | reverse complement strand
TCTCCCTCCCTCTCTCTCTCTCTTTCTCTCTCTCTCTCGCTATCTCTCTTCCTCTCATGTTCTATCTTTCTATCTATCTATCTATATATCTATCTATCTATCTATCTATCTATCTATCTATCTATCTATCTATCTTCCCTTCTCTTTCATCTCTCTTTCCCTCTCTATCTATCTATCTATCTATCTATCTATCTATCTATCTATCTATCTATCTATCTATCTATCTATCTATCTATCTATCTATCTATCTATCCACCTATCTATCCATCTATCTATCTATCTATCTATCTATTTATCTATCTCTTTATCTATCTATCTATCTATCTATCTATCTATCTATCTATCTATCTATCTATCTATCTATCTATCTATCTATCTATCTATCCATCTTTCTATCTATCTATCTATCTATCTATCTATCTATCTATCTATCTATCTATCTATCTATCTCTCTTACCTTCTCTCTCATCTCTCTCTCTGTCTCTCTCTCTCTCTCTCTCTCTCTCTCTCTCTGTTTGTGCCTGTCTCTCTTCCCCTTTTCCAGTCTCTCCCACCCAAAATAATAAGACACATCGAATACAACTATTTCTTCTACAAATAACAAACATGGTTAGATAAAGATGGACAGTTGATCGGATCTCACCCAAACAAACTGGCATTTAATTCTAAGAAACAGTTTCAAAAACAAAAAAATCTTAATTTTCTTCAGAGATCTGTAGTGATACAATTGTAATTCTTATGAAGTGTTATATAAAATTATAGGGGTTCGTCGTATTGCCTATGAAAGCGTTATTTATGATAATCATTTCATCGGTAGAGAGTTCTCTAATTAAAGATTTGGTGATAACATCTTAGGAAAATAGTAGTATGGTGTAATTTCTAGATATCGTAAAATATTTTCCCCCATGTCTATGAAAAAATTCAGGAAAAAAAAGAAAAATCTTAAGCGGCAAGTCGAGCTAGCAAGCTGTTATTTATCTGTTCATTTTGTGTTTATCATAATTGTTTTTTTACAGCTCATCATATTATTAACCCACTCAACCCAAACACCGACTATATCCGTAGTTTATCTGGGTTACTTTTATCTCATGCCTTTTTATTATTACATTTTTCTGACACAAATTATAGGCTTATCTAGTATCAACGCTAATGTTTTTAGATTTTGAATGTCAATGATTAGTTGAATAGAACATGGCAATTTTAGACATTCATTCATTTATTTTCCAATTTTGAAAAGTAGCAAAATCTCTAGGATTGAGTGAATTAATATATATGCCACTGTTTTTAAAACATGTAGTTAACTCACTCAATCCTAGAGATTTTTGCTACTTTTCAAAATTGGAAAAATGTATTAGAAATGAGCATGTACATAGATAGTTTTATTCAAATACGATTAACATGTAAAAACTAAAAACATTAGCTTTGATTGACACTACGCCTATACTTTGTCTCATAAAAAAATGTAATAAATAGGCATGGGGTAAAAGTAACCCGGGTAAACTACGGATATAGTCGGTGTTAGGGTTGAGTGAGTTAATCGTTGATGCCATGATAAATTAGGCAATACGGACGGAGAGAAAATGAAAAAAAAAACAGGGAGCTGGCACATATATATTATAGCAGGAACGAAGTTAACACCACTCAGCTCTTTGTTATTATTTTTAAACAGACTGTTAGTGATACTTTCTTATCAAATTATATCTAACATACTATAACGGTAAAAATAAAAGTAAACCTTTAGCTTTTCTATAGAGCAATATCCACCAATGGACAACAGCAACATGTAACAATAAGGGCGGGACATGACGACGCCTGTTGGGCGATATTACAATATTTTTCGACAGAGACAAACAACGCTGTTAATTATGGCAAGGTACTCATTTTACACCCTAGTTTACAGTGAGAGAATGTGAGTAAAGAGCCTTCTCCATGGAGTCAACTATTCGATGAGCGAGGATCAAACCCAGGACACCTTCCGATCCGAAAGCGAGTGTCATACCACAAGACCACATAGCCGCACATAACAATAGGTAATTATACACTCCCCATACTTGTGTTATGTTGAATACAGCTTGTGTTTGTCGCTATTTTCCTCTTTCCGGAGTTCCATTATGTTTTGATATTCCTTTAATATTGGGTCGAAAAAGGAAACTAGGCGGCGAAATTTTCCATTGTAATACAACATTTACGACTGGCTGTTTGGTAGAAAAAACGTATAAAAAAGGTATAGCAATGATAATAAAGGATAAGAAATGGATTATATTAGATTGATAGATAGATAGATAGATAGAGAGAGAGAGAGAGAGAGAGAGAGAGAGAGAGAGAGAGAGAGAAGAGAGAGAGAGAGAGAGAACTGTCACTTCCACGGGATTGGCATCGTATAAATAATTATGATGATGATGATGATGATGATGATGATGATAATAATAATAATATTAATATTATTATTATTATTATTATTAATAATAATAATAATAATAATAATAATAATAATAATAAT
>NC_088367.1:10431508-10436508 GCF_034508935.2 Berghia stephanieae | reverse complement strand
TCGGTTTGGAGTCTTCTTTGTCGATCAATACGTGAAGTGAAAATTGATTCAGGTTATCAGACCTGCAAATAAGTGCACGTCAGTTTGGAGTCTTCTTTGTCGATCAATAATATGTGAAGTGAAAATTGATTCATTTTATTTTATTTTATTTAAAGTATAACGGACCAACACACAAAACTATGTGTAACCATGAACGTTTATAGTCTGGATAATACAGGTTTTTTTTGTGATGAGAAGACATCGTCAATTCTATTCTGCATTTCAAAATTCTTTTTTGTTGTTGTTTTGTTGTTGTTGCTAAAATGAAAATAAATGTGTTTTGTCATTTTATTTCATTATTTTTCGGGTGGAATTTGAGTGTGGTTTATTCTTTTCATCACGAGTTCAATGGATTTCGTCGGGCAATCTTGACCGGTCGTCATCTGTCGTTGACAATGTCTGTGGTAAATAGAAAAAGAAAGGGAATAGGAGGGATTATGTAGGGGATTTATTGGCTCAATGAGTGCGTGGAGGGGAGGGATGGATGATGAACGTGGGGGGGGGGGGGGGGGGGGGAACTATGTGGAATGTAGAGTTAATGAAGGAAGAGAAGGAGGAGAGGCAGTATAAAGATAACGACGACGACGATTATGATGATGATGATGATGATGATGATGATGATGATGGTGGTGATGATGATGAAGAAGAAGAAGAAGAAGAAGAAGAAGAAGAAGAAGAAGAAGAAGAAGAAGAAGAAGAAGAAGAAGAAGAAGAAGAAGAAGAAGAAGGAGGAGGAGGAGGAGGTGGAAGAGGAAGAGAAGAAGAAGAAGAAGCAGAAGAAGAAGAAGAAGAAGAAGAAGAAGAAGAAGAAGAAGAAGAAGAAGAAGAGAAGAAAGAAGAAGAAGAAGAAGAAGAAGAAGAAGAAGAAGAAGAAGAAGAAGAAGAAGAAGAAGAAGAAGAAGAAGAAGAAGAAGAAAGAAGAAGAAGAAGAAGAAGAAGAAGAAGAAGAAGAAGAAGAAGAAGAAGAAGAAGAAGAAGAAGAAGAAGAAGAAGAAGAAGAAGAAGAAGAAGAAGAAGAAGAAGAAGAAGAAGAAGAAGCTAAGGTGGAATGGGCTCTTTATTCACATTCTCTCACCGTACTCTGCTTTAAAATGTTAACAGCGTTGTCTATGTAGGAAAACAATTATAATATCGCCTAAAAGGCGTCATGTCTGTATTAACAAGATTATAAAAGTTCATGGTTACACATAGTTTTGTGTGTTGGTCCGTTATACTTCCGGATGACAATGTGTGAGCTTCTTAGCCAAGCGCATACTATCTATTTTTTTTAAATTACGCCCGTTCGTAACAGCACCATTAGGTCCCGTCGCCGAGGCATTCCATGAAGGAATATAGATAATCCATCAAACAGGATGTCTGATGTCAACAGGAATCACCCACGTTGACCAAGTGAGTAAATTGGGGGGTTAATAATCTTGCCCAAGGAAAAAAAAAACGTAAGTACCTGAAGCGGGGCTTGAACCATCGTAAAGTTATAGCCTGACACTGACCAAAAATATGACGTCAAAATGCCAGTCTTTGGCCACAAAAGAAAACAAATCGTGGGTTGTATTCAATAGTTCAACCAATGGAATCACTTGTTTCATGAGCTCTACTAACGACAACTCACTAGACGCTACACAAACCTAAAAAATGACGTGAAACTGCCAGATCTAAAGGGTTCGAGTGTCAGGTTATAATATGTTAACGATGGCAACGTTCGAACCCGGGACCCTCCGAATCACAGTGCTCTACCATAACCACTCGGCCACGACTTCGCCCCCCCTATACTATCTATCACCTGAGGAAAACGTGTGACTCAAGGTGAGTTAAGTAGGATCCACATCAGCTTCACAGACTTATTTTTTTAAATTGAGCTTCATATAGCGCAATATTCACTAAATGCGCTCAAGGAGCTTTACAAGAGGTCCCTGGTCAACAGCAACATTTAACATTTAGGACAGGACATGACGTCTGTTAGGCGATAATATAATTTTCGGACAAAGACAACGCTATTAATGGCCAGGTACTCATTTTACACCAGAGTACGGTGAGAGAATGTGAGTAAAGAGCCTTTTCCAAGGACTCAACTATGCGCCGAGCGCGAGGCTCGAACCCAGGACCTTCCGATCCGAAAGCGAGTGTCATACCACAAGACCACATAGCCATCAAACAGGATGTCTGATGTCAACAGGACTCACCCATGTTGACCAATTGAGCACATTGGGGGTTTAATAATCTTGCGCAAGGAAATAAAAACGAAAGTCACTGAAGCGGGGCTCGAACCTGGGTCCCTCCGAATCACAGAGCACTTCCTTAACCACTCGGCCACTTCGCCCCCCTATACTATCTATAACCTGAGAGGAAAACGTGTGACTCAAGATGAGTTAAGTAGAATCCACATCCGCTTCACTGACTCTCATGAATATTTAAACCTCAAGGAGGTCTGACGTCTTGATTGGGTGCTTGAAAACCTAATCCTGTCAGCGGTCAATCGCAGGTCAACGGTCATTGGACACGATTTGGGTACTTTCTGTTTTGTGACGCGTAGGTCCCAGGTTCGAATCCTGTAAATATATCCCTGGCTGTAGACAGTGACGGATATTTCGAGAAATTAAAATGTAGCTTTTACTGAAGGGGGAATTTTTAATTCAGAAAAGTGAGGGGAGCGGGCACTTATGTTGATAATAACAAAAAATGAAGTGAGTAGAAAAGTGCCAGAAGACAACAGAGAATAAAAACTTCGCAGCGGCGATGGGGGCTCGAACCGCGACCTTACTGGTACGACAACTCCGCCTGGCCTTTTACTGAGTGACATTAACATGTGTTTTTTTGTTTTGTTGGAGACTTATTGTAACTTTTTAAAAACCGCATTGCATTTAATAACATGAAAATGCGCTAGATATATATAATTATGCACTTTTATTGATTTTGTTCGCACAGAGTTATTCACCCATTTGCCATCCATTTCCATATTACTGCTTTGGATGTGCTCATAAAATAACATAAGGATAAATGTTTATCTTAGACAAAAGTAATCTCGGAAATAAGCAGAGAATCAATAATATCTGTCTATCTACTCGTACATCTACTTAGGGTTATTTCCACTGTGAAGAATTTCGAAAAAAAAGACGATTTTCTCCATAATAGACTCTAAATCCATTTAGATTTGAAAAATGTGACCTATCGTGTTGAAACGGTATTATGTCGAAATGAACCAGATTCTAAAAAGTCAAATTAAAGTTACACTGGTCAAAAATATAAATTATCGCTATTTAGGACTCTAAAATACGATCATCATTGTCCAAAATAAAACATACAAACTCAACCAGTCTGAGATTTCTGGCTATAAATTCAATATTTAACATCTCAGTCATCCCGACATAATACTGTTTTGAGGCGAGGGGTCACAAATGGTCTTGTGTTTGTTGTGTTTTTTGTTTTGTTTTTGTTTTTTGTTAAATCTTAAATTGAACATTACACGGACCTGACCCCCGGGTGATTGGTCTAATGTGGAAACATCTCTCTACGGTAATTGTGTTTGAGATTTCTCTATCTTCATGCCGTGCGATTAGCTAAAATACTCACAATACCTGCCAGTCGGTCACAACGTACCAACACACAAAACTGTGTGTATCCATGAACGTTTATAGTCAGGTTAATACAGTACAGTGAGCATTACTCATAAACGCGGATGGAAAAAAACAATAACAAAGACCTGAGTGATGTAGTGAGAACTACTCATAAAATGGCTGACTAAAACAACAACGAAGATCAAAGACAGAATAGTGAGTGGAGCAGGCACTTATGTTGATAACAACAAGAGATGAAGTGAATAGAAAAGTGCCAGAAGGCAAAAGAGAATAAAAAACAATTCGCGGCCGTGATGGGGGTTTGAACCCGCGACCTTACTGGTACAACAACTCGGCCTGGCCGGGAGTGCGTGACTCTACCGAATGAGCTATCCACCCTTTTTCCAAATTGATAATTTACATTGCAAAGTGCCCAGAGCTTGTGTTTTACACGAGAATGAGCACTGTATAAATCTGTATTGTTATTATCATCATCATCATCATCATCATCATCATCATCATCATCATCATCATCATCATCATCATCAATATCATTATTATCATTATTATTATTATGATTATGATTATTATTATTATTATTATTATTATTATTATTATTATTATTATTATTATTATTATTATTATTATTATTATTATTATTATTATTATTGTTATTATTATGAATAAGCAGTTGCACAAATTATGATAACAAAATTTATGAAAGATCTGTTAAACTGTTATGCGACTATCATTTGGTCTTGTAGTATGACACTTGCTTTCGGATCGGAAGGTCCTGGGTTCGAGCCTCGCTCGACGCATAGTTGACTCCTCGGAAAAGGCTCTTTACTCACATTCTCTCACCGTACTCAGGTGTAAAATGAGTACCTGACCGTTAGCAGCGTTGTCTCTGTCGGAAAAAAATATGATATCGATAACAGGCGTCATGTCTCGTTCTAAATGTTAAATGTTGCTGTTGGTTAGGGACCCATTGTAAAGAGCTTTGAGCACATTGGGTGGATTTTGCGTATAAATAATTTCAAGTTTTTAAAAATGTTACCACCATTTTGAAATAATATTTTAAATAATATGTTATATTATAATATTGTTTTGATTTGTTTATATAAAATTGATCAGTTTAAGATCTTTTATATCAATATTTCACTATTGATGTGACGGGCAATGATTTGGTAATTGTTGTTTTGCTGGAGGGGTTTGGCGATTAGAAAGGATTTTGTCGTTATAAGAGGACTCTGCTATAGTGGTGGCTGTAAATGTAAGGGTTGTGAGAGAATGGAAGAAAAAAAGAACAGAGAATAGAGAGAGAAAAGAGAGAGAGAGAGTGAGTTGTATTCAATAGTTGAACCAATGAAATAACTTGTTTGCATGAGCTCTGCTAACGACAACTCACTA
>NC_088367.1:10411508-10426508 GCF_034508935.2 Berghia stephanieae | reverse complement strand
GTTGTTTTTGTCCGTAAAGAATTGTAATATCGCCTTACAGGCCTCATGTCTCGTCCTGTTGGCCAGGGGCCCCTTGTGAAAGCGCTTTGAACACGTTTAGTGGATATTGTGCTTTTAAAAAGCTTAATCTTCTACAAGGTTCAAAACATTGTGTACGAGTAAAATATGTTACCTTACCTTACCGGAGTTCCGTCTCCCTACAGAGGTTGAATGTCATGGAACGCCATAATACGCTTCAACAATCATAACGTCACTTCCCTCGTAATGACGCGTGGTAACTTAGTAACTGGCTTTTAACTATCGGAACAATGGCGGAAGCCCGTATGTAATATTTCTCCGGCGAGCATAAAGGCGTATCTACAGGAAAAAACATTATAAATCTGATCATGTTTTGACTTTTACACATTCTGATCACAAGACATATTATGAAAAGTTCTAGCCAGCATGAAGAATAAAAGATACAGATTTTCTTTGTTTAAAACCACGATGGCCGCCGTTGCTGGGCGACGTGACATCAGACTATTGAATCCGATTGAGGCTTAAGGGCCATTTCCGAACGGTCGTTTATCTTTTTGCCACTAGTTGCCTCCACATTTCCTATCCAGGACTTCCTTGGTTTGTCTCATACATTTCTGCCAGCTACTTTTCCGTCTAGCACCGATTTTTGGATGGTGTTGTGTCTCCGAACGTGTTCATAATTGATCAGTTTTCCCTTTTTTAGTTTCTTAAAAAAAGAATTGAGTTTTTATATAGCGTAATATCCACTAAACGTGCTCAAAGCGCTTTACAAGGGGTCCGCTGGTCAACAGCAACATTTAACATGTAGGACGGAACATGACGCCTATTAGGCGATATTACAATTTTTCGGACAAAGACAACGCTGTTAACGGCGAGGTACTCATTTTACACCTGAGTACGGTGAGAAAATGTGAGTAAAGAGCCTTCTCCAAGGACTCAACTACGCGCGGAGAGAGGCTCGAAGCCAGGACCTTCCGATCCGAAAGCGAGTGTCAGACCACTGGTTCGTCTCGTACCTTTCTGCCCGCTACTTTTCCGTCTAGCACTGACTTTTGATGGTGTTGTGTCTCCGAACATGTCCATGATTGGACAGTGTTCCTCTTGCTTTTAACTTCAGCCAACAATTTTCTGAACCTTTGTCCTGTTTCATCATAGGGCAGCGTGGCTCAACGGCAAGGTCTTTGCTTCGTACCCCAAAAGGTACCGTGTTCGACGACACGCCTCGTCGTGTGGCCTTGAGCAAGTCACCTCGCCTTAGCTCGCTGCTGCGGCTGACGCCTGGGTTATTCCAGTCTTCCCTTGGAATAGACCCTGAAGACAAATTTTCTCTTCGGGATGAATAAGGGGAATTTTATTCTATTATTTAATTATTTATTAACTCTCTTCTTACCAGTTATTTTCAGAATGTTACCCGAAACTTCATACTCACCCAACACAAAAATACATTTTTCAAACAGATAAGTAACGAGTATATTCTATATTTTGTTAAGAAAAATGAGCTCTGCAACACAGTGTCGAATTTTTATGGCTATAAATATAACAAAAGGAAATCATTTTGAGAACATAAATTGTTGGTTGCATCGTAACATATGTGACGATTTTCCTATGTTTGGTAAGGAGAGGGTTAAAAAAAAGAAGAAGAACCCGGATGTTTTATTTATATAATTAACACATATTCTTTTATCTTTTATCTTTTATTACAGAATGACTGACGACATGAATAACTTCAATCAAAGAAACCTGCTGACAAGGGTTGTGTAAAAAAAAGAAGTCCCTCTTTAGATGGACCCCCGCACGTCAAGGAAATATTGCTACGCGTCCCTTTCACACCCCTCGGTCAAGGACGCCATAGCTCTGCACAATGTCTCCATTCTCAAGCTGGCTCTTTTGGGTATGTAGCATAGCAATGTGTGCATATATGCAGGTCTGATACCGAACGTAATAATTGTGGCCCTTGTCATACACTTTTTTTTTTAGCTTGGGCGACCAATATACAGAGAAGTGGTAAGACCTGGAATGAGATAAAAAAGTTAGCTCAGGATAGAGAAGGATGGAAACTGTTTGTCTGTGGCCTATACCCTGACCCAGGGTGAAAAAGGCAATGATGATGATGATGATTGTCATGCACTTTTACATAGGGAAGTCAAGAAAATATGCCCATAAAACTGCTTTTTTGGATTTGAATATCAATGACATAATTCAGATTTATAATGTTTTTCTCCTCTGGCCGCTGGATACACGCTTATGCTCGTTGGAGAAGTATGTCATACGGGCGTCCGCCATTGATTCGATAGTTTAGAACCAGTTACTAAGTTACGATGCGTCGTTACGAGGGAAATGACGTCACGACTGTTGAACCCAATTGGCATTATGTTTAGGAGTTTTGAATACATGAATAGTGAATTGTGTTACTTACATTATAATTATTATAAATCTGTAATGAGATCAACTTTGGAATACAGAACTCGTATTTGGTGTCCTCTTTTCAAACGACAATTAATAGTTTTGGAAAATCTTCCAAAGACGAACAACTAAATATTTACTCCCGTCCTACATGTTCAATGTTGCTGTTGATCAGGGACCCCTTGTATAGCGCTTTGACCACATTTAGTGGATATTGCGCTATATAAATCTCATTTAAAAAATATTTACAAGATTTTAAATATATCTCAAATGAAGATAGATTTAAAATAAAAATAAAACTACCATCACGTTAGTCCAGAAGAAATACAGGCGATCTTATACTTATTGTTTACAAAGATTGTTTAACTTAAAATATTGAGCTTTGAGCTTTTATATAGCGCAATATTCATTAAACGTGCTCAAAGCGCTTTACAAGGGGTCCCTATCCAACAGCAACATTTAACATTTAGGAAGGGACATGACGCCTGTTAGGCGATATTACAATTTTTTTTCCCGATATAGACATATCTGTTAACGGCCAGGTACTCATTTTACACATGGGTACAGGTGAGAGAATGTGAGTAAAGAGCCTTTTCCAATGACTCAACTATGCTCCGAGCGAGGCTCGAACCCAGGACCTTCCGATCCGAAAGCGAGTGTCATACCACAAGACCACATTAGCCACACAACTTATTCAAGAATAACGCACACTCGAAGTGATGGTTTTAAAATATTGATTAATAATAATAATAATAATAATAATAATAATAATAATAATAATAATAATAATAATAATAATAATAATAATAATAATAATAATAATAATAATAATAATAGATCTTTACTGTTCATAAACATAGCAATTTGTCATTTAGTTACACTTGTCTGTTATAACGCTATATGACAACTATAACATTGAACAGATATTTCACTCCTACTTATTTTCTCTCTCTCTCTCTCTCTCTCTCTCTCTCTCTCTCTCTCTCTCTCTCTCTCAATACATCCATTCGCCGACGTTCATTCATTCCAGGTACAGTAAAAACATGGAATAGTATAAATTACTATACAAAAAATGCTCTTTAAAATATGATTTCTTTTGATTGCTCAAGATAATTTGTTATGATGGTTAATATGCCTCTCTCTCTCTCTCTCTCTCTCTCTCTCTCTCTCTCTCTCTCTCTCATGATTGATGAAATATTTTCTTTCTTTTAAAAAAAAATTTATTTTTCTCCATATCAATTCATATAATTTCATGCATCTCTTTCTCATTCAACATTATCCTTCCATTCGTATTTGTTGTAGCTTAAAAAATTAGCTTTTATATAGTGCAATATCCACTAAACGTAATTAAAGCGCTTTACGAGTTACAATGGCACCTGTTAGGCGATATTACCATTTTTTCCAACATAGATACAACGCTGTTAACGGCCTAGTAATCATTTTACACATGAGCACAGTGATAGAATGTGAGTAAAGAGCCTTTTCCAAGGACTCAAATATGCTTATGATCAACAGTCTGTGTTAAAAAGAATTATTTATAAAATAGACCAACTTGGCCTTTTGTTTGTATATATACAATGTTGTGTATTTACAATGTTCATGCATTAATTTGAACTTTTATTTTCTATTGTTTTTAAACTATGATATATTTATATAATCAAAAACATCAGGGTATTTAAAGTTTTTTTTGGAATATGTAATCCTCAATGACTATGATTAGGATAAGAAATAATAAACCCACCAAAAAACAGCATGTCGAAATATTATTCGAGATTCCTTCAATAATATGAAATTACCTGAAGGCTAATTCGTCATTTACATGAATCCTGTTGACACGATACAATCTTGTTTCTTTTTCTGTCTTTCCATTATTTTTATTTCCGTAAGATTTCGCAATAATGTATAATTGTTCATTGCCCCTCCCCCCCCCCCGCCCCAACTCCTTACCCTCACCCACTCCTCATCTTGTTTCATTGTAGTATTGTTGTGAGATAAATCAGAAGTCATAAATAATATAATATAATATAATATAATATAATATAATATAATATAATATAATATAATATAATATAATATAATATAATATAATATAATATAATATAATATAATATAATATAATATAATATAATATAATATAATATAATATAATATAATATAATATAATATCGTATGATATGATATATTATATTATATGTTATGATATTATATAATCTAATAAACCACGATTATACAATATGATATAATTTCATATAACCTAATATATATAAGCATAATATATATATATATATATATATATATATATATATATATATATATATACATACATAACTAGGAAATATTGGTTTTCTTCAATAATAGAAAATAGCTTTATACAGGACAATGTCTGACTTGCTGACTAAAAGCCTCTCACTGTCGATGTCATCCGCCATTCTTCTTATTCTAGCTCTGATCTGAACATTCTCCAATTGTGTCTGTCTGCTGATGCCTTTTCTCTGATGTTTGATAGCTCTGCCTGCCAGTGATGCTAATCAGAATTTACCATTGATACAGGACATTATTCGATTCTTTAATTTCTTTGTTTTTATTTATTAAACGAGTTATTTTTATCGTGCCAAATAACAATACGAGCTTGCGAGTATACGATTCTCTCATTTCTTTGTATCTATTAAACGAGTTATTTTCATCGTGCCAAATAACACTATGAGCTTGCGTGTATACGATTCTCTCATTTCTTTGTATGTATTAAACGAGTTGCTTTTATAGTGCCCATTAACACTATGAGCTTACGAGGATGCGTTATTGTACGATAAAAATATAACGAGTGGTATGAAACACGATTCAGGTCGGAAGGTCTGGGGTTCGAATCCCGCTCTGAGCGGCGCGTAACTAGACGTCTAAGTCCTTGGAAAATACACTTTACTCTTATTCTCTCACCGTCCTCATGTGTAGAATGAGTACTTTGCCGTTAACAACATTGTCTCCGACCGTCGTAAAAATATGTAATATCGCCTAACAGGCTTATGTCTCGTCCTACATGTTAATTGTCGCTGCCAGTTAGGAACCCCTTGTAAATCGCTATGAGCACATTTAGTGGATATTGCGCTATATAAATGCTCGCGTTTAAAGGGTTTTTAAAAATTTTGACGTTTATCGCATTACATAGTATTTCATTTACTAGCTAACCTATTGTGTACATAATGCAATATTCTATTGTTTAAAATATAATCCTTTCAGTATCGGAATTTGCCCAGCAGTTGGCGGCTGTTCACGAGCTGTTCTCCAAAGAGGTTCAAGATATTGTGAACACTTTCCGGAGAAGGAGTTTCGAGCTGCTAAAGAAACGGTAAGATGGTTAATCTGTTATTTCAGATTTTTTGTAGCTTCTCCAAACCAATTTTTTTATACCATACATACAAATGCATCAACCCTGATTATGAATACATACAAAAGCATCAACTCTGACTATGAATATATACAAAAGCATCAGCTCTGACTATGAATACATACAAAAGCATCAATCCTGACTATGAATACATACAAAAGCATCAGCCCCTGACTATGAATACATACAGAAGCATCAACCGTGATATGAATACATACACAAGCATCAACTCTGACTATGAATACATACAAAAGCATCAACCGTGACTATCAATACATACAAAAGCATCAGCCCCTGACTATGAATACATACAGAAGCATCAACCGTGATATCAATACATACAAAAGCATCAACCCTGACTATGAATACATACAAAAGCATCAACCCTGACTATGGATACATACAAAAGCATCAACCCTGACTAAGAATACACACAAAAGCACCAGCCCTGACTATGCAGCTGTATATAAACTTTCCACATGGAGGGAGTGGGACAATCATGCAACTGAAGCCGTTGAGAGAAGAACTGTCCTATGGAATTGAGCTCCCAAGGAATGAATGGGTAACACTCACTAAACAGAGCACGGGTAAAACTCGGGAGAACAGGTAGAAGCACGAAAACGTGGGGGGGGGGGGGGGGGGGGGGGTGGCTGAGACTAGCTTGTGGATGCTCAGAGCAGACCATGGAACACATCCTTAGCGAATGCCAGGACGTGCCCAGCTGCACTGACCTCGACCTAAGAGTCTGCTCCCCAGATGCTGTGGAGTGGCTTCGGCGTTGGAGTGACAAGCCTATGATGATGATGATGATGATGATGATGATGATGATGATGATGATGATGATGGTAATGATGATGATTGTGATGATGATGATGATGATGACGACGACGACGACGATGATGATGATGATGATGATGATGATGATGATGATGATGATGATGACCATGCATACAGTACATATATTACCTGTTATCAAAAGTTATCAAAAGAGGAGATAAATTATAAGGCTGGAAAGACATGGAATGAGCTGGGCTGGCTGGCAAGGGACAGAGATGCCTGGAGGAACTTTGTTGGCGCCTTATGTTCTATCAAGGAACCAAGATGATAAGTAAGTAAGTAAGTTAGTAATTATCAACAGTACACATAATTCTAAAACTTTTGATACGACAATCAACATGATAGAGCAATTATTTCAACAGTTATGAATCTTTGAACTTGCAATATTGTTGGCCGCATTCCGATTCCGATTTTCTGACTTACATTTTACCATTATACTTCTATTTGCACACAGGCCTGTAGAGTCATCGAGCACTGTTTTCAAAACGTGGGAAGCTCTGTTATCCGAGACAGAACTGGACGCCCAGGTAAATCATTACAACCATGTTGTTCATTTCTTGGGAGTGTCCCCCCCTGCCCCCTGTAATTATCTTTCTGCTTTGTCTGCCATTGTTTTAGATTCCTCTTTTAACCCTCTCCTTACCAGCCATTTTCAGGATTTCCCCAAATCTTCACACCGAACTAACACAAATATTTATTTTTTATCAGTCAAACACAATAGCAGTAGATAAAATTCTTGCGATACATAATTTCTTCAGCAAAACGTGTTCTACAACACACTATTCATTTTCATTAAATTTTATGATGTACAAAAGAAATTTGAATAAAAAACATGTTGGTTGTATCGTAACGAATGTGACGATTTTCCTATAGTTGGTAAGGAGAGGGTTAACATTTTTATCCGAGCGCAGAGTGTGATCCTAAACTTGATACTTTGATATCGTCACAAAACATATACTTGATACTTTGATATCGTCACAAAACATAAACTTGATACTTTGATATCGTCACAAAACATATACTTGATACTTTGATATCGTCACAAAACATATACTTGATACTTTGATATCGTCACAAAACATATCCTTGATACTTTAATATCGTCACAAAACATATACTTGATACTTTGATATCGTCACAAAACAAACTTGATACTTTGATATCGTCACAAAACATATACTTGATACTTTGATATCGTCACAAAACATAAACTTGATACTTTGATATCGTCACAAAATATAACCTTGACACTTTGATATTGCCAAAAAAACATAAACTTGACACTTTGATATTGCCACAAAACATAAACTTGACACTTTGATATTGCCACAAAACATAAACTTGACACTTTGATATTGCCACAAAACATAAACTTGACACTTTGATATTGCCACAAAACATAAACTTGACACTTTGATATCATCACCAAACATGAAAAGAAAGTAAAAAATGTGTTTTCAATAGTACAGCCATTAACAACAGTTTAACCGTCTCCTTACCAACCATAGGAAATTCGTCACATTCGTTACGATGCAACCAACAATTTTCTCATTCTTATTAGTTTAGTACATCACAACATAAAAAGAGACATTTTTGTTATAGCTATAAAAACTTGCCACTATGTTTAGAGCTCGTTATGAGAACAATATTATGTATAGAATGTACTTGTTGCTTTTCTGTTTCAGTGAGAATAAAACATTTTTGCGATGGGTGGGTGTGACGTTTCTGGAATAATTCTGAAAATGGCTGGAACGGAGAGAGTTAAAATCGCTTACAGATCTCAGAGTAACAATTGATCCCATTGGTTGAAATATTGAACAAAATTCACATTTCACTTTCTTTTAGCGGTCATCACTTTGTATAATGACGTAATGGTCATCACTTTGTATTTTGATTTAATGTTAAAATTTTTAAAATGAAAATTGTGCTTTTATATATATATATATATATATATATATATATATATATATATATATATATATATATATAGCGCAATATCCACTAAACGTGCTCAAAGCGCTTTACAAGGGGTCCCTGACAACAGCAGCAACACGTAACATGTAAAACGAAGCACATGACGCCTGTTAGGCGATATTACAATTTTTTTCCGACATAGACAACGCTGTTAACGGCTAGGTACTCATTTTTACATCTGAGTACTGTGAGAGAATATGAGTAAAACCCTTTTTCAAGGATTCTAGCGAGTGTCATACCAGTATAACCACATCGCCCGTTTTGGTCAGTGTTAACCCTCTCCTAACCAACCATTGGAGCATCGTCACATTCGTTACGATGCGACCGACAGTTTTCTCATTCTGATTTCTCTTATACATCACAAAATGTAAAGAAATGCTTTGATTACAGCTATAAATACTAAACACTGTGTTATAGACATCATTTTGCTGAAAACATTCTGTTTAGAATGCACTTGTTACTTTTTTGTTTGACTAAGAAACGTCTATTTTTCTGTTGGATGGGTTTGAATTTTCCGAGGAAATTCTAAAAATGGCTGGTAAGGAGAGAGTTAAACTTTGAGATTACGAAGGCTACGATATCAGATCCCCGTGAAGCCGACAGGTGGTAAAATGGCACTAATTTCTTAATCTTGACTAGAACCAGTTTCATGACCAGGGATTATAACGAAAGAGTGAAAATGGAGAGGCTTCGTATGGTAACAAAGCAGACAATGGACGTTTCGGGTGCATTATATTTTATTTGTTTTCCACGTTTATTTGTGTATTGTTGTGCTGACGAAGGGTTTGTACCCGAAACGTCCATTGTCTGTTTTGTTCCTATACGAAGCCTTTCCATTTTCAATCTTTCGTTAGTATTTTACGATCACCGGCTTCAGGCAACCCCTACCGTTTTCTACATGACCAGGAATTATAACGAGCTCTAGCTAAGCTAATATCCAGAGATAAATAGCTAGATTTAGACGTAAAGACAGTCTTATATCAATTTGCAAATCACGAACGGCTTGAAAAAAAAAATACACAAAATACTTGAGCTTTTATATAGCGCACTATATATCCACTGAACGTGCTCAAGCGTTTTACAAAGGGTCCCTGACCAACAGCAACACGTAACATGTAGAACGAGATATTATGACGCCTGTTAGGCGATATTACAATTTTTTCCCGATAGAGACAACGCTGTTAATGGCCAGGTACTTATTTCACACCTGAGTACGGTGAGAGGATTGGTGTGAGTAAAGAGCTTTTTCCCAAGGATTTAACTGTGGGCCGAGCGGGGCTCGAATCCAGGATCTTCCCATCCGAAAGCGAGTGTTATATCACAAGACCACATTGTCCCAGTTTCATGACTGGAGATGATAATGATCTCTAGTTAACAAACAATCAGTCAGTTCTTAACGCATAACCGATCTTATTCTACTTAAGACCGTAGCCATCGTTAACTTATAGATAGTATGCGCTTGGCTAAGAAGCTCATAACATTGCCATCCGGAAGCATATTGGACCAACACACAAAACTCTGTGTAACCATGATCGTTTCTAGTTTCGTTTATTCAGTTTAGTGAGAATTATTCATAAACGCGGATGGCAAAAAACAATAACAAAGACATGAGTGACGTCAACTTCGAACTATCTATAGCCTGACATTAAAACCCATTAGGACTTATAGTTTGACGTCAGTTTTTTTTTCTTGTGAGAGTTGTCGTTAGTAGAGCTTAAGGGAACTCTTGATTCCATTGGTTGAACTAAATTATATAGATCCCAAGAGTCAGTTTTAAAACACTCAATGTATTTCTATCGTTAGAAGAGTTACATTTGGCTTATTTGTCAATCAGGACGGACGACGTGCAACCAAATGTACGGGATGTATGGCCAGATGTACGGGAAAGGTATCCAGTAACTTTTCTCAAATTTCATTCTTTTTCAACTAGACAAGCTGTAAAAAATATTTAGAAGTGAAATTAAGCTTTGAAATTTCCCGAAGATGTACAAAAAGGGTTGATTTAATCATTTATGACAAGAACTCACTTTTGATAAAAATTGACCTTCTGACTAAACTTGGCAATATCTCAGTTCAAACCTTTTCACCATCCGATGATTATGTCATTCATCATCATCATCATCATCATCATCATCATCATCATCATCATCATCATCATCATCATCATCATCATCGTCATTGCCTTTTTCACCCTGGGTCAGGGTATAGACCACAGACAAAAAGTTTCCATCCTTCTCTATCCCGAGCTTACTTTTTTTAAATCTCATTCCAGGTCTTACCACTTCTCTGTATATCAGCTTCTTTAATTCTTCTCCATGTTCCTCGTTGTCTTCCCCTTGATCTTCTGCCCTGAGGGTTCCAGTCCAATACTTTCTTTGTTATAGTGGAGTCATTCTTTCTAAGCGTGTGTCCAATCCACCTCCATCGTCTTCTTCCTATTTCCTCTCCCACTGGTTTCTGTTGTGTTCTTTTCCACATAATCACTGTAACTTAACGTGATGCCCTTTTCAGGCCCATATGGATGCTGCGGGACTGTTGATAAAGAACGTCTACCATCCCTTGCAAGGGGTGGCCTCCCACAAGAACAGGCAGGCCGATATGCTGGCCTCCTTCAGGGGCAATCTGGACTCGTTGGTACACGAAATGGCAAGAGATTTGGATAAGGTATGAAGCGTATATTCTAGTTCTCTTCCTCTCTTTCTTTCTTTCTATCTTTCTTTCTCTCTCTCTCTCTCTCTCTCTCTCTCTCTCTTCTATATATAATATATATATATATATATATATATATATATATATATAAGCAGACATGGATTTGTAAGAATGGAAACAATAAAAGAACGTCTAACAGGCAATTTGGATAATATGAAATGGATGTATTGACCCAAACTCGTGCTAAGAGAGCATGTAAAGCATTTTAAAACGGCTTGAGCGTGTGTGAATCAGTGGAAATGTCTCTCTATATATTTGTACATTTCGACGTGTACTATATGCAGGTCTGACATCCGAACTCATTTATGAGCCTAGTTTGACATTTATTGTAATGGTCAATATTTTTTCATCTTTTTTTGAGATTTTCATAATAACAATGGGCCCATTAGGCTTTGGGTTATCAGACCTGCAAATAAATGCACGTCGGTACATATCTATCTATCTATTGATACTTAACTTTGAAGCTAAAGATAGCTATGTAATCATGATTTTGAAATAAATTTGGTCTCGTCATTAGATATCTAGTCATTATCCCGTCATCTAAAAATAGACATTCGCTGCCACTCCTTCGCTGTTATTGTATAGATATATATATTTTTTTTCCCTGACGTTCGGTGTTTATGTATTTCCTTTTTTAGCTAGTTTCGAGACAGATTACTAGCAACCCAACGCCTTGACAGCTACCAAAACGAGAACTAATCTACTGTAGTCTCTAAAAAAACATATTTAAAAATTTGGCCAGAAAACTCGTCCTTCAAATATCGATCGATTTAAATGACTCATCTTAGCAAAAACTCTCAAACCCGGGACTTCGCCGAAGTCCCGGGTTTGAGAGTTTTTGCTAAGATGAGAGTCATTTAAATCGATCGATATTTGAAGGACGAGTTTTCTGGCCAAATTTTTAAATATGTGTTTTTATAGTGTACGGCGGTAATGTTTTAGGATCTCCATTGGTCGCATTGCTTGACGTATTGAAATTGCTTTCAGTGCAAAAAAAAAAGTATTTAGGATTTACGATCGTAATAATGTGACGAAACGCCTTTTCTACATTCTGTTCAAAATATTTTCCAAAAAAATGATATCATATCATATTATATTACATCATGTCATATTACATTAACATATCAATATTCATATCATATCATCATATATACATATCAATCATATCAAATCATATCATATCATATCATATCATATCATATCATATCATATCATATCATATCATATCATATCATATCATATCATATCATATCATAATATAATATCATATCATATCATACATTCATATCATATCATATAATCATATCATATCATATCATATCATATCAAAATCATACATATCAAACATTCATATAATCATATCATATCAATATCATCAAATCATATCATATCTATATACATATCATATCATATAATCATATCATATCATATCATATCATCAATTCATATCATATATCATTATATCATATCATATCATATCAAATCATATCATATCATATCATATCATATCAATTATCATATCAAATCTATCATACATATCATATCTATATCATATCAATATATCATATCATATCAATCATATAATCATATCATATCATATCATCATCAATAATCATATCAATATCATATCATATCATATCATATCATATCATATCATATCATAATATCATTCATTCATCATAATCATATCATATCAACTATCATATCATACAATCATTCAATATATCATATCATACATTACATATCATATCATATCAAAATCATATCATATCATATCATATCATATCATATCATATCATAATCATATATCATATCATATCATATCATCATCATATCATATCATATCATATCATATCATATCATATCAATATCATATCATATCATCTCATATCATATCATATCATATATCATATCAATCATAAATACATATCAATATCATATCATATCATATCATATCATATCAATATCAATATATCATATCATATCATATCATATCATATCATATCATATATATCTATCATATCATATCATATCATAATCATATCATATCATATCATATCATACATATCATATCATATAATATAATCATATCATATCAATATATATCATATTCATATCAATATCATATCAAATATCATATAAATCATCATATCATATCATATCATAATCATATCATATCATATCATATCATATCATATCATATCATATCATATCATATCATATCAATATAATATCATCATATCATATCATATCATATCATATCATATCATATCATATCATATCATATCATATCATATCATATCATAATCATATCATATCAATATCATATCATATCATATCTAATCATATCATATCATATCATATCATATCATCATCATATCATATCAAAATCATATCATATCATATCATATCATACCATATCATATCATATCATATCAATCATATCATATATATCATATTCATATCAATCATATTCATATCATATCATATCATATCATATCATATCATATCATATCATATCTATCATAAAACATATCATATCAATATCATTATCATATCATATATACCATATCATATCAAACAATCATATCATATCATATCATACATATCATATCATATTCATATATATCAAATCATATCATATCATATCATTTCATTCATATCATATAAAATCATAACATATTCATATCATATCAATTATTTCAATCATATCCATCATATCATATCATATCATAACATATCATTATCATATCATACATATCATATCATATCATATCATAAACATATCATATCATATCATTCATATCATATCATATCATATCATATATCCCTACATATCATATCATATCATATCATTCTATCATATCATAAACATATCATATCATATCATATCAAATCATATCATATCATATCATATCATATCCCTACCCTATCATTCATATCATATCATAATCTCATATCATATCATAAACATATCATATCATAACTTATCATATAAATCATATCATATCATATCAACATATAATCATATCATATCATATCATATCATATCATATCTATCAAATTCATATCATATCAATATCATATCATATCATATCATATCATATCATAACATATCCCTATCATATCATATCATATCATTATCATATCATATCATATCATATCATATCATATCATATCATATCATATCATATCATACATATCATATCATATATTCATATCATATCATATCATACATATCATATCATATCATTCATAAAAATCATATCAAAATCATTCAATCATATCATATCATATCATATCATTCATATCATATCATACTTCAAAATCATATCATATCAAATCATATCATATCATATCATATCATATCATATCATATCATATCATATCATATCAAATCATTCATATCATATCATATCATATCATATCATATCTATCATATCAAAATATATCATTCATAAACATATCAATATTCATAATATCATTTTAAACAAAAACATATCATACATTCTATCTATCTATCATATAATATAATATTGTTTCACAAAATATCATACCCTACAATATTTAATTTTATAAAATATTATATTCGTTCATTTTCCTTTTAAAAAAAAAAATGATCAAAAATCTACTTTTTAAAACAAAAAAAAAAAAAAATCAATTATTAACTACCAACC
>NC_088367.1:10383683-10403683 GCF_034508935.2 Berghia stephanieae | reverse complement strand
GCCGTGTCTAGCTTGAGAGCTGTTATTTATCTGTTCACTTTTGTGTTTATCATAATTTTTTTTTACAGCTCATCATATTATTAACCCACTCAACCCAAACACCGACTATATCCGTAGTTTACCTGGGTTACTTTTATCTCATGCCTTTTTATTATTACATTTTTCTAACACAAATTATAGGCTTATCTAGTATCACCGCTAATGTTTTTAGATTTTGAATGTCAATGATTAGTTGAATAGAACATGGCAATTTTAGACATTTATTCATTTATTTTCCAATTTTGAAAAGTAGCAAAATCTCTAGGATTGAGTGAATTAATATATATGCCACTGTTTTTAAAACATGTAGTTAACTCACTCAATCCTAGAGATTTTTGCTACTTTTCAAAATTGGGAAAATGTATTAGAAATGAGCATGTACATAGATAGTTTTATTCAAATACGATTAACATGTAAAAACTAAAAACATTAGCTTTGATTGATACTACGCCTATAATTCGTCTCAGTCAGAAAAATGTAATAAATAGGCGTGGAGTAAAAGTAACCCGGGTAAACTACGGATATAGTCGGTGTTAGGGTTGAGTGAGTTAATCGTTGATGCCATGATAAATTAGGCAATACGGACGGAGAGACAATGATGAAAAAAAATCAGGGAGCTGGCACATATATATTATAGCAGGAACGAAGTTAACACCACTCAGCTCTTTGTTATTATTTTTAAACAGACTGTTAGTGATACTTTCTTATCAAATTATATCTAACATACTATAACGGTAAAAATAAAAGTAAAACTTTAGCTTTTCTATAGAGCAATATCCACCAATGGACAACAGCAACATGTAACAATAAGGGCGGGACATGACGACGCCTGTTAGGCGATATTACAATATTTTTCGACAGAGACAAACAACGCTGTTAATAATGGCAAGGTACTCATTTTACACCCTAGTTTACACTGAGAGAATGTGAGTAAAGAACCTTCTCCATGGAGTCAACTATGCGATGAGCGAGGATCAAACCCAGGACACCTTCCGATCCGAAAGCGAGTGTCATACCACAAGACCACATAGCCACATACCACATAGCCGCACATAACAATAGGTAATTATACACTCCCCATACTTGTGCTATGTTGAATACAGCTTGTGTTTGTCGCTATTTTCCTCTTTCCGGTGTTCCATTATGTTTTGATATTCCCTTAATATTGGGTCGAAAAAGGAAACTAGGCGGCGAAATTTTCCATTGTAATACACCATTTACGACTGGCTGTAAGGTAGAAAAAACGTATAAAAAAGGTATAGCAATGATAATAAAGGATAAGAAATGGATTATATTAGATTGATAGATAGATAGATAGATAGAGAGAGAGAGAGAGAGAGAGAGAGAGAAGAGAGAGAGAGAGAGAGAGAGAGAGAGAGAACTGTCACTTCCACGGGATTGGCATCGTATAAATAATAATGATGATGATGATGATAATAATAATAATATTAATATATTATAATATAATAATAATAATAATAATAATAATAATAATAATAATAATAATAATAATAATAACAATAATAATAATTGTAACAATAATGATGATGATAAATAATAATAATGATGATAATAATAATAATAATAATAATAATAATAATAATAAAATAATAATAATTATAATAATAATAATAATAATAATAATAATAATAATAATAATAATAATAATAATAATTGTTGCCTTTTTACTCCTTATAATTCCCAGATTTTGCGCTAGTCTATTTCATTTTAAATGATATCTTGTCATGAAATTGAGCACCACATTGAACAACCCAGAACAGGGTCAGCGTGGCTCAGCGGTTCGGTCTTTGCTTCGTACCCGAAAGGTACCGAGTTCCATCACCCGGCGCTGCGCTGTGTGGCATTGAGCAAGTCACCTCGCCCTGGGTCAATTTGCGGCGCTGCACTGCGGCTAACGCCTGGGTTATTCATGTCTTCTCCAAGAATAGATAATAGAGAAAAAAATTCCCCTAAGGTATGAATAAAAGGAATTATATTTTTTATTTTTATTTTTATAATTTCATTTATTTACATTTTAAAAGAATTGACTTGTTATATTTACTATAATTTTGATTGTGCCTCGTTATGTGCTGTTATGTGGTCTAGTGGTATGACACTGGCTTTCGGATCGGAAGGTCCTGGGTTCGAGCCTCGCTCAGCGCATAGTTGAGTCCTTGGAAAAGACTCTTTACTCACATTCTCTCACCGTACTCAGGTGTAAAATGTAAAATGAGTATGTGGCCGTCAATAGTGTTGTCTGTCGGAAAAGAAAAATTGTAATATTGCCTAACAGGTGTCACAGGTTCTACATGTTACGTGTTGCTGTTGGTCAGGGACCCTTTGTAACTCGCTTTGAGCACATTTAGTGGATATTGCGCTATATTTTAAATGACTGACTGAACAATGTTTACATTTTAACTCACTCAACCCTAACACCGACTATATCCGTAGTTTACCAGGGTTACTTTTCCCCATGCCAATACTCTTCAACAGTCGTAACGTCACTTTCTTCCTAATGACGCACGGTAACTTAGTAACACCGGCTCTAAACTATCGGAACAATGGCGGACGCCGCATGAAATATTTCCACGGCGAGCATAAAAGAGTATCCAGAGGGAAAAAAAAACACATAAATTTGATCATGTTTTGACTTTTACACATTCTGATCACGAGGCATATGAAAAGTTCTAGCCAGCATGAAAAATAAAAAGTAATGCTTTTCTTTGTTTAGAACCAAGATGGCCGCCGTTGCCGGGCGGCGTGACATCAGACTATTGAACCGTATTTATTACATTTTTATGAGACAAATAATAGGCGTAGTATCAAAGTTAATGTTTTTAGTTTTTACATGTTAATGGTAGTTGAATAAAACTGTCTATGTACATACTCATTTTTAATATATTATTTTTTCCAATTTTTAAAAAGTAGAAAAAATCACGAGGATTGAATGAGTTAAAGGAATGTTTCCCTTGTCATACTATTATTATATTGTGTTTTGATGTAGATAGTATACGCTTGGCTAAGAAGCTCACAACATTGCCATCCAGAAGTATAGATAGAATGAAGTTGGCGTCACTCAGGTCTTTGTTATTGCTTTTAGCCATCCATGTTTATGAGTAGTTCTCACTAAACTGTATTAACCAGACTAGAAACGATCATGGTTACACACAGTTTTGTGTGTTGGCCAGTTATACTTCCGGGGGCAATGTTGTGAACTTCTTAGCCAAGCGCAAATATCTATAACGGACCAACACACACAAAACTGTGTGTAACCTTGAGCGTTTATAGTCTGGTTAATACAGTTTAGTGAGCATTACTCATAAACGCAGATGGCAAAAAGCAGTTAACAACAAAGACCAGAGTGACGTCATCTTCGTTCTATCTATAAGATAAAATCCCGCCGTGTTTGGGTTAAATTGGCTGTCTGAACAATGTTTACATTTTAAAAGAATGTGAGCCTTGCTATAGATAGTATGCGCTTGGCTAAGAAGTTCACAACATTGCCATCCGGAAGTATAACGAACCAACACACAAAACTATGTGTAACCATGAACGTTTATAGTCTGGCTAATAAAGTTGAGTGGAAATTACTCAAAAACGCGGATGGCAAAAACAATGAAAAATATCCGAGTGACGTCAATTTCATTCTATCTATACTAACTATTATCGTATTGTGTTTTGTTACAAAATCAAATCCCGCAGTGTTTGGGTTAAACTGGTCGACAGAACAATGTTTACATTTTAAAAGAATGTCTGCCTTGTAATACTATTATCGTATTGTGTTTATTTTGTTATAAAATGGCCGAATGGTTAAGGCATTGCACTGTGATCCAGATGACCCGGGTTCGAGTCCCGCTTCAGGCACTTTCGTTTTTTTTCCTTGAGCAAGATTATTAACCCCCAATTTGCTCACTTGGAGAACATGGGTGATTCCTGTTGACATCAGACATCTTGTTTGATGAGTGATCTATATTCCTTCGTGGAATGCCAAGGCGACGATATCTTATGATTTAGATAGTACGCGCTTGGCTAAGAAGTTCATAACATTGCCATCCGGAAGTATAACGGCCAACACACAAAACTATGTGTAACCATGAAAATGTATAGTCTGGTTAATACAGTTTCGTGAGAATTACTCATAAACGTGGATGGCAAAAAACAATAACAAAGACTCGATTGACGTCATCTTCATTCTATCTATAGTGGCGCAAAAGGCATAATTTTTGGTTTATTTTTTTGTTGTTATAAAATCAAATCCCGCCATGTTTGGGTTAATCTGGTCGACAGAACAATGTTTGGATTGACAAAGCTGTAATTAAGTCTAGCCAGATTGATAATTACAATGGTCTTATAATGAGCAGCTCGCGCTTGAGACACGGAGACAAAAATCTATGTTTTGTTTATTGGCATTTGTGTGTGTTATGTTATGCTATTGTTATCTTGGGGAAGCGGCATGGAAAATGGGGGTGGGGGATGGGGTGGGGGGGGGGGGGTACTTCTGACGTATGATATGTAATTATTTATTGCTGGCTTATTTTAATAATGATGTTGATCGGGAAGGTATATATATGTTTGTATCTACTCATTCATGAGTGAATGAATGAATACGTGAACGGATGAATGAATGAATGAATGAATGAATGCTCTTTTTTTCTTCTCTCATTCTCTCACCCGAGTTCATCTCGGTTTCTATAGCGTAAAATCTACAATAGCAATCGATTGCTATCCTTTAGTTAGGACGCTACTCTATCGCAAAGAACTTTCCACTTGATCTTCTATGCAGTCCCCTTTAAGCTTTATTTTTCACACTATATTTTTTGTTTGTCTACGAATTTGTCCTCAGGTTTTTGTCCATCCTAAAGTTTCATAAAAAAAAATCACGAGCAAGACAAATGACCCTTCGTCTAAAGGGACAGCCGCTTTCGGATCGGAAGGTCCTGGGCTCGAGCCTCGCTCGGCGCATAGTTGAATCCTTGGAAAAAGGCTCTTTACCCACATTCTCTCCCCATACTCAGGTGTAAAATCAATACCTGGCCGTTAACAATGTTGTCTCTGTCCGAAAAAAAAATATTATTGTATTGCCTAATAATAGGCGTCAGTCATGTCTCGTTCTACATGTTACGTGTTGCTGTTGGCCTGGGATCCATTGTAAAGCGCTTTGATCACGGTAAGTGGATATTAGGCTATATTAAAAAAAAATAATTATACCATTCCGCCACAACATCATAAGATATCGTCGTCTAGGCAAATAAAATAACAGAGGACCTTTCAATACTTCAACGACAATGGCGGCGGAGAACAAAAACATTGGTCAGATAGTAGGGAAACTTAAACCGTTACCAATCAATCAACGTTTGTTTGTTCTACAGCTTTTAATTAAAAAGAAATTATGTCCTTTCGCCACGACATCATAAGATATCGTCGCCTAGGCATTCCACGAAGGAATGTAGAACATTCATTCATCAAACAAGATGTTTGATGTCAACAGGGATCACCCATGCTGTCCAAAATGAGCAAACTGGGGGTTAATAATCATGCCCAAGGAAAAACAAACGAAAGTGACTGAAGCGGGGGTCGAACCGTAGCCATCGTTAAGTTATCGCCTGACACTGAAACCCCCCCCAAAAAAGGGCATTTTGACGTCATTATTTGGTTTTTGCACCGCCTAGTGAGTTGTCGTTAGTAGTGCTCAGGGAAACAATTGGTCCCAATGGTTGAACTATTGAATAGAACTCACGATTTGTTTTCTTTTGTGGTCAAAGACTGGCATTTTGACGTCATTTTTTTTGTCAGTGTCAGGCTAAAATTTAACGATGGCTATGGTTGACCCGGGACCTTTCCGGGTCATAGTGCATTGCTTTAACCATTCGGCCACTTCGCATCATGCTATATAAAAGCTCCGATTAAAAAAAATATCTCAAAGTTCACACACATCATGGTAGTGTATAACCTCTAATTCTGGGTCTTGTCTTTTCTCCTCACGTCCCTCTCCAAATCTCATTGAATCTGTAATTATCCTCTTGTTTCCTTGTCAAAGCCATTCTTGATGGAATTGAACTTTTAAATAAAACCCAAGAGAAAGTCTTTATCTTCAGCAAGACTGTCTTGTTAAATTACCGAGAATAGAGCTGGAGTCAGACAATGGAGAGGTTAGGGTTAATTAAATGTATGGCGATACTGAAATATGAAACACAGACAGATAGATAGATGGATAGATAGAAGGATAGAGAGAAAAAGATAGATAGATAGAGAGAAAAAGATAGATAGATAGAAGGATAGAGAGAAAAAGATAGATAGATAGATAGATAGACAGATAGATAGATAGATAGATAGATAGATAGATAGATAGATATTATTTTAATATTTACCACAATGTTTGAGACAGTCTACATGTCGAGCACTTTTCGTACCATATTTGTATCAAACACGATTCAATAGATAGATAGATAGATAGATAGCTAGAGAGAGAGAGAGAGAGAGAGAGAAAAAGATATATAGATAACTAGTTAGATAGGTAGATAGATAGATAGATAGATAGATAGATAGATAGATAGATAGATAGATAGATAGATAGATAGACAGAGCCATAGAGAAAAAAATAATAGAAGGAGAGATGGAAAAAGAACTAATGAGAGCAGAGAGAGAATAGAGGGAGAGAGAGAGAAAGAGAGAGAGAGAGAGGGGGGGGATAGATAGAGAGAGAGAGAGAGAGAGAGAGAGAGAGAGAGAGATGTATGTGGAATCGTGTAAGGGCAAGAAGAAATCAAGTTGCAGTCGATATGATGTGGATATTTACAAAGTGGTCCACCGTGCTGTCTGAACAATACATTTGAAAAGGGAAACCTTCAAGTATGCTCTTGGCTAAGAAGCTCACAACATTGCCATCCGGAAGTATAGATAGATAGTTCGAAGTTGACGTCACTCAGGTCTTTGTTATTGTTTTTTTTTGCCATTCGCGTTGATGAGTAATTCTCACTATACTGTATTAACCAGACTATAAAAGATCATGGTTACACACAGTTTTGTGTGTTGGTCCGTTCCACTTCCGGATGGCAATGTTGTGAACTCCTTAGCCAAGCGCATACTATCTATAACAGACCAACACACAAAACTATGTGTTATGTGTAACCTTGAACTTTTATCGTCTGGTTAATACAGTTAAGTGAAAATTACTCATTCGTGGATGGCAAAAAACAATAGCAAAGACATGAGTGACTTCAACTTCATGCTATCTATAGATAGTATGCAGATGACGTCACTCAGGCCTTTGTTATTGTTTTTGCCATCCGCGTTTGTGAGTTGTTCTCACTAAACTGTATTAACCAGACTATAAAAGTTCATGGTTACACAGAGTTTGTGTGTTGGTCCGTTATACTTCCGGATGGCAATGTTGTGAACACCTTGGCCAAGCGCATTCTATCTATAGATAGTATGCTCTTGGCGAAGAAGCTAACAACATTGCCATCCGTTGGTAAAACGGACTAACACACAAAACTCTGTCTGACCTTGAACTTTTATAGTTTGGTTAATAAGTTAATTACTCATAAACGTGGATGGCAAAAAAAGCAAGAGCAAAGAACTGAGAGATCAACTTCATCATATCTATTTTAAAAACTTTCATCTTGTCAAAAACTCTCAAACCTAAAACGTCCAGAAGTCTCAGTTTTAAGAATTGTTGACAGGTTTGTGGGTCATTGTAATCAATAGATAGAACAAAGATGACGTCACTCTGGCCTTTGTTATTATTTTTGCCATCCATGTTTATGAGTACTTCTCACTAAACTGTATGAACCAGACTATAAAAGTTCATGGTTACACAGAGTTTTGTCTGTTGGTCCCATATACTTCCGGATGGCAATGTTGTGAGTTTCTTAGCCAAGCGCATACTATCTATAGATATTTGAAAGACGGGTTCTCAAGCCAAAATTTCCAATGTGTGATTTTCTTAAGAGTAGCACAGTACTATGTGGTCTTGTGGTATGACATTCGTTTTGGATCGGAAGGCCCTGGGTTCGAACCTCGCTCGACGCATAGTTGAGTCCTTGGAAAAGGCTCTTTACTCACATTCTCTCACCGTACTCAGATGTAAAACGAGTACCTGGCCGTATACAGGGTTGTTTATGTCGGAAAATAATGTAATGTCGCCTAACAGGCGTCACGTCTCGTTCTACATGTTACGTGTTGGTGTTGGTCATAGGGACCCGTTGTAAAGCGCTTTGAGCACGGTTAGTGGACATTGCGTATATAAAAACTCAATTTTAAAACATTTTTAAAAGAGAAGTTTCCACTTCAAAATTTGATCGATTTTACAATGTCTTTATACCTGTCAAATCGCTTCACATCTGACACATTCTCTGAATTGGTTAGAAACGTTTCCGATAAGTTTGGAACGACGTATACATCTATACAGGTCTGACATCCGAACACATTTATGGGCCTAGTTTAACATTGTTGTAATGGACAATATTTTGCGTCCTCTTTTCATATTTCCAAATTTCCAATATAACAATGACCCTATAAAGAATTGGGTTATCAGACCTGCAAATAAGTGCACGTCAGTTTGGAGTCTTCTTTGTCGATCAATAATATGTGAAGTGAAAATTGATTCATTTTATTTTATTTTATTTAAAGTATAACAGACCAAACACACAAAACTATGTGTAACCATGAACGTTTAGATAGTCTGGATAATACAGGTTCTTTTGTGATGGGAAGACATCGTCAATTCTATTCTGCATTATCAAAATTCTTTTTTTTCTTCTGTTTGTTGCTAAAATGAAAATAAATGTGTTTTGTCATGTTATTTTATTTCATTCTTTTTCGGGTGGAATTTGAGTGTGGTTTATTCTTTTCATCACGATTTCAATGGATTTCGTCGGGCAATCTTGACCGGTCGTCATCTGTCGTTGACAATGTCTGTGGTAAATAGAAAAAGAAAGGAAATAGAAGAGATTATGTAGGGGATTTATAGGCTTAATGAGTGTGTGGAGGGGAGGGATGGATGATGAACGGGGGAGGGGTGGGAGGGGGGGGGGGGGGGGAGGGAGGAACTATGGGGAATGCTGAGTTAATGAAGGAAAGGAAGGAAGAGAGACAGTATAAAGATGATGATTATGATGATGATGACGATGATGATGATGATGATGATGATGATGATGATGATGCTGGTGATGATGATAATGATGATGATGATGATGATGATGATGATGATGATGATGATGATGATGATGATGACGGTGATGACGATGGTGCTATTATGTAGGAGGATTTATAGGTTCAATGAGTGCGAAGTTGGATGGATAGGGGGGGGGGGGGGGGGAGGAACTATGTGGAATGTAGAGTTAATGAGGAGAGGCAGTATAAATAATAACGACGATGATGATGATGACAATGTCAATATGAGTGATGGTGATGATGTTGATAATGATGGTGAGGTGGTGGTGGTGGTGATGGAGGAGATGATGATGATGATGATGATGATGATGATGATGAAGAAGAAGAAGAAGAAGAAGAAGAAGAAGAAGAAGAAGAAGAAGAAGAAGAAGAAGAAGAAGAAGAAGAAGAAAGAAGAAGAAGAAGAAGAAGAAGAAGGTGGAAAGGGCTCTTTACTCACATTCTCTCACCGTACTCAGGTTTAAAATGTTAACAGTCTTGTCCATGAAGGAAAACAATTATAATATCGCCTAAAAGGCGTCATGTCTGTTTTAACCAGATTATAAACGTTCATGGTTACACATAGTTTTGCGTGTTGGTCCGTTATACTTCCGGGTGGCATTGTTGTGAGCTTCTTAGCCAAGCGCATACTATCTATATTTTTAAAATTACGCCCTTTCGCAACGTCACAATAAGATCCCGTGGCCCAGGCATTCCATGAAGGAATATAGATAATCCATCAAACAGGATGTCTGATGTCAACAGGAATCACCCATGTTGTCCAAATGAGCAAATTGCGAGGTTAGTAATCTTGCCAAGGAAAAAAACCGTAAGTGCCTGAAGCGGGGCTGGAACCGTAGCCATCGTAAAGTTATAGCCTGACAATGTCCAAAAATGACGTCAAACTGCCAGTCCTGGAGGGTTCTTGTGTCAGGCTATATGTTAACGATGGCTACGTTCGAACCCGGGACCCTCCGAATCACAGAGCACTACCTTAACCACTCGGCCACTTCGCCCCCCCCCCCCCCTTCTATACTATCTATAACCTGAGAGGAAAACGTGTGACTCAAGATGAGTTAAGTAGAATCCACATCCGCTTCACTGACTCTCATGAATATTTAAACCTCTAGGATGTCTGTAGTCTTGATTTGGTGCTTGAAACCCTAATCCTGTCAGCGGTCAATCGCAGGTCAACGGTCATTAGACACGATTGGGTACTTTCTACTTTGTGACGCGTAGGCCCCAGATTTGAATCCTGCTGAAATGTACAAGTAAAAGTGTAGTTTAATATGTCTAATTTGGTTTATCATCATAAACCTGGCCTTTTTTTTTTTCTATTTTCCGTCCACAAATCAAGGTTAATCGAGCTCAGTCAAATACATTCATATAGAGATTAAATCGCTCAGCGTCCCTGGTTTCATATAAAAGAAAATGGCGGCGCTCGACCTCTCACTAGCCACTTTTGATGATGTTTTCCTACCTGTTGTCCCCTCTAGTCCTGTATTCTCTATGGATTGGACACGATTGCATACTTTCTGCTTTGTGACACGTAGGTCCCAGGTTCGATTCCTGTCACAGCGGTCAATCGAAGGTCAACTGTCATTGTGCCCGATTGCGTCCTTTCTGTTTTGTGACGCGTAGGTCCCAGGTTGGAATCCTGTCAGCGGTCAATCGCAGGTCAACTGTCATTGGACACGATTTGGGTACTTTCTGTTTTCTGACGCGTAGGTCCCAGGTTCGACTCCTGTCACAGCGGTCAAACGCAGGTCATCTGTGATTGGACACGATTGGGTACTTTCTGTTTTGTGACGCGTAGGTCCCAGGTTCGAATCCTGTAAATATATCCCTGGCTGTAGACAGTGACGGATATTTCGAGATTCCATGTTCAAAAAAGAAAATTAGAATGTAGCTTTTACTGAGGGGGGAATTTTTAATTCAGAAAAGTGAGTGGAGCAGGCACTTATGTTGATAATAACAAAAAAATGAAGTGAGTAGGAAAGTGCCAGAAGACAGCAGAGAATAAAAACTTCGCGGGGGCGATGGGGGGATCGAACCCGCGACCTTACTGGTACGACAACTCCGCCTGGCCTTCTTTTACTGAGTAACATTAAAATGTGTTTTTTATGTTATTGAAGACTTATTGTAACTTTAAAAAGACCGCATTGCATTTAATAACATGAAAATGCGCTAGATATATATAATTATGCACTTTTATTGATTTTGTACGCACAGAGAGCTATTCACCCATTTGCCATCCATTTCCATATTACTGCTTTGGATGTGCTCATAAAATAACATAAGGATAAATGTTTATCTTAGACAAAAGTAATCTCGGAAATAAGCAGAGAATCAATACTATCTGCCTATCTACATCTACTTAGGGTTATTTCCACTGTGTAGAATTTCGAAGAAAAAGACGATTTTCTCCATAATAGACTCTAAATCCATTTAGATTTGAAAAAATGTGACCCATCGTGTCGAAACGGTATTTTGTCGAAATGAACAAGATTCTAAAAAGTCAAATTAAAGTTACACTGGTCAAAAATATAAATTATCGCTATTTAGGACTCTAAAATACGATCATCATCATTGTCCACAACAAAACATACAAACTCAACCAAAGTCTGAGATTTCTGGCTATAAATTCAATATTTAACATCTCAGTCATCCCGACATAATACTGTTTTGAGGCGAGGGGTCACAAATGGTCTTGTGTTTGTTGTGTTTTTTGTTTTGTTTTTGTCTTTTTAAAAAATCTTAAATTGAACATTACACGGACCTGACGCCCGGGCGATTGGTCTAATGTGGAAAAATAAAAATCTCTCTACGGTAATTTTGTTTGAGATTTCTCTATTTTGTATTCATGCCGTGCGATTAGCTAAAATACTCACACCACCTGCCAGTCGGTCACAACGTACCAACACACAAAACTATGTGTTGTCTTAAACGTTTATAGATAGTATGCGCTTGGCTCAGAAGCTCATAACATTGCCATCCGGAAGTATAACGGACCAACACACAAACTCTGTGTAACCATGAACTTTTATAGTCTGGTTAATACAGTTTAGTGAGTACAACTCACAAACGCGGATGGCAAAAACAATAACAAAGGCCTAAGTGACGTCATCTGCATACTATCTATAGATAGTGTGCGCTTGGCTCAGAAGCTCATAACATTGCCATCAGGAAGTATAACGGACCAACACACAAAACTGTGTGTATCCATGAACGTTTATAGTCAGGTTAATACAGTACAGTGAGTATTACTCATAAACGCGGATGGCAAAAAACAATAACAAAGACCTGAGTGATGTAGTGAGAACTACTCATAAAATGGCTGACAAAAACAACAACGAAGATCAAAGACAGAATAGTGAGTGGAGCAGGCACTTATGCTGATAACAACAAGAGATGAAGTGAATAGAAAAGTGCCAGAAGGCAAAAGAGAATAAAAAAAAAATTCGCGGCCGTGATGGGGGTTTGAACCCGCGACCTTACTGGCACGACAACTCGGCCTGGCCGGGAAAGCGTGACTCTACCGAATGAGCTATCCACCCTTTTTCCAAATTGATAATTTACATTGCAAAGTGCCCAGAGCTTGTGTTTTACACGAGAATGAGCACTGTATAAATCTGTATTGTTATTATTATCATCATCATCATCATCATCATCATCATCATCATCATCATCATCATCATCATCATCATCAATATCATTATTATCATTATTATTATTATTATTTATTATTATTATTATTATTATTATTATTATTATTATTATTATTATTATTATTATTATTATTATGAATAAGCAGTTGCACAAATTATGATAACAAAATAAATGAAAGATCTGTTAAACTGTTATGCGACTATCATTTGGTCTTGTAGTATGACACTTGCTTTCGGATCGGAAGGTCCTGGGTTCGAGCCTCGCTCGACGCATAGTTGACTCCTCGGAAAAGGCTCTTTACTAACATTCTCTCACCGTACTCAGGTGTAAAATGAGTACCTGACCGTTAGCAGCGTTGTCTCTGTCGGAAAAAAATATTATGATATTGATAACAGGCGTCATGTCTTGTTCTACTTGTTAAATGTTGCTGTTGGTTAGGGACCCTTGTGAAGAGCTTTGAGCACATTGGGTGTATTTTGCGTATATAAAATTTCAAGTTTTTAAAAATGTTACCACCATTTTGAAATAATATTTTAAATAATATGTCATATTATAATATTATTCTGAGTTGTTTATATAAAATTGATTAGTTTAAGATCTTTTATATCAATATTTCACTATTGATGTGACGGGCAATGATTTGGAAATTGTTGTGTTGCTGGAGGGGTGAGGCGATTAGAAAGGATTTTGCCGTTATAAGAGGACTCTGCTATAGTGGTGGCTGTAATGTCAGGGTTGTGAGAGAATGGAAGAAGAAAAGAACAGAGGAGAGAGAGAGAGAGAGAGAGAGAGAGAGAGAGAGAGAGAGAGAGAGAGAAAGAGAGAAAGCGAGAGTGCGAGAGAGATAGATAGATAGATAGATAGAGAGAGAGAGAGAGAGAGAGAAAGAGAGAGAATGAAAGGATTGTGAGAGGAAGAAAAAGAAAGAGAGAAAAGGGAGAGTATGTAAGAGAGATAGAGAGAGAAAAACGAGAGGGATAATGAAAGAAAAAAGGACAGAAAGAAAGAGAGTGAGAAAAAGAGATAGAGATAGAGAGACAGAGAGAGAACGAGAGGTCATTTTTTGGCCAATGTCAAGCTATAAGTTAACAATGGCTACGGAACGAGGCCATCGTTAACTTATAGCCTGACACTGACCAAATTATGACGTCAGAATGCCAGTCTTAGGCCACAAAAGAAAACAAATCGTGAGTTGTATTCAATAGTTCAACCAATGAAATAACTTGTTTCCATGAGCTCTACTAACGACAACTCACTCGGCGGTGCAAAAACCAAATAATGACGTCAAAATGCCAGTCTTTTTGGGTTTCAGTGGCAGACTATAGATAGTTCGAAGATGACGTCACTCAGGTCTTTGTTATTGTTTTTTTTTTGCCATCCGCGTTTATGAGAAATGCTCACTGAACTGTATTAACCTGACTATAAACGTCCATGGATACACACAGTTTTGTGTGTTGGTCCGTTATACTTCCGGATGGCAATGCTATGAGCTTCTAAGCCAAGCGCATACTATCTATAGATAGAATGCGCTTGGCCTAGGAGTTCACAACATTGCCATCCGGAAGTATAACGGACCAACACACAAACTCTGTGTAACCATGAACTTTTATAGTCTTGTTAATACAGTTTAGTGAGAACAACTCACAAACGCGGAGGGCAAAAACAATAACAAAGGCCTGAGTGACGCTATCTGCATACTATCTATAACTTTACGATGGCTCCGGCATGACACAAGAACCCTCTAGGACTGGCAATTTGACGTCATTTTTTAGGTTTGTGGAGCGTCTAGTGAGTTGTCGTTAGTAGTGCTCAAGGAAACAAGTGGCCATTGATTGAACTATTGAATACAACTCACTATTTGTTTTCTTTTGTGGCAAAAGACTGGCATTTTGACGTCATTTTTTGGCCAGTGTCAGGCTATAACTTTACGATGACTACGGTTCGAGCCTTGCTCGGCGCATAGTTGAGAGGGCTCTTCACTCACATTTCTCACCGTACTCAGGTTTAAAATAAATACCTGGACGTTAACATTGTTGTCTCTGTCCGACAAAAATTGTAGTATATCGCCTAACAGGCGTCATGTCATGTCTCCTCCTAAATGTTAAATATTGCTGTTGGCCAGGGACATCCTTGTAAATCGCTTTGGGCACGTTTAGTGGATATTGCTCTACATGAAAGCTCAATGTTATAAGTCAACGATGGCCACGGACCGCCCTCCTCGTCACACAGCCCACGTATGTAAGTACACATGAACCCGACGACTGGAATTTGACATTTGATCACAGAAAATAATAATAATATTGATAATCTGATGATTTATTATCTAAATTGCTAACGATTCGAGGGCTGCCAGCGATTGCCACACATTCGTCGATAATCGATGGGAAAGAACGAGATGGGAACAAGCGATAACGGCGGCATTTTCACGTCTGTGCTGCTGTCAATCATTAAATAATGTCAAGCGATCAAACGTAAATTGCCAGTAATTTTTCCAGACAATAAATATTACCCACAGGTGCCAACCGGTTATGTGGTCTAGTGGTATGTATGACACTCGGTTTTCAGATCCTCGGAAGGTCTTTGGTTTGAGCCTCTCGCTCGACGCATAGTTGAGTCTTTGGAAAATGATTGGAAAAAGATTTTTTAAATCACATCCTCTCACCGTATTCAGATGTAAAATGAGTACCTGGCCGTTAACAGCGTTGTCTGTGTTCGAAAAGAAATGTAATAATATCGCCTTACAGGCGTCATGTTCCGTCCTAAATGTTCAATGTTACTGTTGGCAAGGGACCCCTTGTAAAGCGCTTTGAGCACGTTTAGAGGATATTATTGCGTTATATAAAAGCTCTAGTGGTTTTTTATATGTAGTGACTAGATAACCTCGTAGATTTGAACCAATTAAAAATCTGGAGAGACTGAAGACCAGACAAAACACCATGACGATACACATTAACCTTCTCCTTACCAGGGACGCGAGCTTGTGTTTTACACGAGAATGAGCTCTGTATAAATGTGTATTATTATTAGTACCATCTAAGGCAAAATCGCAACGTTTGTTACGACACAATGTACAATTTTTCTTATTACGATTTATTTTGTATATATATATAGATCGAAGTTGACGTCACTCAGGACTCTGTTATTGTTTTTTTTTTTTGCCACCGCGTTTATGAGTAATTCTCACTAAACGGTATTAACCAGACTATATTAACGTTCATGGTTACTATAGTTTTGTGTGTTGGTCCGTTATACTTCCGGATGGCAATGTTGTGAGCGTCTTAGCCAAGCGCATGCTATCTATACCAAGAACTTTGAAGAATGATCTTTGTTTAATCAATAAGAACATAAAGTTGTTTGTAGAGAGCTTGTTTGAGCGTAACTCTCTCCTTCCTTACCAGCCATTTTCAGGATTTGCCCCAAAACTTCACACCCAACTAACACAAAAATAGATTTTTTATCACTCAAACACAATAGCAGTAAGTTCTTCCGATGCATAAGTTCTTTAGTAAAACATGCTCTACAACACTCTGTTCATTTTCTTTAAATTTTATGATATTCAAAAGAGATTTGAATAAGAAAAATGTTGGTTGTATCGTAATGAATTAGACGATTTTCCTATAGTTGGTAAGGACAGGGTTAAAATATCAATTTTTCTGCTAGATAAGCCTGATATTTTGGAAAAATACTGAAAATGATGGGTAAGGAAAGAGTTAACCTCATTGTCGGGACGCGAGGCCCGGTTCTGACCCGACGGCCAGTTCTCACAAACGACAAACTCGAAGAACTACAGGTATTTTTGAGATCGATATCAAATTGAGAAATTTTAGGGAGCAGGGGCGATAATAGATAGTGTGCGCTTGCTAAGAAGCTCACAACATTGCCATCCGGAAGTAGGTATAATGGACCAACACACAAAACTCTGTGTAACCTTGAACTTTTATAGTCTGGATATTACAGTCTAGTGATAATTGGGTTCAGTAGTCTGATGTCACGTCGCTCAGCATCGTGGTTCTAAACAAAGAAATTTCAGTACTTTTTATTCTGCATGGTGGCTAGAACTTTTCATATGTCTTGTGATCAGTATGTGTAAAAGTCAAAATATGATCAGATTTATAATGTTTTTTTTCCTCTGGATACCCTTTTATGCTCGTCGGAGAAATATTTCATAAAGGCGTCCGCCATTGTTTCGATAGTTTAGAGCCAGTTACTAAGTTACAATGCGTCATTACGAGGGAAGTTACGTTACGACTTTTAAAGCGTACTACTGATAAAGATGTAGATGCAAAAAAAAAAAGAAAAAAAAAAATAAAAAAAAAACAATAACAAAGACCTGAGTGACGTCATCTTCGAACTTTCTATACACCCTGCGACTAAAATAGTTATGCCACCTTATGATTCGACATATTATGTAACTTATTCACTACTAGTCCACTTTCGAAGGATTACATACAGATTTTAAGGATTTGGAACCGGAAGTGTAGAAGGTGTGACGTCACGACTTTTCTACCCTATTGCCCATTTTTGTTCAGTTTGTTCAGGGTATGTTTATAATCGAAGCAGCCTGTTTACATCCAATCATTAGACAACAACAAATCACGTGATCGATGACTTGGTTGGACGAAACTCTGAATTTCGCTCCCATGTCTCGTTCAATATTTCTACTGAGTCCCACAGCATTCTACACCCCCACCCCCCTCCCAATCCACCCCTTCATCCGTTCATCTCGCTATTGCCCAAGGAAATCATAGCAACATACCTGGTAAACAGATAAATAGATAAGGCAATAAATGAATGACAGAATAAATAGAAAACATTCATGTTATAAACAAATTAACGAAACAAAAATTAATTAATTTCTTTCAGAAGTTCAGAATACGCTACAACAGTCGTAACGTCACTTCCCCCGTAATGACGCATAGTAACTTAGTAACTGGCTATAAACTATCGGACAAGCTGAACAAACTGACCAATCGTGATGTTAGATATTTCAAAAGCTGTGAACACATTTCACTATGCGGATCACTTTGAGCACATATTCCAATGTGACCAATGACCTCGAGCACATGGAAATGTAATATAGATCATGCCCATTACCCAATACGGAACGTTTCCGGCTTAAAGCCCTTCTTCAGCATATAGTTTGATCTTGTGTGTTTTATTTACCCATAGATACCACGATCCCTAAAAATTAGTGTTTGCAATTAACCAGTAGATTTTTGACCAACCAAAACATGGAATTTGTTGCACACCTTCAAACGTGGTCGGACAATCATGGTTTGGTTATCTATAAACTAATGTGAATGAATTCAACATCTTTCTGATCATTGATGTTTTTTTCATACCGCCAAGGGGAAGAGATAGAACAAAATTGCCATAATTAGATTCAATAGTCTGATGTCACGTCGCCCAGCAACGGCGAGCAGCGTGGTTCTAAACAAAGAAAATCTGTACTTTTTATTCTTCATGCTGGCTAGAACTTTTAATTTGTCTTATGATCAGAATGTGTACAAGTCAAAACATGATCAGATTAATAATGTTTTCTTTTCCTCTGGATACGCTTTTATGATCGTCGGAGAAATATTTCATAAAGGCGTCCGCCATTGTTCCGAAAGTTTAGATCCAGTTACTAAGTTACCATGTGTCATTACGAGGGAAGTGACGTCACGACTGTTGAAGCGTATTATGCGCCGCCCAGCCCAGAGAGGGACTCGAACCTAACACCTTCCAATCCGAAGGCGAGTATCCTACCACTAGACCACAACATAGCTGCACTCGTTAATTTCCAATTCCTGGTAATGTTCGTAATTGAAGTTCCCCATGCACTCTACACCCCCTCGCCCACCCCCCCCCCCCCCAAACCGCTAATCATCATTCCTCGAGATAGATTAATTAATTTGCCTAATGGAGAAGCGAGTTGTAGAAGATTCCATAGCATTCATTGGTTGGTTGGTATAGCTGAAGACAAAGACAGAGCAATCTAGGGAACATTGGACAAGGAGCATCTATGTGTGTCTCTGTCAGGTTGTATGCGTGCATGCGTGCGTTCGTTCGTGCGTGCATGTGTGCGTGTGCGCTGGGATGAATTATGTGTGTGAGCGTGTGTGTTTGTGTGTGTGTGTGTGGGGGGGGGGGGATATGTATGAGTGCTTCGGTGTGTTTGGATGTGTTTGTAGTAAAAATTTAAAAAAATGAGCTTTATATAGTGCAATATCCACTGAAATGTGCTCAAAGCGCTTTACAAGGGGTCCCTGGTCAACAGCAACATTTAACATGTAGGACGGGACATGACGCCTGTTAGGCGATATTACAATTTTTCGGACAAAGACAACGCTGTTAACGGCCAGGTACTCATTTTACACCTGAGTACGGTGAGAGAATGTGAGTAAAGAGCCTTTTCCAAGGACTCAATTATGCGCCGAGCGCGAGGCTCGAACCCAGGACCTTCCGATCCGAAAGCGAGTGTCATACCACTAGACCAAATAGCCGCACAATAGGTGAAACTCTTGAACAATTAGTTCAGATCTTTAGGTAAAACTCTGATGAGTTAGTTGTGTATTGGCACTGTTAGAAATGAATGAAGATAATCACAGAGATGAACATAGCCGGTTATCAACAAAACGACCTGCAGACAGCTAGATGACTATGATGATGATGTTGATGATGATGATGATAATGATACTACTACTACTACTACTACTACTACTACTACTACTACTACTACTACTACTACTACTACTACTACTACTACTACTACTACTACTACTACTACTACTACTACTACTACTAACTGCTAATAATAATAATAATAATAATAATAATAATAATAATAATAATAATAATAATAATAATAATAATATTAATGTTTATATTTCTATTATTTCTAACGAAATTTTCGTTTCAGATGATCACTGCTCCTGATGACGTAGTCAACGTTTAGAGGCAGATTGGTAGAATTTAATGAGAACTAATCGACCAACTGGCTGTATAAAAACAATAACAAAGAGCTGAGTGACGTCAACTTCGTTCTTTCTATTGCATGGGTAAAAATAATAAGAGGTGAGGAACTACAAATGCTAATATAATTCGAGCTCCTAAAATAGTCGAGCATTCTAAGGATTAGTCTACGTCAATATCTCCAT
>NC_088367.1:10346183-10371183 GCF_034508935.2 Berghia stephanieae | reverse complement strand
AAAATCAAATTATATATTCATTATATATATATATATATATATATATATATAATATAATATCAAGAGATTCACTCACTTAATGGCCGAAACACATGTTTCTGATGGCTCCTCCCACGTCTTCAGTCGCATACGACGTGGTGGAAGCCACAGAAACATGTGTTTTCGCCATATAAGTGAGTGAATCCATTTATATTTTATTTAGCTCTAACCAACGTTATCGAGCACTCCGTACCTACAACTACCCACCAACACTCATATATATATATATATATATATATATTATATATATATATATATATATATATATTATATATTTCTATATATATTCGTGAGATATTTAAAGGCACGAATCTATAGAGTGCTTGACTGTTTTAGGAAACCTGAATTCTATTAGTATTTTCACCTCTTCCTATTCTTATTACGCCTGCACCATTGTTTCAGCAGTTCACCCCGTCATCAGAACATATTGACATGTCAGACACACACCACACACACATATATATATATATATATATATATATATATATATATATATAATAAACATTAAAATGTTTACTATCTTTACCCTTAAATTCGTGACCTGAAAGAGTAAGTAGAGAGGGAGGTATTGGAGAAGAAATAGTCGGAGAGAGAGAGAGAGAGAGAGAGAGAGAAGAGAGAGAGAGAGAGAGAGAGAGAGAGAGAGAGAGAGAGATACGGGAGATTAGAGGGGAGATAGATAGATAGATAGATAGATAGATAGATAAGAGAGAAAGCAAAGAGAGATAGAGAGAGAGAGAGAGAGAGAAGGGAGAGTAGAGGGGAGAGAGAGAGATAGATAGATAGAGTGATAGAGAGAGATAGATAGATAAGAGAGAGAGAGAGAGAGAGAGAGAGAGAGAGAGAGAGAGAGAGAGAGAGAGAGAGAAGAGATAAAGGATGGAATGGCGTCATTCATAAGATAACTAATGTCGCTACCGTAGAGTCTAAATCCTCGATACTTGCACTGCCCACCCACCCAGTGACGATTACAGTATCGATTACTCCATTTGTCAGTATAATCCCCGGTCAGATATTCCTATATCCAGGTACTTTATCCGATTACAAGGGGAATTTCCGTATCGTGCTAGTCATAATTTGTCTGTAAAAAACTGTAACTATTCATCTTCCCTGTCAACGATTAGTAAGCAGGCAGTCTGTGTACTCGTCTCGATCCCACGAGCTCACCAGAGAACATGATGCAAAACGTTGGGTTGTATTGATGATGTGTGTTTAGCTAAAAAAGCAAACTCACAACATCCGCCAGCCGGATATAACGTGCGACAAAAATATGTGTAGGCTTAACGTTTATAAATAGAACGAAGATAACGTCAATCTGGTATTTGTTATTGTTTTTTGCCATCCATGTTTATGAGTAATTCTCACTAAACTGTATTAACCAGACAAAAACGTTCAATGTGATACATTATTTTATGTGTTGGTCCGTTATACATCCGGATGGCAATGTTGTGAGCTTCTAAGCCAAGCGCATTCTATCTATAGTTTGGTTAATACAGTGAGATTAATTTGTGAGAACTACTCATAAAAATGGCTGGCTAAAAACATATTTTCTTTCACACGCACTTCCTCTCTTGTGCGGCTCTGAGGTCAAGTGGTATGACACGCGCGGATCAGATGGTCCTGGGTTCGAGCCTCGCGCTCGGCGCATAGTTCAGTCCTTGGAAAAGGCTCTTTACTCACATTCTCTCACCGTACTCAGGTGTAAAATGAGTACCTGACCGTTAACAGCGGTGTCTTTGTCCGAAAAAAATTGTAATATCGCCTAACAAGCGGCATGTCCCGTCCTTCATTTTAAATGTTGCTGTTGACCAGGGACCCCTTGTAAAGCGCTTTGAGCACATTTAGTGGATATTGCGCTATATAAAGCTCAATTAAAAAATAATTTATATAACTAACACATATTATTTTATCTTTTATATTGTATTACAGAATGACTGACGACATGAAAAACTTCAATCAAAGACATCTGCTGACAAGGGTTGTGTAAAATAAAGAAGTCCCTCTTTAGATGGACCCACGCACGTCAAGGAAATATTGCTACGCGTCCCTTTCACACCCCTCGGTCAAGGACGCCATAGCTCTGCACAATGTCTCCATTCTCAAGCTGGCTCTTTTGGGTATGTAGCAACGTGTACATATATACAGGTCTGATACCGAACGTAATTGTGGGCCTTTTCATACACTTTTACACAGGGAAGTCAAGAAAATATGTCCAGAAAACTCCTTTTTTGGTTTTGAATATGAAGGGCATAATTCAGATTTATAATGTTTTTCTCCTATGTATACACGTTTATGCTCGTCGGAGGAGTATTTCATGAGGGCGTCCGCCATTGATTCGATAGTTTAGAACCAGTTACTAAGTTACGATGCGTCATTGCAAAGGAAGTGGCGTTAAGACTGTTGAAGCGTATTACAAACAAACATTACCACGAATTGGAAATAAACGAGTGTAGCTATGTGGCCATGACGGGGGAAGTGACGTCACGACTGTTGAACCCAATTGGCATTATGTTTAGGAGTTTTGAATACATGAATAGTGAATTGTGTTCCTTACATTATATTATTATAAATCCGTAGTGAGATCAACTTTGGAATACGGAACTCGTATTTGGTGTCCTCTTTTCAAACGACAATCAATAGTTAAAACTTAGTTAATAGTTTTGGAAAATCTTCCAAAGACGAACAACTAAATATTTAGTCCCGTCCTACATGTTAAATGTTGCTGCTGACCAGGGACCCATTGTAAAGCGCTTTGACCACACTTAGTGGATATTGCGCTATATAACGCTCATTTTAAAATATTTAAAAGATTTTAAATATATCTCAAATGAAGATAAATTGAAAATAAAAATAAAACTACCATCACGTAAGTCCAGAAGAAATACAGGCGATCTTACACTTATTGATTACAAAGATTTTTTAACTTAAAATATCGAGCTTTGAGCTTTTATATAGCGCAATATTCATTAAACGTGCTCAAAGCGCTTTACAAGGGGCCCCTGTCCAACAGCAACATTTAACATTTAGGACAGGACATGACGCCTGTAAGGCGATTTTATAATTTTTTTCGGACAGAGACAACGCTATTAACGTCCAGAAACTCCTTTTACACCTGAGTACAGTGAGAGAATGTGAGTAAAGAGCCTTTTCCAAAAACTCAACAATGCGCGAACCCAGGACCTTCCGATCCAAAAGCGAGTGTCATACCACTAGACCACATTAGCCACACAACTTATTCAAGAATAACGCTCACTCGAAGTGATGATTTTAAAATATTGAATAATAATAATAATAATAATAATAATAATAATAATAATAATAATAATAATAATAATAATAATAATAATAATAATAATAATAATAATAATAGATCTCTACTGTCCATAAATATGGCAATTTGTCATTTAGATACACTTGTTATAACGCTATATGATAACTATAACATTGAACAGATATTTCACTCCTACTTATTTTCTCTGTCTCTCTCTCTCTGTCTCTCTCTCTCTCTCTCTCTCTCTCTCTCTCTCTCTCTGTCTCAATACATCCATTCGCCGACATTCATTCATTTCAGGAACACTGAAGTCATGGAATAGTATAAATTACTATACAAAAAATGTGGGAACTATAAATGCTTTCAAAAATGGCATATATAGATAGGGAACTGTACTCTTTAAAATATGATTTCTTTTGATTGCTCAAGATAATTTGTTATGATGGTTAATATGCCCCCCCCCTCTCTCTCTCTCTCTCTCTCTCTCTCTCTCTCTCTCTCTCTCTCTCTCTCTCTCTCTCTCTCTCATGATTGATGAAATATTTTCTTTCTTTTAAAAAAAAATTTATTTTTCTCCATATCAATTCATATAATTTCATGCATCTCTTTCTCATTCAACATTATCCTTCCATTCGTATTTGTTGTAGCTTAAAAAATTAGCTTTTATATAGCGCAATATCCACTAAACGTAATTAAAGCGCTTTACGAGTTACAATGGCGCCTGTTAGGCGATATTACCATTTTTTCCAACATAGATACAACGCTGTTAACGGCCTGGTAATCATTTTACACATGAGCACAGTGATAGAATGTGAGTAAAGAGCCTTTTCCAAGGACTCAAATATGCTTATGATCAACAGTCTGTGTTAAAAAGAATTGTTTTTAAAATAGACCAACTTGGCCTTTTGTTTGTATATATACAATGTTGTGTATTTACAATGTTCATGCATTCATTTGATCTTTTCTTTTCTATTGTTTTTAACTATGATATATTTATATAATCAAAAACATCAGGGTATTTAAAGTTTTTTTTTGGCCTATGTAATCCTCAATGACTATGATTAGGATAAGAAATAATAAACCCACCAAAAACAGCATGTCGAGATATTATTCGAGATTCCTTCAATAATATGAAATTACCTTAAGGCTAATTCATCATTTACATAAATCCTATTGACACGATACAATCTTGTTTCTGCTTCTGTCTTTCCATTATTTTTATTTCCGTAAGATTTCGCAATAGTGTATAATGGTTCATTGCCCCTCCCCCCTCCTTACCTCCCTTACCCCCACCCCCTCCTCGTCTTGTCTCATTGTAGTATTGTGGTAGTCATAAATAAATGGAATTTAAAATATAATATAATATAATGTAATATAATATAATATAATATAATATAATATAATATAATATCGTATGGTATGATATATTATATTATATGTTATGATATTATATAATGTAAAGTGACATGATATAATCTAATATACTACTATTATACAAAATAAATAATATCATATAGCCTAATATATATATATATATATATATATATATATATATATATATATATATACTTATATATATATTAATATATATATATATATATATATATATATATATATATATATATATATATATATATATATAATTTTCTGCAATATTAGAAAATAGATTGTATACAGAACAATGTCTGACTTGCTGACTAACAGCCTCTCACTTTCGATGTCATCCGGCATAGCAGTGTCGGCCATTCTTCTTATTCTTGCTCTGATTTGAACATTCTCCAACTACATCTGTCTGATGCCTTTTCTCTGATGTTTGAAAGCTCTGCCAGTGATGCTAATCAGGTTTTGCCATTGATACATGGCATTGTGGGAGTCTTTCAGTTCTTTGTATTCATTAAACGAGCTATTTTTATCGTGCCAAATAACAATACTAGCTTGCGAGTATACGATTATCTCATTTCTTTGTATTTATTAAACCAGTTGCTTTTATCGTGCTTACGAGTATACGATTCTTTCATTTCCTTGTATTTATAAAACGATTTTTTGTCGTGCCAAATAACACTACGATCTTGCGAGTATACAATTCTCCCATTTCTTTCTATTCATTAAACGAGGTGCTTTTATCGTGCACATTAACGCTACGAGATTGCGAGGATGCGTTATTGCACGATAAATATATAACGAGTGGTAAAACACACGCTTCAGGTTAGAAGGTCTGAGGTTCGAGTCCCGCTCTGAGCCATAAGAATTTTACCGGTATTGTGTTTGAGTGATAAAAAAAAAATCTATTTATGTGTTAGTTGGGTGTGAAAATTTTTTGGAAAATCCTGAAAATGGCTGGGAAGGAGAGAGTTAAAAGAGGAATCTAAAACGATGCCAAACAAAGCAGAAAGATAATTACAGGGGGGGGGGGGGGGCACTCCAAATCAATGCGGCTATGTGGTCTAGTGGTCTGACACACGCTTCAGGTTGGAAGGTCTGGGGTTTGAGTCCCGCTCTGAGCGGCGCATGACTAGACGTCCAAGTCCATGTAAAATACACTTTACTCTTATTATCTCACCGTCCTCATGTATAGAATGAGAAGTTTGCCGTTAACAACATTGTCTCCGACCGTCGTAAAAAAATGTAATATCGCTTAACAGGCTTATGTCTCGTCTTACATGTTAATTGTCGCTCCTGGTTAGGAACCCCTTGTAAAGCGCTATGAGCAAATTTAGTGGATATTGTGCTATATAAATGCTCGTGTTTAAAGTTTTTTTTTTTTATTTTGACATTTATCGCATTAAATATTTCATTTACTACCTAACCTAATGTGTACATAATGTTTAAAATATAATCCTTTCAGTATCGGAGTTTGCCCAGCAGTTGGCGGCTGTTCACGAGCTGTTCTCCAAGGAGGTTCAAGATATTGTTAACACTTTCCGGAGAAGGAGTTTCGAACTGCTAAAGAAACGGTAAGAAGGTGAATCTGTTATTTCACATATTTTTAGCTTCTCCAAACGAATATATCATACCATACATACAAAATCATCAACCCTGACTATGAATACATACAAAATCATCAACCCTGACTATGAATACATACAAAATCATCAACCCTGACTATGAATACATACAAAATCATCAACCCTGACTATGAATACATACAAAATCATCAACCCTGACTATGAATACATACAAAATCATCAACCCTGACTATGAATACATACAAAAACATCAACCGTGACTATGAATACATACAAAAGCATCAACCCTGACTATGAATACATACAAAAGCATCAACTCTGACTATGAATACATACAAAAGCATCAACCCTGACTATGAATAACATACAAAAGCATCAACCCTGACTATGCAGCTATATACAGACTTTCCACATGGAGGGAGTGGGACAATCATGCAACTGAAGCCGTTGAGAAGAACTGCCCTATGGAATTGAGCTCCCCATGAATGAATGGGTAACACTCACTGAACAGAGCACGGGCAAAACTCGGGAGAGCAGTTGGAAGCACGAACAAGTGGGGGGGGGGGGGGGGGGGGCGTGGTGGTGGCTGAGACTAGCTTGTGGATGCTCAGAGCAGACGATGGAGCATATCCTTAGAGAATGCCAGGACGGGCCCAGCTGCACTGACCATGACCTAAGAGTCTGCTCCACAGATGCTGTGGAGTGGGTTCGGTGTTGGAGCGACAAGCCTATGATGATGATGATGATGATGATGATGATGATGATGATGATGATGATGATGATGATGATAATGATGATGGCCATGCATACAGTACATATATTACCTGAAATCAAAAGTTATAAAAAGGGGAGATAAATAAGGCTGGAAAGTCATAGAATTAGCTGAGCTGGCTGGCCCAGGACAGAGATGCATGGAGGAACTTTGTTGGCGCCTTATGTTCTATCAAGGAACCAAGATGATAAGTAAGTAAGTAAGTAACCGTCAACAGTACACATAATTCTAAACCTTTTGATACCACAATCAGCATGATAGAGCAATTATTTCAACAGTTATGAAACTTTGAACTTTCAATTTTTTTGGTCGCATTTCAATAAATAGGTCAAAACTCCATTTCAAATCCCACCAACAGCATCGATTATAATCTCAACAACTCAAATTTCATGAAATTCCACTACACAACACTGGCAAATCGCCTAATTTGTTTTTTCAAGATTGTGACTATATTAAAAATTTAGGAATTATTACATTAAAAATGCTAAATATGACCTTAAAAAAACAATTGTAAACATTTATTAAAAATTTAAATAAAGTCACAAATACTTAAATAGGACATCAAATAAAACCTATTGGAAGAACAAAGATTCGACTTACATTTTACCATTTGTTTCTATTTCTATACAGGCCTGTGGAGTCATCGAGCACTGTTTTCAAAACGTGGGAGGCTTTGTTATCCGAGACAGAACTGGACGCCCAGGTAAACCATTACAACCGTGTTGTTTATTTAAAAAAAGCACAAAAAAATAGAGCTTTTATATAGCGCAATGTCCACTAAATGTGATCAAAGCGCTTTACAAAGGGTCCCTGCCCAACAGCAACACGAGAAATGTAGTAGGAGACATAACGCTTATTAGGCGATATTACAATCTTTTTTCCGAAAGAGACAACTCTGTTGACGGCTATTTACTCATTTTAACCTGAGTACGGTGAGAGAATGTGAATAAAGAGTCTTGTCCAAGGACTCAACTATGCGCCGAGCGATGCTCAAACCAGGACCTTCCGATCCGAAAGCGAGTGTCATACCACTAGACCACATAGCTGCATCTCTTGGGAGTGTTCCTCCCCCCCCCATCCCCCTGTAATTATCTTTCTGCTTTGTCTGGCATTGTTTTAGATTCCTCTTTTAACTCTCCCCTTACCAGCCATTATCAGGATTTTCACCCAAAATTTCACACCCAACTAACACAAAAATATTTTTTTTTATATCACTCAAACACAATAGCAGTAAACTTCTTGCGATACATAATTTCTTTAGCAAAACATGCTCTACAACACACTGTTCATTTTCTTTAAATTTTATGATGTCCAAAAGAAATTTGAATTAAAAAAATGTTGGTTGTATCGTAACGAATGTGACGATTTTCCTTTAGTTGGCAAGGAGAGGGTTAAGATTTTTATCGGAGTGCAGAGTGTAATCCTAAACTTGATACTACTCGTAATATCGTCATAAAAAAATAAACTTGACACTTTGATATCGTCACAAAACATAAACTTGACACTTTGATATCGTCACAAAACATGAACTTGACACTTTGATATCGTCACAAAACATAAACTTGACACTTTGATATCGTCACAAAACATAAACTTGATACTTTGATATCGTCACAAAACATAAACTTGATACTTTGATATCGTCACAAAAAATTAACTTGACACTTTGATATCGTCACAAAACATAAACTTGACACTTTGATATCGTCACAAAACATGAACTTGACACTTTGATATCGTCACAAAACATAAACTTGACACTTTGATATCGTCACAAAAAATAAACTTGACACTTTGATATCGTCACAAAACATACAAGCCACGATCATGAAAAGAAAGTAAAAAATATGTTTTCAATAGTACAGCCATTAACAACAGTTTAACCCTCTCCTTACCAACCATAGGAAATTCGTCACATTCGTTACGATGCAACCAACAATTTTCTCATTCTTTTTAGTTTAGTACATCACAAAATTAAAAGAGACATTTTTGTTATAACTATAAAAACTTGCCACTGTGTTTAGAGCTCGTTATGCTGAAGAATATGATGTATAGAATGTACTTGTTGCTTTTCTGTTTGAGTAAGAAAAAATCATTTTTACACTGGGTGGGTGTGACGTTTCTGGAATAATTCTGAAAATGGCTGGAAAGGAGAGAGTTAAAATCGCTTACAGATCTCAGAGTAACAATTGATGCCATTGGTTGAAATATTGAACACAATTCACATTTCACTTTCTTTTGGTGGTCATCGCTTTGTTGTTATATGACGTAATGTTTAAAAGAATTAAAATTTAGCTTTTCTGTATATATATATATATATATATATATATATATATATATATATATATATATATATTATATATATATATATATATATATATATATATATATATATATAGTGCAATATCCACTAAACGTGCTAAAAGCGCTTTACAAGGGGTCTCTAACAACAGCAGCCACATTTAAGATGTAAAACGAAGCACATGACGCCTATTAGGCGATATTACAATTTTTTTCGACATAGACAACGCTGTTAACGGCTAGGCACTCATTTTACACCTGAGTACGGTTAGAGAATATGAGTATAAAGACTTTTCCAAGGACTTAAACTAACTATGCGCCGAGCGAGGCTCGAACCCAGCAGGACCTTCCGGTCCGAAAGCGAGTGTCATACCAGTATAACCACATCGCCCGTTTTGGTCAGTGTTAACCCTCTCCTAACCAACCATAGGAAAATTGTCACATTCGTTACGATGCGACCGACAGTTTTCTCATTCTGATTTCTCTTGTACATCACAAAATGTAAAGAAATGCTTTGGTTACAGCTATAAATACTAAACACTGTGTTGTAGACATCATTTTGCTGAAAACATTCTGTATAGAATGCACCGGTTACTTTTTTGTTTGACTAAGAAACGTCTATTTTTCTGTTGGGTGGGTGTGAGTTTTCGGAGGAAATTCTAAAAATGGCTGGTAAGGAGAGAGCTAAACTTTGAGATTAAGAAAGCTACGATATCAGATCCCCGTGAAGCCGACAGGTGGGAAAATGGCACCAATTTCTTAATCTTTACTAGCACCAGTTTCATGACCAGGGATTATAACGAAAGAGTGTTTTTTTTTCAAGCCGTTCGTGATTTGGAAATTGATATAAGACTGGCTTTACGTCGAGATCCAGCTATTTATCCCTGTATATTAGCTAGAGCTCGTTATAATCCCTGGTCATGTAAAAACGGTAGGGCTGCCTGAAGCCGGTGATCGTAAAATACTAACGAAAGATTGAAAATGGTGAGGCTTTGTATGAGAACAAAGCAGACAATGGACGTTTCGGGTGCATTATACTTTATTTGTTTTCCACGTTTATTTGTGTATTGTTGTGCTGACGAAGGGTTTGTACCCGAAACGTCCATTGTCTGTTTTGTTCCTATACAAAGTCTTTCCATTTTCACTCTTTCGTTAGTATTGTACGATCACCGGCTTCAGGCAGCCCTACCGTTTTCTACATGACCAGGGATTATAACGAGCTCTAGCTAATATACAGAGATAAATAGCTGGATCTCCACGTAAAGCCTGTCTTATATCAATTTGCAAATCACGAACGGCTTAAAAAATCACACAAAACACTTGAGCTTTTATATAGCGCAATATCCACTGAACGTACTCAAAGCGTTTTACAAAGGATCCTGACCAACAGCAACACGTAATGTGTAGAACGAGACATTATGACGCTTGTTAGGCGATATTACATTTTTTTCCCGACAGAGACAACGCTGTTAATTGCCAGGTACTTATTTAACACCTGAGTACGGTGAGAAGATGTGAGTAAAGAGCTTTTCCCAAGGATTTATTTAACTGTGAGCCGAGCGAGGCTTGAACGCAGGATCTTCCGATCCGAAAGCGAGTGTCATATCACAAGACCACATAGCCCCAGTTTCATGATGACCGAGATTATGATAATGAGCTCTAGTTAACAAACAATCAGTCAGTTCTTAACGCAAAGCCGATCTTATTAATATACTGTAGCCATCGTTAACTTGTAGCCTGACATTAAAACCCATTAAGACTTATAGATAGTTCGAAGTTGACTTCACTCAGGTCTTTGTTATTGTTTTTTTTTTTGTTGCCATCCGCGTGTATCCGCACTAAACTGTATTAACCTGACTATATACGATCATGTTACACACAGTTTTGTGTGTTGGTCCGTTATACTTGCGGATGGCAATATTGTGAGCTTCTTAGCCAAGCGCATACTATCTATAGCCTGACATTAAAACCAATTAAGACTTATTATACGAGTAGTTTGCGTCAGTTTTTTAAATTTTTTTGCACCGTCTTGTGAGTTGTCGTTAGTAGAGTAGAGCTCATGGGAACAATTGATTCCGTTGGTGGAACTAAATTATATATATCCCAAGAGGCAGTTTTAGAACACTCAATGTATTTCTATGGTTAGAAGAAGAGTTACATTTGTCTTATTTGTCAATCAGGAAGGACGATGTGGAACCCGTTAGACAAGAAACATTTTCATGATGATGATGATAATAATAATAATAATAATAATAATAATAATAATAATAATAATAATAATAATAATAATAATAATAATAATAATAATGCTGATAAGCGCTATAACTCCAAGACACCAGACTCAAAGCTCTATGTTCATCTTACATGAACAAAAGTTGTCAATTTGAGAGCGTTTTCGCTACAACTTGCTATTTTGACAGTTTGTAGTGATAGAAGCAGTCTTCGTAGATGATGTAATCTGGGTATTACAACTTAAGTCATTCAATTAAAGACGTATCAAGACAGACACTCTCGTGTGTTGTCTATTTGGTCGGATAGGGAAGGATCGACTCTAGATTCAACTCACACTTTGTTCTCTTTTGTGGTCGTGGACTTGTCTATTGACGTCATTTTATTTTGTCCGTGCCAGGCCATGAGTCTACAAGGGCTCCATTAAGACCCAGAGTCGGAAACTGATTCCAGAATCAGTGCATGACATAATCAGTCGGAAGGTGAAAATTTTGGATTTGCATATTTTTAATTTTTTGTTCTGAAAGAATATGTGATCCCTCGTCTCAAAACGGTTTTAAGTCGCGATGATTAAAATGTTGAATATATAGAATTTACAGCCAGAATTTTAAAATTGGGTTGAGTGTGTCTGTTTTATTGAGCAGAATGAATATCATAATTTGGTATGCTGAATTAACAGTAATTCAGCATTTTGACCAGTTTAGCTTTAATTTTTGAGAATCTGATTTATCCCGACATTATACCATTTTGAGACGGCCGGTCACATATCCTCCCCAGATCATTTTAATCGTTATTTAAAGTAAATCGGGTGATTTTTCATGAAGTCATGGTCAGATGTATGGGAAAGGTGTCCAGCAACATTTCTCAAATTTCATACTTTTTCAACTTGACTAGCTGTAAAAAATATTTAGAAGTGAAATTAAGCTTTGATATTTCCCGAAGATGTACAAAAAGGGTTGATTTAATAATTTATGACAAGAACTCATTTTTGATAAAAATTGACCTACTAACTAAACTTGGCGATATCTCAGTTCAAACCTTTTCACCATCCGATGATTATGTCATTCATCATCATCATCATCATCATTGCCTTTTTCACCCTGGGTCAGGGTATAGGCCACAAACAGTTTCCATCCTTCTCTATCCCAAGCTAACTTTTTTTTTATCTCGTTCCATGGTTTACCACTTCTCTGTATATCAGATTCTTTAATTCTTCTCCATGTTCCTCGTGGCCTTCCCCTTGATCTTCTGCCCTGAGGGTTCCAGTCCAATACTTTCTTTGTAAAAGTGGAGTCATTCTTTCTAAGCGTGTGTCCCATCCACCTCCATCGTCTTCTTCCTATTTCCTCTCCCACTGGTTTCTGCTGTGTTCTTTTCCACATAATCACTATAACTTAATTGGATGCTCTTTTCAGGCCCATATGGATGCTGCGGGACTGTTGATAAAGAACGTCTACCATCCCTTACAAGGGGTGGCCTCCCACAAGAACAGGCAGTCCGATATGCTGGCCTCCTTCAGGGGCAATCTGGACTCGTTGGTTCACGAAATGGCAAGAGATTTGGATAAGGTATGAAGCGTTATTCTAGCTCTCTTCCCTCTTTCTTTCTTCTTCTCTCTCTCTTCTATCTATCTATCTCTCTTTCTCTCTGTCTCTCTCTCTCTCTTTCTTTCTTTCTTTCTTTCTCCCAATCTGTCTCTTTTCGCTCTTTTATTTTTCCTCCCTCTATTTTTTCTTTTCTCCCTCGCTCTCTATCTCTCTGTCTCCCTCTCTCTCTCTCATTTTCTCTCTCTGTCTTCATCTCTCTCTCTCTCATTTTCTCTCTCTCTCTCATTTTCTCTCTCTGTCTTCATCTCTCTTCTCTCTCCATCCCCTTTCTCCCCTTTCTCTCTCTCTCTCCCTCTCTCTCTCTCTCTCTCTATATATATATATATATATATATATATATATATATATCCTCCCTCTATCTACTATCATCTTCCTGTCCAGTATAGACATATCGCAGGCGGACTGATAAACGATGGTGTCACCTATTCAATAATATCAAATCTATTGGAAAGAGTGTAAATCTAAAACTTCGAAATGTCAACAAAGTTTTGACTTCCTTATAACCACCATTTTGTTTTTTTTTTTTAATATATCCATGGTTCAAGCTGACACTTAATTTGACATCGCTGTTACTGCTCTCTTGGTAAAAACAATCCAATTGTAGACAGGTACCAGGTTATAGGCAGATATGGATTTGTAAGAATGGAAGTACTAAAAGAACGTCTAACAGGCAATTTGGATAATATGAAATGGATGTATTGGCCCAATGTCGTGCTAAAAGAGCGTGCGGAGCATTTTATAAGGCCTTGAGCGTGTGTGAATCAGTGGAAATGTCTCTCTCTATATATGTACATTTCGACGTGTATGCAGGTCTGACATCCGAACTCATTTATGAGCCTAGTTTGACATTTATTGTAATGGTCAATATTTTTTCATCATTTTTGAGATTTCCATTACAACAATGGGCCCATTAGGATTCAGGTTATCAGACCTGAAAATAAATGCACGTCGGTACATATCTATCTATTAATTAATACTTAACTTTGAAGCTAAAGATAACTATGTAATGGGAAATTTGGATTTTGAAATAAATTTGGTCTCGTCATTAGATATCTAGTCATTATCCCGTCATCTAAAAATAGACATTCGCTGCCACTCCTTCGCTGTTATTGTATATAGACGGTCTATATATTTTTTTCCCCTGGCGTTCGGTGTTAATGTATTTCATTTTTTAGCTCGTTTCGAGACAGATTACTAGCAACCGAACGCCATGACAGCTACCAAAACGAGGACTAATCTACCGTACTCTGAAAAAAAAAAACTACATATTTAAAAATTTGGCCAGAAAACTCGACCTTCAAATATCGATCGATTTAAATGACTCTCATCTTGGCAAAAACTCTCAAACCCGAGACTTCGCCGAAGTCCTGGGTTTGAGAGTTTTTGCCAAGATGAGAGTCATTTAAATCGATGGATATTTGAAGGTCGAGTTTTCTGGCCAAATTTTTAAATATGTGTCTTTTCCAAAGTACCACAGTAATGTTTTAGGATCTCCATTGGTCGCATTGCTTGACGTATTGAAATTGCTTTCAGTGCAAAAAAAAAAGTATTTAGGATTTACGATCGTAATAATGTGACGAAACGCCTTTTCTACATTCTGTTCAAAAGATATTTTAAAAAGATAATATCATATCATATTATATTAAATCATGTCATATCTACAGCATACTATATCATACATAATATCATCATCAAATCACATAACATATCAACAATCATATCATATCATCATCAATCAATCATAATCATATCATACATATCATCATATCATATCAACATCAATCATATCATATCATATCATATCATATCCATATCAATCATATCATATCATCATATCATATCAACAATCATATACATATCATATCAATATCATATCATATCATATCATATCATCATATCATATATATCATATCATATCATATCATATCATATCATATCATATCATATCATATCATATCATATCACATCATATCATACAATCAATCATATCATATCATATCATATCATATCATATCATATCATATCATCATCATTCATATCATATCAATCTATATCATATCATATCATATCATATCATATCATATCATATCATATCATATCATATCATATATCAATCATATCATATCAATCATATCAATCATAATCATATCATCATATCATATCATGTCATATCATATCATATCATATCATATCATATCATATCATATCATATCACATATCATATCATATCATATCATATCATATCATATCATATCATATCATATCATATCATATCAATCATATCATATCATATCATATCATATCATATCATATCATATCATATCATATCATATCATATCATATCATATCATATCATATCATATCATATCATATCATATCATATCATATCATATCATATAATCATAATCTATATCATATCATCATTCATATCATATCATATCATATCATATATCATATCATATCATATCATATCATATCATATCATATCATATCATATCATATCAATCATATCATAATCATATCATATCATATCATATCATATCATATCATTCATATCATATCATATCATATCATATCATATCATATCATATCATATCATATCATATCAATCATATCATATTCATATCATATCATATCATCTATCATATCATATCATATATCATATCATATCATATCATATCATATCATATCATATCATATCATCATCATATCATATCATATCATATCATATCATATCATTCATATCATATCATATCATATCATATCATATCATATCATATCATATCATATCATATCATATCATATCATCATTCATATCATATATCATATCACATCATATCATATCATATCATATCATACATATATTCATATCATATCATATCATATAATCATATCATATCATATCATATCATATCATATCATATCAATCATATCATTCATATCATATCATCATATCATATCATTCATATCATATCACATCATATCATATCATATCTATCATATCATATCATATCATATCATATCATATCATATCACATATCATATCAATCATATCATATCATATCATATCATACATCATATCATATCATATCATATCATACATTCATCATATATCATATCATATCATATCATATCATATCATATCATATCATATCATATCATCATATCATATCATATCATATCATTCATATCATATCATATCATATCAATATCATATCATATCATATCATATCATATCATATCATATCAATCATATCATATCATATCATATCATATCATATCATATCATATCATATCATATACATATCATATCATATCATATCATATCATATCATATCATATCAATATCAATCATATCAATCATATCATTCATATCATATCATATCATATCATATCATATCATATCATATCATATCATATCATATCATATCATATCATATCATATCATATCATATCATATCATATCATATCATACATCATAATCATTATCTTCATATCATATCATATCATATCATATCATATCATATATATCATATCACATATCATATCATATCATATCATATTATCATATCATCATATCTATATCATTCATATCATATCATATCATATCATATCATATCATATCATATCATATCATGTCATGTCATTCATATCATATCATATCATATCATCATCATATCATATCATATCATATCAATCATATCATATCATATCATATCATATCATATCATATCATATCATATCATATCACATCATATCATATCATGTCATATCATATCATATCATATCGTATCATGTCATATCATATCATATCATATATATCAATCATATCATATATATCATATCAATCATATCATATCATATCATATTATATCTGTCATATCATATCATATCAATCATGTCATATCATATCATGTCATTTCATACCATATTATGTCATACATATATCACATCACCATATCATATAATTTCATATATATGTATTATATATAAAATCATATCACATCACATCAATAACATCACGTCATATCTTATCATAATATCATATATATATATATATATATATATATATATATAATATATATATATATTTATATATATAAACACACATATATATATATATATATATATATCATATATATATATATATTATATATATATATATTGTTTCACAACATATCATACCATACAATATTATAATTTGAATCGAAAGTTAAATGATAACGGATACGAAATGCTAAATTTTCTCACTTGATAAAATATTATATTCGTTCATATTCCTTTAAAAAAATAAATCGTATCAATATATCATACTTTTCTAAAACAAAACAAAAAAAAAAAGATCAATTATTAACTCACTCAATCCTAGAGATTTTTGATAATTTTCAAAATTGGAAAAAAAATGTATTAAAAATGAACATGTACATAGATAGTTTTATTCAACTACCATTAACATGTAAAAACTAATAAACATTAGCTTTGATACTACGCCTATAATTTGTCTCAGAAAAATGTAATAAATAGGCATGGTGTAAAAGTATCCCGGGTAGACTACGGATATAGTCGGTGTTAGGGTTTAGTGAGTTAAAGCACTCAGACCGGGGTCTCGCTAGCTCAGGGGGTAAAGCACTAGCTTCACACACAAAGGGATCAGGATTGATCCCAGGTAACGTTTGGATTTTTGTTCCTGACCCCCCCCCCCCCAACCCCCACTGTCTATCTACTCAATAGTAATTGGGCAGTTAAGTCTCTTACTACCGTTGTGATAAACTGACGCTCTTCCCAACGGATAGCAAGAATTGCTATTGTCCGCGTTAAGCTATAAAATCAGGTTTAAACTCCGGCTGTATGGGTATTATCCAACGTGTACTTATTTTTTCATGTGTGACAACCCACATTATTATGCGGCTGTGTGGTCTAGTGGTATGACACTCGCTTTCGGATCGGAAGGTCCTGGGTTCGAGCCTCGCGCTCGGCACATAATTGAGTCCTTGGAAAAGGCCCTTTAACTCACATTCTCTCACCGTACTCAGGTGTAAATTGAGTACCTGTCCGTTAACAGCGTTGTCTTTGTCCGAAAAATTGTAATATCGCCTAACGTTATGTACCGTCCTACATGTTTAATGTTGCTGTTGACCAGGGACCCGTTGTAAAGCTCTTTAAACACGTTTAGTGGATATTGCGCTATATAAAAGCTCAATTACAAAAAATATTATGGGCAAATTTTTGTAATGAAAATACTCGCAATTCTACACAACATATTATTGCTTCACAATATAATCTGAGACGTCTTCAGATTGTCCAAAACAGCGCTGCCAGTATTCATGAAGCGTAGTTGCGACTCTACTTCATGACCTGCATTGGCTGCCTGTAGGGAATGAGATTAGCGGAAGAGTAGCGTCCCTTGATTGGAAGTCACGAGCGGAAAAGTTATTAGAGAGAGAACGTCATGTTGGTTGTGCGGCATGAGACATTCACCCAAAGCGAGGACGAGAGAGACGCATGCGCAAAGCCATTTTGACATTCTCTCTGTAAGGTGACGTCCAATCAATGGACGCTACTCTTCCGCTAATCTCATTCCCTGTTGAGAAAAGGATTAAATTCAAAGCTTGTGTTTTAGTGTATCGTTGTCTTGAGGGTACTGCCCCTTCCTGCCTTTCGGAACTAATTGAAAGATATTCAAAACCCCGCCCCTTACGTTCGGCCAGTGATTCCACTAAACTAGTTGTCCCTCGAATTCGGAAAAATGCTGGAATGAGATCCTTTTCTCATTTCGGACCCTCTATTTGGAACGCCTTACCACAGAGCATTCGTGAAAAAGAATCTTTGTCTATTTTTAAACGTTCGCTTAAATATATATCTGTTTCGTCTTTAGTAGATGGTATGAGAAGCAAGACAGGTCTGTCTGGTTTCTGTAGTGTGTTGTGTGTGCGTGCGTGCGTGGTGTGTGTGTGTGTGTGTGTGTGTGTGTGTGTGTGTTTGTGAATGAGTATGTTTCAGCCAAAGTAATTTGTAATTTAAGCGCTTCGAGTCTGGTGCCTCGGAGTTATAGCGCTATATAAGTTTTCAGCATTATTATTATTATTATTATTATTATTATTATTATTATTATTATTATTATTATTATTATTATTATTATTATTATTGTCTATTACAACAATGTTAAATCAAACTCATGACTGCGTTCGCCTATCAGAACTGATAATATGGGCACGTTGGTCTAATCCAATGGCGTTGACGAAAACTATTTCGAGAAAATAATGATTATTTACAAGTTGGATTAACTCTCTCTCTCTCTCTCTCTCTCTCTCTCTCTCTCTCTCTCTCTCTCTCTCTCTCTCTCTCTCTCTCTCCCCTTACCAGCCATTTTCAGGAGGATTTTCCCCAAAACATCACAGCCACCTAACACAAAGATATATATTTTACCACTCAGACAAAATAGCAGCAAAGTTCTTGCCATAAATAATTTCTTTAGCAAAACATGCTCTACAAGACGCTGTTCATTGTCTTTAAATGTTATGATGTACAAAAGAAATTTGAATAAGAAAAAGGTTGGTTGTATCGTAACGAATGTGACGATTTTCCTATAGTTAAACAAAAATCATGCCCTTCCGCCACCACACCATAAGATATCGTCGTCTAGGCATTCCATGAAGGAATATAGATATTTCATCAAACAAGATAAGATGTCTGGTTGCAACAGAAATCACCAGTGTTGTACAAGTGAGCAAATTGGAGGTTGATAATCTTGTCAAGGAAAAAAAAAGCCAAAGTGCCTGAAGCGGGGCTCGAACCCGGGACCTTCCGGGCCACAGTGCAATGCCTTAATCACTCGGCCACCTCGCCCCCTCCCCCCTAGTTGGTAAGGAGAGAGTTAAAAAAAAACAAATAATAATGATAATATATACTTTATTCATAGAAGAAAATGAAAATTCGTTTACAGCGAAATGACATTTTTATGTATCATAATATTACAACTCAGTACTTTTCTACATACAAAAAACTCTAACAAAACACATATTTAACATTTCCTGAGTTCCAGAAGTCTTTGTGAGGTTTTGCCAAGAATTGTGTCACTTTTTTTTTATCAATAAATGTTTCAAGAACGATTTTTCTATCCAAATTTTAAATACGTAGATATTTATATTTCTTCAGAGGACGGACGGTTAGCCGTTTGCATTATCGTATTGATACACCTTCTTTTTATATTCCATTTCCTCCTCCTCCTCCTCCTCCTCCTCCTCCTCCTCCTCCTCCTCCTTCTTCTTCTTCTTCTTCTTCTTCTTCTTCTTCTTCTTCTTCTTCTTCTTCTTCTTCTTCTTCTTCTTCTTCTTCTTCTTCTTCTTCTTCTTTTTCTTCTTCTTCTTCTTCTTCTTCTCCTCCTCCTTCTTCTCTTTCTCCTCCTTCACCTCCCCCTCCGTCACCTTCTCCTCCTACTTCTTCTTCTTCTTCTTCTTCTTCTTCTTCTTCTTCTTCTTTTTTCTTCTTCTTCTCCTCTCCTCCTCCTCCTCCTCCTCCTCCTCCTCCTCCTCCTCCTCCTCCTTGTTTTTCTTCTCTTCTGGTCAAAGTGTAAAAAAGGCTTTTTGTCAATGTGGACGACATGAGACCATACCAGATGTCCCATTTAATCCGACCATCTTTAAGAGGCTAAAATTGAAGACTGGTTTCATAAAACTACCTAACTCTGTTTTTCCTGATTTTGAGATATTGAGGTTTATTTCCCCTAAAATTTCTCATTCGTTCTAATGTTTTATCATATTTAAACTTCAAATTCACACAAATCTACAGAAATTCTTGTTCCAATTGATGCTTAATATAGACTATAATTTACATTTCAATTTTTCTTATGGATGGCAAATCTCAAAAAGTAGGAAAATCAACTTAACGAGTTTTGGAAAACCAGCCTTCAATTACACTCTTGCGTACAAAGACGTAATCTGAAAATATCGACCGTTGAATACCAGGATTCCAAATACAGACTTGAAAGAAAAACAACCCAAAGATCACACACATACATAGATACACAAAATGTTTTGGAGTATTCTTACAACAGTTTGCCGGCTACGTGGTCTAGTGATACGACACTCGCTTTCGGATCGGAGAGTGCTTGGTTCGAATCCCATTCTGAGGAGCGCATAGTTTTAACTCACATTCCGCAAATTTACAGGTTTGAAGGGTTTTTCTTTTTTTTGTTGTTGCCAAAATAAGGGTCATTGTGGGACAGCGTAGCTCAGCGGTACGGTCTTTGCTTCGTACCCAAAAGGTATCGAGCTCGATCATCCGCCGCTTCGCTGTGTGGCCTTGACCAAGTTACCTCGCCTTATCTCAATTTACAGCGCTGCACTGCGGCTGACGCCTGGGTTATTCCAGTCTTCCTTTGGAATAGACACTAGAGACAAATTTCCCATATAGGATGAATAAAGGGAATTTAAAAAAAATATTTTTTATTAAATTGATATTTGAAGGATGAGTCTTCTGGCCAAATTTGTTAAATTACGAGTTTTTCCAGAGCGCGCAGTTAAGTGATAAATAACCACGAAACGTGTTCAAACTGCTTTACAAAGGCTCCCTCTAGCCATAACATTTAGATAGTATAGACAGAATGAAGTTGACGTCATTCTGGTCTTTGTTATTGTTTTTTTTGCCATCCGCGTTTATGAGTAATTCTCACTTAACTTATCTAGGCTATAAACGTTTAAGGTTACACATAGTTTTGTGTGTTTGTCCGTTATACTTCCGGATGGAAATGTTGTGAACTTCTTAGCCAAGCGCATACTATCGATACGCTTGGCTAAGAAGCTCACAACATTGCCACCCGGAAATATGACGGACCAACACACAAATCTATGTGTAACCTTGAACCTTTATAGCCTTGCTCATACAGTTTAGTGAGAATTACTCATAAATGCGGATCGCAAAAAGCAATAACAAAGACCTGAGTGACGTCAACTTCATACTATCTATAGGATTAGGCATGACGCCAGCTAAGCATTATATTACAGCATTCTTTTGACAAAGACAATACTGATACCAGTCAGGTACTCGTTTTACATGAGTACGGTGACAGAATGAGAGTAAAGTGTCTTTTCCAAGGACTCAACTTCGCGTTGAACAGCTCAGAGCAGTACTTCGAAAATAATCTTTACTCACAATCTCCCACCGTACTCAGGCGTAAAATAAGTACCTGGCCGGTAACAGAGCTGCTGTCCACGTCAAAATGAAATGCAATATAGCCTTACTGGCGTCATGTCGTCATGTGCGGCTATGGGGTCATGTGGTATGACACTCGCTTTCGGATCAGAAGGTCCTGCGTTTGAGCCTCTCTCGGCGAATAGTTACGTCCTTGGAAAAGGCTCTTTATTCACATTCTCTCATCGCCTTACAATGAGTACCTGGCCGTTAACAGCGTTGTTTCTGTCTGAAAATAATTGTATTGTAATATTATTATCGTCTTACATACGTCATGTCTCGTTCTACGTGTTACGTGTTGCCGTTGGTGAAGTGACCCTTTGTAAAGCGCTTTGAACACAGTGGATATTGCCCTCTATAAAATCTCGATTATATCTCTGCACTTATTTCTTAAAACACATTATGCAATGTTAACAAATAGCACATACTGTGTTCTTTAATAAAACTGCAGATCTCGTGCTATAGATAGTATGAAGTTGACGTCACTCAGGTCTTTGTTATTGTTTTTTACCATCCACGTTCATAAGTACTACTCACTAAACGGTATTATCCAGACAATAAAAGCTCATGAATACACATAGTTTTGTGTGTTGGCCCGTTATACTTCCGGGTGGCAATGTTATGAACTTCTTAGCCAAGCGCATACTACCTATATGTTATGACTACAGATACGGGGGCGAGTGCCATAACATGAGACCAGACATTGTGCTGTTATGTGGTCTTGTGGTATGGCACTCAGTTTCAGATTAAAGGGTTCTGCGTTTGAGCTTCTCTCGGCAAATAGTTGAGACCTCCTTGAAAAAGGCTCTATATTAACATTGTCTCACGTCACTCAGGTGTCAAATGAGTACCTGGCCGTTAACAGCGTTGTCCCTGTATGAAAATAATAGAATTGTAATATTATCGTCTAACAGTCGTTATGTCTCGTTCTACATGTTACGTGTTGCTGTTGGTCAAGGGACCGCTTGTAAAGCGCTTTGAGCAAGTTTAGTGGATATCGCCCTATATAAAAGCTCAATAGGATTCAATAGTCTGATGTCACGTCCGCCCAGCAACCAGCAGCTTGGTTCTAAACAAAGAAATTCGGTACTTTTTTTCTTCATGCTGGCTAGAACTTTTTCACATGTTATGTGACACAATGTAGACTCTATAAATAATAGTCAAAACGATCAGATATATAATGTTTTTCTCCTCTGGATACACTTTTATGCTCGTCGAAGTATTTCATAAGGGCGTCCATACGCATTGTTCCGATAGTTTAGAGTGATTCATTTCATTATTTTACTCTCGAAATCAAGGATGAAAGCTCAATATGATTAATTATTTATTCATTAATAAATATTAATGAAATATGTAAATGTCTTTTGTGTGGAAATATTAAAATTACAAATATTCTTTAAAAAATTCAAAACACCAAAATACAACCTTTTTGCCACAGTTTTCAATCTTCTATATTTAGAAATAGGCCTTGAGGGTAAATGACCTCGAGCAGAAGTTAATTTTGTCGTTGACGTCAGAGCTATACCAATGATAAACGATGCTTAAAAGAGAGAGATAAGAGATGAGAGAGAGAGAGAGGGAGAGAGAGAGAGAGAGGGGGGGGAGGGAGATAATGATCTATAGAGAGAAATAGAGTGAAAGAGATTCAAAGAAAGAGAGAGGAAGAGAAACAGAGAGGAAGAGAAAGATATATATATATATATATATATATATATATATATATGTATATATATATATATATATATATATATAGAGTATATATATATATGTATATATATATATATATATATATATATATATATATATATATATATATAGAGAGAGAGAGAGAGAGAGAGAGAGAGAGAGAGAGATAGAGGCAGAGAAATAGAATCAAAAGAGAGAAGAGAGAGACAGAGAAATAGTGCGAGAAAGAGAGAGAGAGAGAGAAAGAGAGAGAGAGAGAGAGAGAGAGAGAGAGAGAGAGAGAGAGAAAGAAAAAGATAGAAAAAGTTATAATTATATATATACGTATATATATAAATAAATATATATATATATATATATATATATATATATATATATAATAAGGAGAGAGAGAGAGAGAGAGAGGGGGGGGGGGGGGGGGGGGGGGGGGGAGAGAAAGAAAAACATAGAAAAAGTTATATAAATATATATATATATATATATATATATATATATATATATATAGAGAGAGAGAGAGAGAGAGAGAGAGAGAGAGAGAGAGATAGAGAGAGAGAGTGTGGCACAGATCAATAGATTTAATTTTCTTGTAATAATGAAATCGGTGGTTTTGAGACAGACAATCAAATGGAACACGAGACGTTTTCATGATATCGTATTGCCATTTCTTCTTTACCATCGTATCTATCATTTCGGCATTATAAGGCTTATAAACTAGACGGGATGTTCATTAACCCTCTCCGTATCAACTATAGGAAAATCGTCACATTCGTTACGATGCAACCGTCACTTTTCTCATCCAGATTTCATTTCTTTTTGCTATAGCTATAAAAACTTGACATTCTGTAATAGAGCAGCTCATTGTCGAACATTATTATGTATAGAATGTACTTGTTGCTTTTCTGTTTGAGTTAGAAATGTCTGTTTTTGTGTTGGGTGGGTG